>NC_073692.1:120683353-121005353 GCF_029784155.1 Uranotaenia lowii
CGTTGACCGAATGCGACAACTCAATCCAGTTGGAACATCCGCACAAAACGAAAATAAGAAATCTACCTAGCCATCGATGGAACGATATCGCACAATAGAAGACTTAACAGAGCAACCACATGCTAAATTTTTTGTCCGTTCGGCACATGTGCACACTCACATGGCGGTCGAACCATCCATAATTAACTGTATCGAAAAATGTAGTGCCTTCTCTATTGGGTACTACTTCTTCAATACAGTTAATTGATGCGGGACAAAGAATTTAGCATGTGGTCAAGCTTCTATTTCAAATGCTCTTCGCTCTTTTCACCACCTTAGAATTTTCTTCTGATCTTCTATCCGTCTTTCATTTCAACTCTTTAACCCTCACCGATAAAGCCGCAAATTCATTTCATAAAAACAAATTCACGGTGATTTCTCCTCTTAAAAATAATTAAAAAAAAAATAATTCACTTGGAATTTTTTTTAATTCCTACAAATCAATTCAAATTTTGATTTTTTTTAACTCGTTTAGTCATTTTTTCGTAAAAAAAAAAAGTGAATAACAAGTTTTCTTCTTTTTAAATTCTGATTCCCCCCTTTTTTCAAACCTTGTTAATTTTTATATGTATACCTATTGAGAATTCAGCTGAATCTCGATGAATTCAACCAATAATCAAGTTTATTGGGCGATTGTTTGCTGTGTTCGCTTTATTCATTATTTTATTGATGCTATTGATTGGTTCATAAAAAGTGTATCAGAAGACTCTACACTAGAGATAAGTGCTTCCTTTTTTTTTTTTTTTTTGGAATTTTTTACTTCATTTTGTTATACAGATTCCGTTGCATGCAATTGAGAAAGCGTACCCTATTTGTACATATTAAATCTGTATTAACAGAATTCGCTTTACGAAAAAAAGCTTCCTTTTATCCAATTCAGGATAATCCAATCGTTGATGTATTTTGTCTTCTTTTTTTCTGCGCCATATGTGTATGCGTTGTTGTATGTGCGTATTTGTATTCATGATGTTTATACACCCCCATTTCACCGATCCCATCGCACCTCTTTCGATATTCCATTTAAGCAACCAGCAGCAGTACCTACAACTCAGATTTATTTAAATCCATTGTGAAAATAACGTGATTTTTCTTCTTTTGTCCTCCCAATTCTGCCTTCCGGAAATCGTAACAAAAAAATTTGAAAAAAAACCTCTACAGGAGCTCGAAAGGCACCCGCCGGCGATGTCAGCGAACGACGAGCCCTCCGGGAAAGGCTAAAGTGTAAGAGCTTCCGCTGGTATTTGGAAAACATCTATCCCGAAAGCCAGATGCCACTGGATTATTACTTCCTGGGCGAGGTGAGTGAGCAGCTGCAACTGAATGGTTTGAAAGCTTAACGAACATTCGCCCTATTTGGGATTTTTAAAAAAATATATCTTCAATAAACTTATTAACTATCTTTAAATATTTCGCATTCCCAGATTCGTAACGCTGAAAGTGAAAACTGTCTCGATACGATGGGCCGCAAGTCGAACGAGAAGATCGGCAGCAGCTACTGTCACGGCCTCGGGGGCAACCAGGTGTTCGCCTACACCAAAAGGCTGCAGATCATGTCCGACGATAACTGTCTGGACGCTTCCAACGCGCTGGGTCCGGTCAATCTGGTCCGGTGCCACGGGATGGGTGGCAACCAGGAGTGGAAGTACGATCAAGAGGTAAGTTACGATTTTTTTCCGCTAACGAATTAGTTTTCACAGCATATAGAAAATTATCAATTGCAACTTGCAACTAATCACAGTTCGTGATGAAATTTCAATTATTTCAATGTTTAGACAATTTTCCCGTCTGTTTGGATAACGTGCCGATATGCAGCCTAACCCATTTCCGATCATTTCAAGTTAATTTCTTTCACTTTCCTTCTAGTTTTTTTCGTAATACATTATTTTTGGAAAATTGTAAATCACATTGCAATATTTTCCAAGAAAAATCGCCTGAAATTGCCCTTTCCAGATACAAGCGGGAATGTATACACATATATTTAAGATATATGATAAGTTGAATTTTATGTTTCTTTGTAATGGAAATTAAAGGGTGTCCACGATGAAATTTCTACACACAAATTGATTCGCAAAATTCGAGTTCTCATCCGATTGCCATCAAATTTTCAGGGATTGAAAAATAACTATTAAACTTCATTTAAATGTTTTACTCATATTTTATTTACAGTCCATAAGCAAATGCCCGCACCTTAGCCTTACCCCCGGCCATAAAATTCTGCACAACCTGTGAATCAACCGTTTTTTGCATGTAAACCCATACTTTCTTCAGTTCCTCGACTGTCTTCACTACCGTAGGTCGTTTAAGAAGGTGCTACTTCATGATCGCCCAGTACTTCTCGATGGGGCGGAGCTCCGGAGTTTTGGGAGGGTTGAACATTTTCGGCACGAAATTGACCTTATTATCCGCATACCACTTCAACACGTCCTTGGAGTAGTGGCATGAGGCCAAATCCGCCCAGAAGATTGTTGGGACGTTGTGGGCCTTCAGGAGAGGAAGCAGTCGCTTCTGGAGGCATTCTTTCATGCACACCTGTCCATTCATCGTGTCCTGGGTCACGAAAAGTGCCCTCCGCTTCCCGTACGTGCGGATGGCTTGCCAAACCAGGAATTTATTCGCAAATTTGGACATATTCTGAGTGCGGACATGTTCCGGAACGCTGAACTTATTCTTGGCCGTGAAAAACAGGTTGAAGGGGATCTGTTCGAAGTTGGCCTTTACATATGTTTCGTCGTCCATAATGCAGCATTCAACTTTCGTCAGCATGTTGAGGTACTCCGCCTCTTTTCAAAACCACTGCTAGAGACCAATGACCTCTTCTTTAACGAACAGCTTATCCTGGACATACCTACGCCTGTATCAGGCTTTACAAAACTACTCGGATGATTCCCGGATGAATACTCTTTCCCCTACGAGTTCGACTGCGAAGAAGGTAAAGTCTTATCCACGCAGCTTCCGTCATAGGGAGCGCGTTCTACTCGGGACTCGGATACTCCGCGGCGGTGGAGGTATCCTACACAACGTTCACGACGTACCTAAAAGCTCGACTTACGCAGAAGGTAAAGACATATATTTGAACGCTTTAGTGTTAGGATCGGACGCACACGACTCGAATGGCCCGCCGAAAGGGCATTCTACTCCGATCGGTCTTCCTCCTTCCTTTGGCTGGAAACTTTGGGGCTGGCAACCCTAGGCTTTTTGTCCGCCGTGTGCCAAATCGAGAGCAGCTTTTCCTAAACTCACGCCTGTCACAGTACACGTACGGGTCTCTTACGCCGGATGCCATCCTACCCGGCTCGAGTGGCTCATCCGACGGCGACGTGCGTGTCTCGCGATGAGATCACTCTAGTATTCCGCGGCGTGAATACTTTCGCCCTACGAGTTCGACTGCGGAGAAGATCATATCTTATCCCCTTAGTCTCCGTCGCAGAGGGCGCTTTCTACTCAGATACTCCGCGACGGTAACGGTGGAGGTATCCTACACACGCATGTGACGTACCAGGCAGCTCGACATACGCAGATGCTCAGATGCTCCCCGACGAAGGAGTCTCCCTACACCGGTCGCGGACTGGTGCTGGTTCCAACTCCTCTGCAGGGCCATTCTCTTGGAACCTCGGACAGTTGAACACTACGTGCTCTGGTGTCTCAACTGTGTCACCGCAGGTTAGGCAGAATGGCGAGGCCTCGTGTCCAAACCGATGGTGGTACTGCATGAAGCATCCGTGTCCAGTCAAAAACTGCTACATGCAGAAATCTACCTCTCCATGTCTCCGAGCCATCCCACTGGTGCTGCCAGCTGGACATCGAGGTCTCTCTGGCATGTTTCGGCATATCGGGCATGTGCCTGTGCTCGTAGCAGAAGATATATTGCTCTAGCAAGACCGAGATGGACATGAATAGAACTTCTGCAGATTACCTGCTCAAGGCTGCCGCTCCGTACCGCAAATGGACGAGGTCACGCTTGCCAAGACCCTCCTTCCATGTGCGAGTTGTTCGACATGGCCCGCGAGAGGGCTGCTGTCGACATTTCAGCTCAGCCGGTCGTCGATCATCACCCACAGGTTCTTGATCGCACGCTTGGATTCGATTGTGCACTGTCAAGCTGCAATCGTCACTGATTGTGCTGAAATCAGATTGGTGATCAGCACCATTTCGGTCTTGTGGTGAGCCAGACGCAAGCTTTTAGAGCTTTTTTTAGTACGGGATTTTCATCCTTGGGATGATTCGATTCATCCCTACAAGCTCTTGGAGCGCATCCTACTATCTACCTTCTAGGTCTAGCTACTCGCCACAGTAGCGATTGATGGGCCGGTTGATGGGCCCGATGCCAGGAGAATTACGTAGTCGGTGAATCCCCCAAGTCTCACTCCCGTGGGGAGACGCAGTCTCAGCAGTTCGTCGTAGACAATGTTCTAAAATACCGGGCCAAGTATCGATCGTTGTGGAACTGCTAGTCCGATGTCTATCCCAGTGCTCCATTTGAGCCGGTTAGCAAACGAAGGTTTATTGTCATAGTTTTCCTGCCACTGCCGATTTCCAAAAAAAATACGCACTGTATACGCCGTCTGCCGTTTGGTCGGTGTTTTTTTTATCCTCCTTTTTCTTTGATGGGAAAGGGATGAGAATGGGATGGGGAAAATGGGCTGGGAATGGAATCCTGCTTTGTCTTGTGATATGAGATATGTTTTATTTAGTTTCTTTTTTTGTGATTTCATTATTTGAAACGGCACATACCTTAAGGCTTTAAGGAGCCAAACTTGTTTGCTTAATTCTATATAGTCACTTTTTAAGGAGAACAGAGAAACAGAAAGGAAATGTGAAAATGAAAAAAAAAATATCGACGAAGATCAATAGCTTTTTGAAAAAGGTATATTTCAAACATGTAATCAATGTCTATCGCAGCTAGTACATCTTTTACTGGGGTGCATGATGGTTTTCCTATTAAATTCGCTCTAGCGGCCAGGTGGACCTCACATGACCAAACGATATGCTCGATGTCGTCAACAGCCACACAAATTGCTGCCAGCAATATTTATACGATAGAATACCGAGTTCAAGGAATAATGATTGGATATGAGACAGAAAAATATACGAATAAGCTCTCGGCTCAGATCCAATCTATTAAAACAGGGCTTGGGATAATCGAGTGGAGCCACCGACCATTTGTTTTCTTTCAGACATATGCAATGCGGTTGCGCTGGGAGGACAATACCAGTTATTAGAAAGCTTGTTAATGCCGGTCCAGTATAGAGTCTTATACCGATAAATCCACATCCAAGGAAGTTCATTATTGGAATAGAGTCTGATTTCACATTTTCAAGTAATTCAAAATTAATTCAAATTTTTTTGCAATCTACTGCGTACCACCCGTAAATTCCGACCTTTGGCTGAAAGCAAAGTATCATCAGCAAATAATCTTCTACCTTTTCCTTCTGGTATATCAGGAAGATCAATAGCGCAGAGTTTTCTGCTAGTTATCAAATTTATAGAGCTGATCGCTCAGCCCAGACTAGCAATCTAGGAAGAGGGGGAGGTGTTCTCATAGCAGTAAGACCATCTCTTTCGTGTAGCGAAGTTCCTCTTCGTCATAGCACACACCTCGAGCAAACGTGTGTACGCATCAAACTCGGATTTTGTTCATTATTCATTTGCGCGGTTTATCTGAGTCCTGATTTGACTGCTTCCAGCAACAAATCTCATACCCTCTGCATCGAACAACAATCCGTGCAGCTCTCAAGCACAGATTCATTGTTGGTAATAGGAGACTGTAACTTGCCCTACGTTTCATGGATTTTCGACGAAGAATTGAATAGTTTTTTTCCTGATCTTAATGTTGACGTTCCCGATTTGCTTCAATCGAAGGAATACATTGTCATTAACGCGCTAACAGATTTTGGTTTACATCAAATGAACAACATTAAAAACTCCAACGAGCGTATGTTGGATCTGGCCTTCACAAGCGACTCCACGAGTTTCCAGGTTTTCGAATCTCCTCAGCCACTTCTGCGTGAGGATTCTTACCACCCCCCGTTCGTAGTTTCATTTACTTCAAACACTTTTGAGGATGTTGACGACGCAAGTGGCGTTCGGTACGATTTTGGAAACTGCGACTTTAACGAACTCGACTTTATCATACAGCATGAAAATTGGACCTCCATCCTTGATCCCAGCACGCTTGATGTAAATTCAGCAACTGAGGCTTTTTACTCACGTATTAACGATATTCTAAGTAGAAACGTACCAGCGCGTGCCCGCCATAACCCCAAAAAATTTAAATGGTGGAATCGTGAGCTATCGAATTTAAAAAAACTGCCTGAGGAAAGCTTTAACAAGTTTAACAAGTCCCTGGAGACATTTACCTTCCCTAAACTCTGGAAAACTGCTGCAATCACTCCCATTCACAAATCTGGGAACATATATCTCGTAGAGAATTACAGGGGTATCTCTATATTGAATTGCTTGGCAAAGGTTTTCGAACTCTTGGTATTCAACGTAATGAGCACTGTTTCTTCACACATTATCGCAGAATGTCAGCACGGTTTTCGCAAAAAGAGGTCAACTTTATCAAATTTGATGGTGTATGTTCCCTTCGTCAGCAGCTGTCTTGCAAATAAAAAGCAAGTGGATGCAATATACGAGGATTTAGCCAAGGCGTTCGATCAGCTTCCCCACAACCTCTTAATCGACAAACTTGATAGAATGGGTTTCCCAACTTGGCTGGTTAAATGGCTCGAGTCATATCTTCGAGGCAGAATTGCCTTCGTCAGACAGGGCCACATCAAATCCCAACATTTCACTGTTCCTTCTGGGGTCCCCCAAGGTAGCCATCTAGGTCCTCTCCTGTTTAACCTATTCATGAACGACCTTTGTCAATTAATTGGTTCTGAATTAGTGTTTTATGCAGACGATCTGAAAATGTACCGCTCAATTACGCATTACTCAGACTGTTTGCTTCTTCAGCGAGACCTCGATAATCTAATGCTCTGGTGCCAAATGAATGCGATGGAAGTCAACCTAAAAAAATAAAAGATTCTTACGTTCACCAGAAGCAGGGTTGAGATTACCCATCTATACACAGCTGTTAGCGTCCCTTAGCGTAAGTTGAGTCTATTAGGGATCTTGGTGTAATTATGGATAAATCTCTGACATTCAAGGAGCATTTAGCTGTAACCGTGGCCAAAGCAAAAACTGTGCTGGGATTTCTGGTAAGGAACACCAAAGGATTCAGTGACATTACCACTCTCAAAGCATTATACTGCTCACTCGTTCGCAGCGGTTTGGAGAACAATATCCAAATATGGGCACCTAATTCAATTGGAGGGCTGAAACTACTTGAGTCAGTTCAGAGGCGGTTCCTGCGATACGCGCTTCCAAATTTACCATGGAATGAACCTCAGCGACTTCCCCCCTTATCATGACCGATGCGGAATCTTGAATATCGAACCAATCGGCTCACGTGTTGTACTGCTTCGTCGTTTGTTTATATTCGACGTCATATCCGGGAATATAGATAGTGCCAGTCTCATCGAAAGGATACCGTATCATGTCCCATCTCGTTCCCTAAGAAATTTCGAACCGCTAAGATTAAACAATTATGGAAGAAATGAATTTTATAACTCATTTGACATCTCTTGTAGATTGTTCAACCAAGCGTATGTGTATTTTGATTTTAATATAAGTAAGCATAGTTTTAAGCGTAGTTTAAGTAACCAGTCTGTATGATATTAAGTTATCGAAGACCGTGAACAATAAATAAAATAAAATAAAAAAAGATCAGAAGTAAAAATCTATATCTATATATATATATATAAAAAGCAATTATCTGTATGTTTGTTTGTTTGTTTGTTTGTTTGTCCTCTATAGACTCAGCCGTCTTAAGAGCTAGAGATCTGAAATTTGGCATGGATGCTCATTAGGACCAGGAATGATGAAAAATGTTTTTATATTTTTGGACGACCCCTTCTGAAGGGGGTCGTCCATACAAGACAAATTTTGTTTTCACGTTATTGACGTTATTTTCCGTCGGATTGTGATGAAAATTTGCACATAAGTGTTTTGAGAGACGAGCAATTGATTACAGTTATCAAATTTAGGGTCAGGGGTCGGCCAAAGGGGTCGTCCATATCCACTGATTATTGTTTTTGCGATATTGGCGTTATTATACACCGGATTGTGATGAAAATTAGCACATGAGTGTTTTAGGAGACGAGCAATCGATTACAGTTATCAAATTTATGGTCAGGGGTCGGCCAAAGGGGTCGTCCATATCCACTGATTAATGTTTTTGCGATATTGGCTTTATTTTACATTGGATTGTGATAAAAATTTGCACATGAGTGTTTTGAGAGACGATCAATCGATTACAATTATCGAACTTAGGGTCAGGGGTCGGCCAAAGGGGTCGTTCATATCAACTGAATAATGTTTTTGCGATATTGGCGTTATTATACACCGGATTGTGATGAAAAATTGCACATGAGTGTTTTGAGAGACGAACAATCGATTAAAGTTATCAAATTTAGGGTCAGGGGTTGGCCAAAGGGGTCGTCCATATCCACTGATTTATGTTTTTGCGATATTGGCGTTATTATAGATCGTATTGTGATGAAAATTAGCACATGAGTGTTTTGAGGGACGAGCAATCGATTTCAAGTTTCGAATTGCAGATCAGAAGTTGGCTTAAGGAGTCGTCCATACCCAACTTTAATGTTTTTGCGATATTGACTATTCTACATTGGATTGAGATGAAAATTGCCGCATAGGAGTTTTTAGGGACGCTCTTTTGCTTTCAGGTTTCAAATCTTGACTCAGGGGTCGGCAAAAGGGGTTATTATCTGTTCACTGTTTTTTCGATATTCTCTTGATTGAGCATAGAAATGTAATGAAAATTGACACATGGGAAATTAACAGAAAAGATAATTGATTCCAGGTGTCAAGTTTTGAATCGTGGTCAAAAAAAAGGCCGTGTTAGTTGCTCACTGTTTTCGCGATATTGTCGTGATCATGCATCGGATTGAGATGAAAATGTTCAGATGAGGGTTATAAACTATGAGCAATTGACACATAAACAAATAGTACATGTTTCTGCCATAATGTCTAGATTTTGCAATCGATCGAGAAGAAAACACTCTCACATAATTTTTTAAAAAAAAGCTAATCAACTGTTTAATTTGAATTTCAAGTAATAGTAATAGTAGCGACTTTAAACACTGTTGAATTTTTTCCCCAAAATTGTCGAAAGAATGTTTCGAATTCATTTTCTAAACTCATTTTGACGTACCAATGATTTAAAGCGAAACGAAGTTCGTACGGGATCAGCTAGTATTGTATAAAATTGGCCCAAGTATACTGCCCTGAGGGACACCGGCTCTTATGGGTGCCCTTTCAGAGCATGAATTTTGATAGCTTACTTGTAAGGTTCGGCTAGTCAAATTATTTTGAATAATTTTGGTGAAATATACAGGAAAATCAAATCGAGCTAATTTAGCTACTAAACCTTTGTGCCAAACACTGTCAAAAGCTTTTTCAATATCAAGAAGAGCAACACCAGTTGAATAACCTTCAGATTTGCTAGCGTTAATCATATTAGTTACACTCAAAAGTTGATGTGTAGTAGAATGTCCATGACGAAAACCAAATTGTTCATCAGGGAAAATAGAATTCTGATTAATGTGAATCATCATTCTATTCAAAATAACTCCCTCAAATTGTTTACTTAAAGAAGGAACCAAAATAATTGGTCCATAACTTGAAGGCTCTGAAGCACTTTTTCCAGGTTTCAAAATTGGAGTTACTTTGGCATTTTTCCATTTATTGGGAAAATAAGCCAAGTGAAAACATTTATTGAAGATTTTTACTAAAAAATTTAAAGTGCTGCCTTCAGGCAACTTTTTTATAAGAATATAGAAAATCCCATCTTCCCCCGGGGCTTTCATATTTTTAAATTTTTTGCAAATCAATTTAAGTTCATCAATATTTGTCTCACAAGAACTTTCAAATACATTTTGCCTAGAAAGAATATCATCAAATTCAGTTAATTTCCAAAACGGCTTTGAGTAGGGTTTTGGAAATTAACTAAAATTCTGAAAAAGCCCCAGAAGCTAATTCCTACTTTGAAAGATGGAGATAAACGTCTTTTAACTAACGCAGAAAAAGCTCAAAAATTAGCCCAACAATTTGAGTCTGCTCATGATTTTAATTTAAACGTTGTAAGTCCAATTGATGCTCAAATTATAATATACTTGTATTTTTTGATAATTAGGTATTTTAATTATTCATTTTCTGACACACACACAATCAATATTTCCATTTTATAACTAAAACATTCTTGAATAAACTTTAAAACAGAACAGAAAAAAATAAAAATAAAAATATTGCGTTATAAAAAACTTCCCCTTTATAAGTCATTTTTACCAGTGTCTTATACGGTCCGAATAAGTACCTATGTTCAATTTTCCGGTCCTTAGAGAATTAAAATCCTTTTTGAAGGATTATTGTTCGGATTTTACGGAATTACACGTTTATTTGCAGAAACTTATTATTTTAATGCAGCTCAAACTAAAAATACAATATATTTAGCAATAAATTTTATAGATCATAGAGTATACTCACTAATTTAGTGTTTTTTTTTCACCTCTTTTCAAAGCGACAAACTTTTTTACCTCCGTTTATGCCAAATAAAATAAACAAATTAGAGAGATCATAGAGAGATTGCGATCATGATTTTACTTACGATTATTTTGTAGAGATACAACTAACTATAAACGGAACTTTCAAACGATATAATTTTATAATATCATCACCAAACACAAAACAAGTTGTTTAATTACGCGTTAACAGCTCGAATGTGCTCAAAACCGATCACAACTCTCTGGAGCCACTAAAATGCATAGGTATTGTTAGAGAGTTAAAAATTCCATTCATCCCTTATGAAAATGGTAGCTGTATAATTGAACTGAATTTCGTATCATAAATTAAAAATTTCGTTCAATAACTTTTTAGTATGTATTCAATTAGTATAAGTTTAGGCTGCCAGAATTTTTCCAACACGTATCCGGACCGGACAAACCGGGCAATTTAATATAAAAACCTGGCAAATCCGGCATTGATTTTAAAAGTGATTAACATAAATCCGAGCAATATCCGGTCAAATGTTCTCAAACAAACCCCAGAAATTACACAACAAAAACCAAGAAAAAAAAATTGAAAAAAAAATTCATTAAAACTCATTGACAGATTTTAAATCGTATTTTAGGCTTTCAAAAAACCTTTAATGATAATTTTTATAAAACTTGCTCAAAAAATTTCGTTTTGGAGGTGTTTGTTTTTTTTTTTTTGCTTGATTGGCCAAATAAAGTGAATAAATCCGGGCAAAATCCGGGCATTTTTCAATGAAATCCGGGCAACCGTGCCGGGACGAACTGTTCCCAGATTTCGTATTAAATATCCGGGCAAACCCGAATAAAACCGGGCAATCTGGAAAGCTTAGTATAAGCCTTAAAGAAATGCCAATGAGCTAAAAAACATAATTTCTAATACCCCTTATCTCCTTCCAGGAAAAGACTATCAAACACGTCAACAGTGGCAACTGTTTGACGAGGGCGAGCCGCGAGGATGCCGCGACGCCCCTTCTGCGGCCCTGCAACTACTCCCTGGGGCAGAAGTGGCTGATGCAGTCCAAATTCAAGTGGCAAGCCCAGCACGGAGCCGACAACCGGATCGAAGACGAAAGCAGATAAAATCCACATCCTGCTGCAGCAAGGTCCAGCCGCCGTTCCGAGGGGAACCGGAACTAAGGAACAGAACTAAGAGAAAAAGAAATCCGTGCCACAATGTGATTCCCTGTCATCGACGCGTCATCCCCGCCCTCCCCCCAAAAAGCCAATTTCAAGCACCCATTTTCCAGTTTTCCCAAAAACAAAAAAAAAGGTCAAACAACAATTTGAGAAACAAGGACTGTCCATACATTGCACAACGGAGACCAAACTTGGGTTTGGTGCGCTTTCCATGCGGACGTTGGTAGATGAGCACAAAAATTTAACTTCAGAACCGGGAACCGATTTCGGCCGAGCTCGAGGACCCTTCCGTTTTTAGTCGCCTTATTTGTAATGTAGATTAGTTTTTAGAGACTCCGACAAATGTGAAGATTTTTATTGGTTGATATACAGAAACATTAACTACTGACTGAATGAAGGAAAACGTGTCCTCCCTGTTTATTTTCTCATTATCCAACATGAACAAGACCGCTCTGCCGCGAGAATCAATTAGCAAAAGAAAACGTGAGTCTGACCGCGCAAGCAAGTTGCAGGATGCGAACCAAACGAATGTGTTGTGCGTTTCAATGAACCAAGTTTAACGCGTAAGAACGTGACCTGAAGTGCTGTTGTGTTGTGTGTCGGAAGTTTTAGGGGGGCAAAACTTGGCGACAAACTGTCGTTTCTAGAGGACGAAATTGCCGCTATATGATGCCGTTTCGCCGTCGTTGTCAACGACTTTTGACCCGAAACGTTATGTTACTGATTCCAAATTATGATGCTGGAAAATTCAGTCATCTTTCCGTTATGATTTTTTTTTATTTTTTTTATTTAATACACAGTTTTGATTTGAAATTTTACTAGTTAAAAGCAAACATTGAATCCGTTGGTAATATTTTATTGGCTTCGATGAAATTGAACCGATGGAACAAACCAACGTGCGTGTGCGATAAAAAAAACTGCAAACTTTTGCCAATTACCACTGGCAGCGGAATAACGTTCCTTACAACAGCTAAAGGAACCGGAAACAACACAGCTCAAACACAAACACAATAACCAGCTGCTGCCATACCGGGAAAGTCGAGGTTGCATGGCAGCAAAAGTGAAAATCGAACACAGGCACCAACTTTCCTCTATAGAGGGTGATAATGAGAAAAGTACCACACGGAAGATCAACGGGAAACATTGGGTGTTGAAATTAAATGTTGGGACTAAGTGATGGAGAAAATTAACATTCAGTTTATGTCGTTCGTATTTTTATGTTATACACTTGAATTGTTGCTCGTTGAAAAGTGTATTGAAGCAATGAAGGCTGGTTTACGATGACTTGCTACAAGAATAGTGATCTTGTACAAAAAAATTTATTTGTTCCACAACATGATAGAAAGATTAAAAGATTATTTTTCTTTTTTTCTTGGCTATTCTAAAAGTTATACGCCATAATATTTTTTTTCAAATTGGATTAAATTGATAGCATGGCATTACGAGCGATATAAAGCGATTTCGTTTTCATCCAAACAACAACAACAACATTTGATATAACAATGCAACATCAAGTGAGCGAAAAACTAATCTAAACTACTCCACAAGGACCACTTGCATTTAAACGGGGAACGTTTCATCGCAATCGTTCACGAAAGTAGAAAGTAATCACGAGTTGACGTGAAGTCCGAAAAGCACATTTATTATTGATGACTGTTATAGTCTGACAAATCACAAGTACGAAATTTTGTAGGTACCTACATTTCTGCTATAGATTTGGTAATTAGGCAATGTTAACTATCAGAAAGAACAAGAAACGAAGAGACGGGAGAATACTTACTGTGACCGAATGTTGTAAATAGTCATATAAACCTTGAGGTAGGATAGCAAAAAACTTGAGGGGATGAACAATCCCTTGAAGAAAAAAACAATGCACTGGAACAAAGAAAGGAAAAGTAATAAATATCATTTAATAGTAGCGAAAAACGAAATAGAAACGTGGGTGGATGATAAGTTGAGAAATCCAACAGAGTCATTATGGATTTGTCTGTGAAGCATATATTTAGCAGAAATTTACTCACCACGTGTGAATGAGTGATAGCGAGAAAGATGCTGAACGAAAAAAAAACAATATCATTAGTTTTGTAATAAAAAGAGCTTATCAATATGTTTCCCTATGCGAGAAAACTATAAGAAACGGGCACCTTTGCTGAGAGGCCGTATTGTTTTAAATTTTATATACATTTTGAAACTGGTAGGAGAATACGCTAGCAATTTCAAATTGGTTAAGCATAGCTTTCTTCTTTTTAATCAACGGATAATTTTAATACTGGTGGTGGTGTGCAATGGTTTCTTTTTAGCTTTTGTGTTAAGTTAAGTTTAGTTAGAAAGATTGAGAAAAAAATGTTTTAATGCAGGGGAGATTATGCGATAGAAATGATAAACGTCCATGTTTATCATATCCAGTTCAGCTCTTGTCAACATCACAGGATTATTAACAAACAACAAAAGTAAAACTAATTTCCGAGTTAATTTAATTACGTTTTACCTCAGTATTAGCCCACTTCCAAAATCATTCTAGAGAACAAAGCTTAAATCGAAAAAATGGATTGATCGCACAAAGGACAAAACGACTAGCATATCTTCTCCTCGAATATTGAGGGGGGGGGGAAAGCTTGCCAGTTCTCTTTGCTAAGTAAGAATAGACTCCAACTTCTAATACGTATTTTTCATAAACATTCCTCCTCAGAGCAAAAAATAGTAAAACAATATGAAGTTCACGTTTTTTCCCCGAAAACAGTCGATGCTGCCGATTAGTCCTGCAGAAATACCTACCCAACATCAACTGCGCACATTACCCTTGCCTCGTTGGAATGTATAAATGACACAAACATCATAAAATTTTGGCTGATTGACCGTTAGCCTCTAAATTCAATAAGGAAACTTCATCACAAAATTTATTTTTATTGCAGAATCAAAGTTTTTTAAGCAAAAGGTGTTATATTGTATTTCAGTTCCTAAGACTTTAATAGCACACAAACTGATGTCTTAAAGACGGCTTTTACTATTGTATTGCAGCATACCTTAATGCGATTGAATCAATTCACTTATTAAAACTTTGGGTTTTTTTCATTCAAACAAAAAAAAAGTCTGTCAGTTCGAATATGAATCAATTATAAGTTTTCAATTAAATCCCTCTCAAGTTCCTGAACCTTATTATGTCCTCGACAATGTGTGCACAGTTTATGGTGGGTAGGAAACTACAAATAAATGAAAATAATAGCATATTAGCTCTGTAAGTCGTAAGATTAGATTTCGTTTATACTAACTTTTGAATGGAAGAAAGGAAGAGACTAGTTTTTTTTAATCCATTGTAAAAAAGAAAACGCAAATGTACCGAGCCAATTTAATTGCAGAGCATTACGCGTCTTTGCCCTTCTAAACTTGGAAGTAGATTTTAATGTCGCATTGTTTAATATATCACGTATCACAAAAAGAAAAAAATATCTATTTGGCACTAAACCGTTTCGTTGATTAAAAATTCACTGTTAATTTTTCAGCAAATTGATTTGCTAGCTACGTTCAGTTAGAACCTCAAGTTGATTTTAAATAAAATTATAAAAAAGCGCAGATTATTGTTAAGTATGCTATTTTGTTTTCCCCACTAAACTAACAAAGCGCTATCATCGGTGTGAAAGACTATTACATATATTGAAACAACAAATATCAGATCAGAGAGTTTGTGAGATCGGAGGTGTTGCTGCTAATGTTGTTGATAGCTCAACACAAAATGAAGTGATCAAAAATCAGAATGATAAATTTTTGAACATAGAGTAATAAAAGTAATGACGTTTTTACCGATGTGTTATTCAGTTTCATCCGAAAGTTCCAGGATCATCAACGAGGCCAGTTCAAACACACGAAATACACGCGTAGGCGTAACGTGTAAAATTTTCGAAAACTGAGCTCATTGCCAAAAATTCTACAAGCTACAATTGGACATGTAATCTGAGACCCGAGCCAGGAGACTTGAAACATGTTACATGCAAACTGAGACCTAAGGCCTAGAAAATGAGACCTGAGAAAACCTTGCGATATGATCTGAAACCTGAGATCTAACATCTGAACCTGAGACATGAGACATGGGTCTTACGACTTGAAACATAATATGGCACATATATCAGCAGTGAGACATGAGAAGTGAGACCTGAGACTTGAAACATGAGAAGTGAGACTTAAACAAGAGAGGTGAGACTTAAACATGAGAAGTGAAACTTAAACATGAGAAGTGAGACGTGTACTTTAGAATCGTTCACTTACCTATCATGACTAGGAACCTGCTTAAACTGCACTGTAGAAGTCTGAATGAGTGAATCGTGACGTAATTTGCCAAAATATTCGCGTCTGTGAATACATATAAAGAAAGCAACCATCTCGTTCAACCCAGGGAAGATGAGATTGTTCATTAGAGTGGTCTTTATATAGGGTAACGGACTTATTTTGGACCAGAAGACCTATTTTGGACCACCTTGTCTACTGCCGCTACTCGCAAGACTGTCCCATTTGCATTTTTGTCATTTTTCAGTTTATCTCAAAAATCTTTCAAATACAGTTAGTTCTTCAATTTAGACTAAAAACATTCAAAACTTTGTTTTCAACATATTTGAAAAAAATACCAAGTCATGTCTGTCCCATATGAAATATACCCGCAAAGCTGTCCATATGTCTATTTTTACAGAACGCTTCAAAATTGCTCCTCTAATTTACGTTAATTTACAAATATTCATACAATGTGTGCGACATTGAAATTACAAAAGTAAGACTAGATAAAACAGTACAGTAAAGTCAAAAATAACAATTTCCATAATTTTTACAAGTTATGATTAACCTAATGGGTAGATTCCATAAAACTGTTTTTTTTTTATCTCGCATGAGGCTTATTGAATTTTGTTCGTTGTAAAACATGGAAAATAGTCAGCTACAAAGCCATATTTTTTTAGGTTTTCGTCATGCTGTTACTTGCTGCTTGGACTTCCGTAAAATCTATGAACCAAAAACGCGTACCTGGTAAGTCATATTGTATTGATTTTTTCTCATTCAATATTTGCAGCCAAGATACTTTGCTGTTTCTGATTCAGCATTATTTTAATTTGTTGGTATTTATAGTCTTTCTAAAAAGATAATCGACAGAAAAAATTTCCAAAAGATGAAGGTACAGGTTGTTTTATTCATGGAACGTTGATATTGATTTTATTTTAGACCAACTCAATTCTTACGACAAACTTACGTTATCTTTATCTAAACATGTTATAAACATCATTTTAAACTTATTTTCATCAGTAAACAACCAGTAAAGTGAATAATACAGCGCAGATAGAGAGAATCAAATGATCAACTGACAAAAGAAAAGCCAAATATGGGACAGCTTTGCGGGTACATTTAATACGCATGCGAAATATACTCGCAAGGCTGTCCCATCAATTATTTTCTCCTCTGCATCAACAACTTCCAAAACAAAAAACATTGGACGAAATTCTACAACGATTATCTTAATATCTGTGGAGAAAGAAATCGAAAAGGTAAAGTTTCAACCGAGAAATCCATGAAAGTTTATAAAAATCTTTAAAGCCGTTTTTCTCGGTTCGTTGTTTTTGCATATGGGATAGACTTGCCGGCAGCGGCAGTCTAGCTCTCTTACAAAGCACCTAGTCATTACATTTTTCAACAAATATAGTTGAGGCCCAGGCACTTAATGTAACGTACTAATTTTTTTTTCATAATTTGTTGATTTATAAGAGAGATAGACAAGGTGGTCCAAAATAGGTCCCCTGGTCCAAAATAAATCCGTTACCCAAGGCGATAGATGCATTTGCAATCACCGAAAGTATACAAAATTTCCCATCATGTGTGAAAATGAGGAACAGAGAAACCAATAGCTTAACTCCATTTTTTCTCAGATCTGCTGTCAATCTTATGAAGAGTAACAAACAAGCTTTATGTTTTTTAAGCACGCCCTACTGTATAACGAAAAAGAAAAAAGTAAAGAAAAACATCGGGAGTTTTCTTTCATCGAAATGTTGACAATCATAGTTTTTTCCACTTCACCTTATAAAAAAGGATCGGTACTCTTCAGATGGTTTTATTGAAGGAATCTCGATTCCTTGCCTTTTCGCAACACATATCTCGCCTTACTTCCATGAACAATAAATTACATTGTTGGGTCTTCTTTAAAAAAAATTAAGAAAAACAAAACATCCCCATAGTTTTAGAGAAGATGGAATTTCAGCGTGTTTGTTTTTGCTTGTTGGTATCGATGTCGGTTAGGGGTTTCTTGATGACCAACATTTTACATTTCGCGCAATCGACGGACGGCCGAACGCACCGAGGCGGCAGCAGTGGTCGAGTACACCCAGGCACCACCGGCGACGACACGCTTGCAACGCTTGCAGGACCAGATTCCGACGCAGGACCGCTTCATGGCATCCTGAAAAAAGGGAGAAGAATTGCGTTAAGAAGGGTTATCAAAAGACCATTAACTTGTTAATTTGTAAATGTTTCTAGTCAGCAATACGTGAGCCTGTCAATTACATCTATTTTATGCCAAGGATAAATAAACTAATATTGACTTCATTAATTGATGTTCAGATTTTTAATAAAAATTGAAGGTAATTTAATCTAATATAAACATTTAAGACATTTCTAGAGCAAGATTATTGAGTGCTTCATCTTCTGCTCTAATAAAAAATAACAATTGGGGAATTTGTTCCCCCTTAAGTGAAAAGTGTTTCGAAATGGATTCAACAGCTACTATAGTAATTTTTTTGTCGTTAACATATTAAATCTTAAAATGTACTTAGGTACTGTCAGTCATTTCTGACTATTTTAAAGGCATCATAAAACATCTTTCAGAAACAAGGATGGACAACAGTACACCCCTGTTTGCTATTCATATCAAGTAGAAATTTTGAGATATTCTTGTCGAAACACTCCCAAATGTTTCGCAGAATTGACTAAATTAATGTATGTTACATAGCATTGGGTGACTACACACATCTTGCATTGGCTGATACACAAAGTACAACTTAATCACCAAATGACTAAATTCATGTATGTTACAAGGGCTTAAATCGTTGCGTAGCGCCAACCGAAGTTTTAGGCGACTGCTCCTGCGAATGCGAATGTTACAAGGGCTTAAATCGATTACAAAGTTTAATTTCGATCTTCGGTCGCCTAAATTTTAATTTATATTTAGAAAAACTTTTTTTTTTATTTCTGAATTTTCATAGACAACCTAGGCATCTTAGCTCTCGCGAATATTGAAAAATTAATACGGTTTTTTCGCAACCTATCAATCCTAACATCATTTTTTTTATCAGGCTTGAACTATTCGATTTTTATAATTTTTTTTAACTTAAGTTTAGAATCCTTACCTTTCCGCAGAATGTGCAGGTGTACTTGGCGTGTTGGGTGATTTCAATTTTCTTCACCATCTTACGGAGGGAGGCACCATAACGGGTACCATACTTTCCGACGATTCCGACTTTCCTGGTACGCTTGGCCTAGTGGAACAGTGAATGGAAAATAGAAAAGCCTGTGGTTAATTCATGTCGGACCAGCAACGACAAAACCCGCAAAACCCCCATCGCGGTTTGTTGACATCCACGAAATCATAACCTCTCGATACAAACATTGGAAGGATGTCACAAAGCAACACGACAAAAAAAAATATCATTGGTAAACTTTGCCCGGACACAACACAATTTTTAAAATTTTCTCGAAATTTACGCGTCGGCCTTCGACAAATTTTAGTAATTTAAATCCGCCGTATCAAGCCCTATCGATTGCACCCACAGAAACTAACCATTTTATCTAGTTGATGCGAAAATTGATTGAATTTCCAAAGCTGACAACAAAGTGTGCAGTTTATTCAATCAAAGTTGACGGAAAAAGAGAGAGATCGACAGCAGCCGGAAATGAATCCGCTGTCAAACTCACACGCAACTGACAGTTTGGCTGCGTTATGTATTGCGCACAGGAAACCACTTTGCGAACGTGTCCCACAGTAGGTTTGTTCAAGCTTCCACAATCGATCGGTGCAGATTGCAAGATTGTTTAAAATGGGTCTATTCGATCAACGCAGAGATGCGAATCCTGCTGCCGAGCTGAATCGGATTTGACTATAATTTCGATCGATTTCAACTTGCTTCATTGAACAACGACCAGACCTGGGGAGAAATTATGAATCTAAATCCGATTCCAGATACTCGATTCGAGTTAGTGAGTGCGATGCGATGCGAATTGGCGGAAAATTTACGGACGCAGCCTATGCGAACTCGAGCGGCGGAACAAATTGACATCTGCTTCGCCGCGTTGAGTATGTCAGGTTTAAGCGATTCCCATACATTTTCATCAAATGTGGTTCACCGCATTGAATCGCATTCACCGCATCGCATCGCATCGTATTCACTATGTCATCGGCCTATGTCATCGGCCTATGTCATCGGCCTTAGAATCGGTATTACGTATCTCGTTCGAGTTCTAAATCTTAAAATACTAGATTTCGAGTAAACCGGGTAGAAGATCATCTCGAAACGTTCCATTCGAATCGAGCTCGTTCAAGATCGGTAATGCCAAAGTCGGTCGAATCGAACGAAATTCGATTGTTTTTTGTGGATATTTTTGCCTGTTTTATTTTCAATTCAATTACGAGATGCTTGCTCCAAAGCAAATCAAAATAACTGAATAACAATAATGCATCATTGATTTAAACTCAGATATATTGGTTCGCATTCGTACAGTAATCTTGTTGGACTGCATTTTTTTTTATTGTAGTTCATTTTTGAGTTTCTAGATCAAAGAAAGTTTCATATACGATTAGAACTATAATTATGCATTCGTGAATCATATGGAGTTTTTGTCGACTTCATATTTTCAAATAAAAAATGAGACGGTCGAAGAATATTTTAGATATTCAAAATATGCCATCATCTAAAAATTTATAACAAATTTCCAAGTTGTCAGGCGAAACAGGGAGTATTACCTATTTAGGTTTATGTTTATATAAGATATTAAATAAATATCTTTATTCATTTTATTATAAGATTTTTTTTTAAAGACGCAGGTATATAATAATTTTTGAAACTTTTTAATAAAAAAGATATAGCTGAATTTATGCAAACGATTTTGAAACTTTGTTTTATTACTGTGTCAAAGTGGGTGTCACTGTTCAGTACGCAGCCTAATCGGTGACGTTTCAAACGTGATGTCACGCACGAAAGAAGAAAAGTGAAAAGAAGAGTTTTGGATCAAAAATTTTCTCCAGCGATCGGGATTCCCGGATTATCCTGTATTTATCTGCAATCCGTGTGTACTCCGGCGACTTCGGAACTAAAATGTCCGTCGTGCCGTAGATTTAATGGTTATAGGCAGTGCAGAAGCTTGAGCGTTGTTTAGATTACCAAGTGAATACGAGCGTACAACGTATTTAGCCCTCTACGAGAAAAGTTTTGCCGATTCGCAAAACGAAAAAGATCTACCTACCCCTTTGGGCCTTCAAGAAACGGAAAACCCTCCCAGAGGGGACAAAGTAGTTAAGTGAAAGGAAATTTGGGCTTTTCAAGCAGTTTTCAAATTTGGTTATAGCAAAAGACAGTTTTGAGATTGCACTTATCAACAATGGCTCGGAACCAGCAATTTAATCAATTTCTAGGTGCCACTCTGGTCTTAGCCGGATTGTGGAATACTGCCAGCAGTTTCTATCTGCCCGGATTGGCACCGGTTAACTACTGTAAACATTCGGAAAAATCCTGCAAGGTGAGTACTCGGTACCCGTTCAAGGGAGATGCCAAATCCCTGCTCGTCTTTCTTTTATGGGTGACAACTCATCACATTGGAGATAAAACGCCACTGGAAGAATGTGCATGTGTGTCATTTTTTGCCACTGCGGAACAGTTTGGCGAATAGTTTTGATGAGCCATGTCGGGGTTGCTCAAGACATGTTTTTTGTACCATTTTGCCGCGTCCAAATTTTTATTCTAAAATATGAACTTTATACCATTCACTATTGATCACGATGACATTGATTTATCATGTTTTGTAAAAATAAAATGATTTGTACTTATTTTAGACGTAATCAGTCAGATATGTAAACTGAACAATTCAATTCAACAATCTATCTTTGAATACATTGTTTAGCATATTTTTCGCTACTAAAAGTGAAACATAACGTTCTTGAAAAAATAATAATTTATTAGCAGCAAACAACTTACGAATTTAAACTGTTTCACCATAAATTAATATTAAACATTGAAAATATTTCGATACTTAAATTGCTACATCACAAATAGTATTTCAATTTGAATTTCAACAGTTAGTAACAAAAAATTTAGAACATTTAGCTTTGCATTATTAAACGTAGACATCTACTTACATTTAAAGTTTGTTATATTTCATCAAATGTTTTTCTTCTGCATTCAATTATAAGCACACTGCAAGTCGTGTATCGATTTATAAAAAAACTAATTGATCAGATATTTTAATGTAACGTTCGGTAATAAGTACAACAAAAAATGGAAAACTTTCAAGACCTTCACAATTCCGCCATTACCTAGCATTACAGCGTATTAAATACTAAAATATAAAAAACAAATTGTAACCTTCTTTAAAATAAACACCTAGAGAAGAATTTTATTGAATAATATAAAATGTGTCTAGTGATCATTCCTGACAAAAATATTTCAAGCTACATTGGTTTTTAAATTCTTTTCTATCCAACAGTCTGAGGTCATTCTCTACGTCAACCGTTTGAATACGGAAGAGTCGGTCATCCCTTACGAGTATCACCACTTCGATTTTTGCCCCATCGATGAAGCCAACTCGCCGGTGGAAAACCTCGGTCAGGTGGTATTCGGTGAACGTATTCGCCCGGGGCCGTACAAGATCGATTTTCTGCGTCAGGTCAACTGCGAAAAGGCGTGCACCAAATTCTACACCGGTGGTGATCCGGACAGCGACAGACGCTTGATGATTTTGAAGAAGGGCATGAGCTTGAACTATCAACATCACTGGATCGTAGACAACATGCCAGTAACCTGGTGCTATCCGCTGGACAATGATCGACAGTACTGTAGCACCGGATTCCCCATGGGATGTTTACTGAGAAGACATCCAGACGGCGAAGAGGGTTGCATGTTAAATCCCAGCTACAATCGGGCAGGATATTACTATCCGTTTAACCACGTGGACTTGACCATCACCTATCATAGCGGCGCAACCGAAGAGTGGGGAGTAGCGTTCAAACAGAACGGCGGAAGGATTATTTCGGTTAAAGTAGTACCATCGTCAATCAACCACAAGAACCCCGATCAACCGGATTGCTCAAGCAAGGAACCGATAGAAATAGCATCCAGTGCTCTTCCGAATGGTCAGAAGTTGAACATAACGTACACGTATTCGGTCAAATTCGTACAAAATAACACCATCAAATGGTCTTCCCGATGGGATTACATTTTGGAATCGATGCCCCATACCAACATTCAATGGTTCAGTATCTTGAACTCCCTGGTAATTGTGCTATTCCTTTCCGGTATGGTAGCAATGATAATGCTGCGTACTTTGCACAAAGATATTGCCCGTTACAATCAGATGGATTCCGGTGAAGATGCTCAGGAAGAATTCGGCTGGAAATTGGTTCACGGAGATGTTTTCCGACCTCCACGCAAGGGTATGCTTCTGTCGGTTCTTCTGGGGTCGGGCGTGCAAGTATTCTGCATGACTCTGGTTACTTTGGCGTTCGCCTGTCTTGGATTCCTTTCACCAGCCAACCGTGGAGCTCTGATGACCTGTGCTATGGTGCTATTCGTTCTGCTCGGTACTCCAGCCGGATATGTTTCGGCAAGGATCTACAAGAGCTTTGGAGGCATCAAGTGGAAGAGTAATGTTCTGTTAACATCGATGCTGAGTCCAGGGTAAGATCTGTTTCCCAAAAAAAAAATCGATTTATTTCAAACCATTTTTTCCTAACTTTTATGGCAGTATCGTATTTGGACTCTTCTTCATAATGAACTTAATCCTATGGAGTAAAGGAAGTTCTGGTGCGGTACCATTCTCGACTCTGATTGCTTTGTTGGCACTGTGGTTCGGAGTTTCGGTTCCACTTACTTTCGTTGGAGCTTACTTTGGGTTTAGAAAGCGGGTGAGTTTTGCTAGGTTAGTTATTACTAACTTTGATAAAAATTCAAATCGAAATTTTATTTTCTACAGTCTTTGGAGCACCCGGTGCGCACCAATCAAATTCCTCGTCAGATCCCGGAACAATCGATCTACACCCAACCTGTTCCCGGCATCATCATGGGCGGCGTACTACCGTTCGGTTGTATTTTCATTCAGCTGTTCTTTATTCTGAACTCGCTTTGGTCCAGCCAAATGTACTACATGTTTGGATTCCTCTTCCTGGTGTTCCTGATCCTGGTCATCACCTGCTCGGAAACAACGATTCTTCTGTGCTATTTCCATCTTTGCGCAGAGGACTATCACTGGTGGTGGCGATCATTCCTGACTTCAGGTTTCACAGCGGTTTATCTGTTCATTTACTGCTGTCACTATTTCGCCACAAAACTGCAAATCGAGGATGCCGCTTCCACCTTCCTGTACTTTGGTTATACACTGATCATGGTATTTTTATTCTTTTTGCTAACTGGCTCCATTGGTTTCTTCGCCTGTTTCTGGTTTATTCGCAAAATTTATAGCGTTGTCAAAGTGGACTAAGTAGTTTCTCTATATATTTATGAAAAAAAAAAAATATTCTCCTGTCCATTTTTTCTGTGACGGATTACTTCTTTTTCTCAATTTTGAGATAATTTAAGAAAGTCTGTAATCTATTATTTAACTCATCTCCTATCGAGGACAAAAGTGCGTGACAAAAACGATAACACTTGAGAAAATTAATTTTAGGATTGATTAAATGTCCAATTGGTTAAATACGAACAAAAAAATACCTAATTTCTTTGGCAGGCGCGGTTCGATAGACGAGTGTAATCAATAAATAGTGTTGAAAATTCGCAGACATTGCACATACACGAGCAGAAATAATTCTTAAAACCACAAGAAACGAAGGGAAAAAGAAAGGTGTGATTACTTTTAGTATCTATAAAGAAACAAGCAACAAAACATAATGCCTTATTTTATGTTTTGTACCATTTAGTCTGAGTCACGCTGTACTGGCTACATAATCTTAGAGATAAAGTAACCTTGATATGCATTCAACTAAACAACACAGTGTAGTTTATTTTTCGTTTAGTAGATATGTATTATATTTGAAATTGGCTGATTGGAAGCGGCGGTTTGAAACAACGAACACGCCAAATCTATTAACTACGATTAAAATTGGTCACCAGTTGTGATAACACAAATAACAAGCAACAACACGAAATGTGCAGGGTTATTTAAAGAAATGAACTTGAAACTAACAAAACTAGCAAACGATGATCATTTCTTTATACTTTTTTCTCGTTTTCCAGATCCTATTCAGACAAAATTATCGATATGTAGTTTATATAGACCGAAAAAATGTTAGAAAAAGCATCTAGCTTTTTAATTTTTTTTTTTCAAAATCATCATATTGTCATACAATGCTGTCATAAAACAATACAGATTTTAGCTCGGGTGGTATCGTAGGTGAAACCGTCTTTTGATTTCGTTGTTGTAAGTGATTGTGAACAAAAAAATTAATAAAATCACAAGGTGACTAAACAACAACACGTTTGCTAAGTATGATAATAACGAAAAGTGAAAATCAATAAATTATGGTAACTTATGATGTGTTTTAATTAACAGTTGAGAAATATAAAATACATTTACTAATCAGCTACGAAACCAAATATGATTATGAACATTTAAAAGATTAATAAGACTGCGGCGAATTGCACAATTTTTCATTCCATTATTTTACACTTCTCACGTTTTTCATTTGATGCACTTGATGCGTGCGCTTTCCACGTTTAACATCTTTGATATATGTACAGTAGAATCCTGTTAATCGAACTCCGGTTTTCTGAGCTTCCGCGTTATCCCAGCCATCTAGTTGCTACAAGATCCATTTAATTATCGAGCTTTGCGCTCAGATGGTATGCACAGCAATAGGAGAAGAATGTACATATTTCGTAGAGGATCCCCGAGGCCTCTACTGCTTCGAATTAGCGGAGTTCTACTGTAATTGGAAACCGATATATTTCAATTCAAATTTGTGAGATTATGCAATATTTGAAGTATCGAGTACGAGATATCAGTACTTAGATGTTATGCTAACAAACCACAAAAATTATCAAACAATCCATTTAAAAAAATTTATTAACGCGTACATTTCCTTTACAATCATTAATGATTATTATTATTATTATTATTATTATTATTATTATTAATTATTAAATAATTATTTAAGATTTATTGAACGTTCGTTAATTGTTGTTGTTGAATTTTATCGACGATTTTCGGCGAGTTTTACAAATTAAAAACGTTTTTTTATCAGTTGTCCAAACGTTTCGAGCTACTTTAGCCTTCGCTCGTCTTCAGTGGACACTAAAATATATTTTAAATCAAGGAATATTTAAATAAGGTAGTGTCGAGAGCCATATTGGATTTTTTTTGTGACGTCACAAAAACGAATGTATCGAAAATTTATATGCGAATGGTAGAAATTTCAAAGAAAAACATGTTTTAGAACGAAAATGAATTCCAATTTCATTTTGATTGTGTTGTAAGACCTCTATTTCACTATGTTATGAAATTTTCTGATCCTTTGAAGATTGCATTATGTTTTTTTCTCATTTTAATAATGAACGCAATGTCATCTTGAAGCTTAAACGTTCAAAAACGAAGATAAAATCTACTTTAAAAGGGTCTAGCAGGTAGTTATTGAGTGTGCAACTGATTGTCATGATTTTTATCCAATCGGTTTACCATATTCAATTCTTATGTAGAACAATTAACATCAATTGACACAATTGATTATTGTTAACTCGATTTACTAAAATGCGAATAAATAATATTGGTTTTATATTAAAGTTTGTTTTTTGATAACTTTTTTTGTAATAAGGATCTTAAACTGCTCTGACTTGATCATTTTCATGGAAGAATTTGAACTAATTTTAAAATTTTGCAAATTTGAGTAGGGAAAATCCACCATTTTTTCGAACTTAGATGGTCTATTTCATGCAAAAATTACTCGAAAATCCCACTTTTTTCGTACCATTCTTGAAGAGTAAAAATCCTTCTAGAATAACAGGTATTAAAAGTGGAACATTTCCAGCAAATTCTTCAAATTATCAAAGAAAAAGACAAATTTCCTAGTAAATTAACAGATTTTTCGTGATTGTGACGTCGCAGTTGTAGTGAATGTAGGTATAATCATGTATAAAAATAAAATATATAGGAAATGTCAAGTAATGTATAAAGAAAATATTCTAACATATAACTAATTGAATAAATATATAAAAAGTACTAGATGATTTCTATCTAGGATGGAGATCTCCACATTCTTTAGAATGTGTGTAGAATATAGAAGTGAGAATACAGATTTGAATGTGGCAACGCTGAAGAGAGTTTCACATGCCTGGAAAAGAGAAAACGAAAATCAGTTTGAACAAGAATGAAATGGAGAAAGGAGGTCTTCCGTTGTTTGATGGCGATCAAACTGAAAAGTGGAAGAATTCCGGTTGAATTAATTCAATCGGTTACGACAGCAGTGTGTACTAATACTAAAGCAAGGCTGCCTCGACACTACCTTCTTTAAATATTCCTTGATTTTAAATTACAATTTAATACTTATCAATTACAATTTTTTATTTCAAACTTACAAATTAATGGCTTTCGTCCGTACTAATTTGTTCTGGCTCAGTTTGTTTTGTTTTTCGTTTACATTATTTAAAATTTTTGCGCATTTAAGCTATTACCACAGACTAATACAGACATGACTCTCCATAGAAAATTCTTTCCAATTTTTCGCAAAAGTGCTCTTAAGTGATTGCCCTGCCATCTGGTATCGACATTGCCCCTAACCATTGAAAACCTTAAAAACTGTCGAAGTAGCCAGGGAAAATATTAATCGATCAGTAAAAATATAAACAAACAAAAACTCGGGAAAAATATCCTCAGAATTGTTTGATCATTTGAAAGTTTGTCGTAGGCGTCGCTGAACTCATTCCGTAAAAGCGGAACATCCCCGGAAGTGCGCTGCTAATGGAGACATACAGGAATTCCGAAATAGTAAATACTGTACATTTCCACTGCTTTAAATTTGTGTTTTTTTTAGGTTGATGACTCTAGTCCGAACACATGGTATGCTTGACGACGCCTGGATGGGATGAAAGAAGCGCTGTACCACTCACTCACGCACGACTGCACACAAGGATGAACGGTCAATTTTGTTTAGGTCCACACTGGATTCCGTTGGTTCGAAACAGGAGTATGCAATTCTCAGGGGGATGCAGTTTTCTCCAACCCGTGTGGAGCCAGGAGTATGCAATTCTACACGATTTCTTTACGTATCCGTGTGATCACTATTTATTTGCTAAGTGTTAAAATCTCGTTTTTAAGCTGTGTTTTCCTCAGTTTTAAGCTTTTTTGCCTCGAGAGCATTGGAGTTGAAAGCTGAAATCTGAGATAAAAAGCTGAAATCTGAGAAAAAGTTTGAATCTGAGAGATGTGCTCAACACGGGTTGAAGAGAACCGCATCCCCCTGGTTGGAAACTAACTACGCGCTATCACTGTCAGAACGCGTATCGCAGGCTTCGTCAATGTGCTGGCCAATCTACTTAGGTTCATGTGCGATGCACCGAGAACACAAGATCGGTCACATTGGAGGCTGGGACACTAAAGCTGATCAATCCAACCGTCGAATGGAAATGGATTGGAATCGAATGGAAAATCGCACCGTGAAAACCGGGAAGTCAGATTCAAGCCCGAGAAAAATACAAAAGGAAACCAAAATTCAGAATAATTATTTCAATTTAAAGTAAAAAAATTCCAAAAATTTGTGGGAGGAAAATCATAAGTTTTGAAATAAAATAATCATTCGGATTTCTCTTCAAATTCAAAAATCAATTGCATCTTTATAAAAAAAAACCTTTCAAATTAGAACTCTTTATTGCAAACTTGAAAATGTAAAAAGTAAGTAAATGTGAGCTTTATTGTGTTGAATAAATAATTTATGAGTGATTTATAAACGTTTTGATAATTTTGATAAAATGAACGTACAGGTCCATACCACTGCCAGAGACCGCACCTTCCTTGCCATTATTCTTGAGAAATTAATTTAATTAGGTTCTAAAACTAGCTGGCAGGCCCTGTAGAATAAATCCGGATCCAGTAGAATAGCGGCTTTTGTTAACTAATCCATTTTTCTCTGGTGTCCCCGATGGTCCACGCGATGATCTCCGGATTACCCAATAAAATTTGAAGCTCCCGGAAGTGCTTGGCAGAAACTGTTTCTTAATGTGACCGAAATCAAAAAGCTGGAAAGAAATTTGTTTTGAATAATTTGAACACTTAATCATTAACAGATAAAAACCTTGTTTCTGCTTCAACAACCGAACAAAACTATTCCGAACTTGGCTGCGTTGTTTGGTCTCGGTCAAAGGACTGCTGCTGCTCTCAAAAAGATGTATCCTATTTTTTCTGCTAAGTAAACTTTTTTCTATCAAACAAACAATAACAAACGATCCATAGCAACTTGAATTTTAAGCTTAAAATTTGACCAAAATTGCATCGCTAGCTTAGATATCTTTTGTGCGATCGATGCGCCTCTGGTGCCGACATTGCCCATAAATCTTGCGAAAAACTGGAAAAGAGTGTCCTGTCTGTATTAGTCTGTGCTATTACCTCAATTGTTTGCATATTAATTACTATTTGTCTAATCAAAGGCTCACTTTATTGCGACTAAATGTTAATGAAAACAAGATGTTAAAGTTAATTTGTTGTAAGCTATATTCCTTTCGTAGTTTTTACATAATAAGATGTGAAACAATCTCATAAAATGGAAGAAATACGTTGGTTTTCAGATTAAATGTCTATCAACAAAAACAAAAAGAGTACATAAAATGGTAAAAATTTTAATAAATTTCACAAAAATAAGTGTACGCCCATTTCTCGATCGAAAAAGAGTACATGTACTCTTTAAAGAGTACGTATAGTATCCCTAAATTAGCACGATCTTTTACACAGGTTTCGGGAATTAAATCAATTTTTTCGATTTTTGTTTGCATAGCGGTTAAATTTATTTAAAAAACGCGCTGTATTATTCATATGAGTTAAATTTAGTATCATTAACATAAACTGTCTTAATCGTGTAATTGACAAACACGCCAGTTTTTTGACAGCACCCATTGGGCTGCGGACTTCGAAGAAGATCCGCGCGAAAAAAAAAATAAACGAGGGGTGCCAAATTTGCGATTACACGCATTCCCATGCATCTGGCTGGCACATTTGCGCTGAAAGATCCGTCATTTCGAATCCGCAACTGAGCGAGCAAACGGAGAAAAGAGAAGATTAACCAACATCACACCAGCCAGCCAGCCAGCTAGCCAGAAGCAGCACCGGTCGAGTCAGATCCGATATAGAAGCGACGAAGGAGAGCCATCACAAGGAAAAAACGCGATTCTGCCATCCATATTCTGTTCCGCGCAGTTTGACAAAGTGAAGTAGAAATTGTTGCAGCTCTATTCGTGATTTACGGCGTTTATACCGAGGAAATTGGTGTGGAATTTTTTTGCCAACGGTTTGTACTACAGCTTGCGACAAAAATTGCTACGGGACTTCACCGTCCTGCAGCTTAAAAGCTGAAGTGAAAAACGGCCTTTCCATTTTTTTTGTAAGCTGTAGGTGAGTTTTGTCTAAGCTGGAGCCATCACGACATTGAAAGGAAGTAGTTCCGTTGGCGTGAAAAAGGACATACATCGTTCGATACATTGCGAGTGCTGTGCTCGTCAGAAAACCACGTCCAAGTCTCGGCTTTGGGGGGTTTGAAAATCCAGAAATTTCGCAACTCAGCAATCGTAATTGGTGTTTTCGGAACCATTTTGCACAATGCAAATCGTGCACGTCCTCGAAAAAACTGTCTCACCAGGTGAGTGTTTTCCCGCTTGCTTTCTGTTCTATAAAGGTTTATTCTTATTGCTTATGCTACTGTATCGTCTATGTGATTTTCCTCCCAACATCATGGAAGGCGAAAGTGATTCAATTGGCCAGCATATTCAAAGTAGAGAAAATTGAAAAAAAAAAATCGCCTTGAAAATTACGTCTCGCGCTTTTGAATCAGACGGAACGGTTGCTCAATTTTTGGTGACTGAGAGGATCCGATTGTGGGGGGTCCAACGGAGTACTTTTCGAGGTTGGGCGGTAATTGATGAATTAAAAAAAAAAGATTTAAATCCAAACTAGATTTCTTGATAAAATAATTTTTATTTTCTTTTCAGTAAGAGCAAGTTCACTGGTGTTGGGAAAAAGTGTTAGAAATTTTGACATTTTGAAAATTTTACCGCGCAAAAATGTTTTCAGACCTTTGGGCGTAGTATTTTTTTACAGCACTGTTTCTTTTTCAGTCGTATGTGATAGAAATATGCAGGCGAATCTACAACACGCGTTGTTAAAAAAATTGAAGGCCACAGATCTTGAAAATGTTTTTGCACGGCAAAATTTTCAAAATGTGCTAAAAGTGACAAAATTTCTACCACTTTTTCCCAACACCATTGAACTTGCTCTAAGGGTATAAAATCCAACAGTTTTATAACCATTATGCTTTAGAAATTGTTAAAATTAAAAAAAAAACAATATATGGGAATAAGAGTAAGTTTACTGGTGTTGGGAAAAAGTGGTAGAAATTTTGACATTTTGAAAATTTTACCATGTTCTCACGATCTTGGGGCGTTGTATTTTTTTACAACACTGTTTCTATTTCAGTCGTATGTGATAGAAATATTGCTGTTTTTGCATCACAGCATGCGAAAGTACAACACGTGTTGTAAAAAAACTAGAAGGCCACAGATCTTGAAAATGTTTTTTTTTTTTTTTCTCTTCTCTCTTTTGGCTCGGACCTATCGTTCCATATTGCCAAGTCTTGTGGTTTATTGGACTGTTATGTTTTGAACAGTTCGCGTGATATTTAAAACGACCGTTCGTTCTCATTTCGTGGGGTTAGAAATCAGTTATTAAAATCAAATGAGTTTGGTGTATAGATAGGATTGTTATTTGTTTATTGGAGTATTTTCATATATTCATTTTGGTGTTTCGCAAGAACTCAGATATTTGTTTTAGTTCAGTGACGTTTTTTTCTTTGAGGATATCCTTTAGATGTTTTTTGTTGGTAAGTATGTCATATTTAAATCTAAGTTGATTAAAATTGATGCATTCGTATAGTATGTGATCAACGTTTTCAATTGTTTTGCAGGTTTCACATAAATTAGATTCAACCAAATTTCATTTGGCGAGTCTTTCTTTAGTCGCTGTGTGTCCTGATTTAAGTCTGTTTAGGATGATAACATCTAATGTACTGAAATCTGTGTTCTTAAACCATGGGCTTAAGTTAACTGTAGGTGTGTGATTGAAATGAAATATTCCCTTTTCTTGTGAGATATTGTTGTACGTATTTTGCCATTCTTTGATTATATTTCTCTTAAATGTTATAAGTAAATCGTCCTTTGTTATGTGATGATGTTCTATTTGTGTACGTGTTGTTCCTAGCTTGGCTGCATAATCTGCTCGCTCGTTTCCAATGTGTCCTGAGTGACCAGGAATCCATTGTATTATTAATTTAGATATGTTAAAAATGTTTTTACATGGCAAAATTTTCAAAATGTGCCGTAAGTGTCAAAATTTCTACCACTTTTTCCCAACACCAGTGAACTTGCTCTAAGAACGCTGCGAAAAATTTCGCTTTAAATATTAATCGCAGAGCACTAAATCGGATTGCGCACTCATGACTGCGACATTTGTGCTAACTTGTACATTCGTGCGACCTGTCAAATCAGTGTAAAATCTGGATCTGGAATTTTGGAGTTCTACACGCTAACCTCTTTTCAGTCAACCTTTGTACGGATAACTGTGACTGCAAAACATTGCACGAAATCCAATTTTTAATGAAAGAGATAATACTGTTTTTGACTTTTCCTAAGCTTTAATTTTTGCTTACATGAGAAGTATTTCATGGAACAAGTTATAATTATTTTGAAATAAAAACTCAGAATCTAATGAAAACTATTTGAAAAGGTTACAAAGCAAGTTTGGCAAGCTAAACTATGGACTAAATTGTCCAATCATTGGCTATGCAAAGCAGCTTTTTACGATTTTCTTTTTATAAATTTCTAAATTTATTTTAAAAATTATTTTTAAAAAATCTATGAGAGATTACATGACTAACGTTTGACTAGATCTAGATGTGAGCCCCCCGTTCGCAATTCTCTCAATATATTTTAATGAGAGCCAATTGCACGTCAAGAGAGAATTGGACATATCACACATAACCTCAAAAATTTACTGAAACGAGTCCAGCCATATGAAGGTGATGTTCGTTGGTTTTGTGTTCGCATCGCAAGATAAAAATTAGCGCTTATTTTTTTATGCTCATGATCAAGGTGCAGTTGGCAACCGCTGGCAATTTTTATTATTTGTTTCGCCTAATGAGGTTCGCTGTTTAAAAGATTCGTGTGAACAAGAATAACTATTTTTTATACTTCCTTAACTTAAAATATCAAAGTTAAGGATTAATTTTTTTTAATACCTATTCATAAACGATTTAGTAGTAGGTTGGTAGGTATTTACCTGTACAAATATTAAAAACTATCAAAAGTATTAAATTTTTAAAACAAAATATTGGATTTGTTAACTAATATTATTTTGTCATGGTTGGTCATTTCACTTCCGTTTTGGGACTCATTTCCACAGCCTGATAGTAGGGCACTCTTGACGTTTTGGTAATTTTAACGTATTTTTGTGTTACATGTAACCCAAGGATCTTGGGATTTCTTTTTAAAGAATCTTATCACTATATAAGCATGGTCCTTAAAAATAATATTAGATATATACATCCTCAACGTATTTTAATCATTTTTAAATATTGTTGTTCACAGACAGGGATGAGCTGCTGGCAGCAAAAAACTTTTTGGAACAGGCAGCCCAAACCAACCTTCCAGCTTTCCTCCAAGCACTTTCCGATGTGCTTGTATTTCCCGGGAACTCGCCGGTGGCTCGTATGGCCGCCGGTTTACAGTTGAAAAATCAACTTACCAGTAAAGATGTTACCATTAAGTTCCAATATCAGGAACGGTGGCGGTCATTTCCTGAAGACGTCAGAGAGTACATAAAAAAGAATGTAAGATCGAAAAAACCCTCAATGTTTAAAACCAGAGAAGATAAATATTTTGTAAATAATTACAGATCTTGGGCTCTCTGGGCACCGAAACAACGAGACCATCTTCGGCGGCACAGTGCGTTGCATACGTAGCGGTAACGGAGCTGCCTGTGAATCAATGGCCAAATCTTATGCAAAAGTTGGTAGAGAATGTTGTCAATGAGAAATCCACGGAAATGGAACGAGAGGCAACTCTCGAAGCTATCGGTTACATTTGTCAGGATATCAACTCCGAAATTTTGGAACACCAATCGAATCAGATCCTTACGGCAATCATTCACGGTATGCGTAAATCCGAACCGTCTAACCACGTTCGATTGGCGGCTACTAATGCATTGCTTAATTCATTGGAGTTTACCAAAGCCAATTTCGAAGAAACGGCCGAACGTAACTATATTATGGAAGTAGTCTGTGAAGCGACACAATGCAATGATCCGCAAATCTGCGTAGCTGCTTTACAGTGTTTGGTGAAAATACTCACTCTGTATTACCAGCACATGGAGGCCTACATGGCTCAGGCATTGTTTCCTATCACTTTAGAGGCCATGAAATCGGACAACGAACAGATATCGCTCCAAGGTATTGAATTTTGGTCCAACGTTAGCGATGAAGAAATTGATCTAGCGATTGAGGCCCAAGAAGCTGCAGAAGCAGGGCGGCCTCCACATCGTGTTTCCCGTCACTACGCTAGAGGTGCGCTTCAGTTCCTTGCGCCGGTTCTAATGGAAAAGCTTACTCGACAAGAAGAATTTGACGATGAGGACGATTGGAATCCGTCCAAATCGGCCGGAGTATGTCTGATGTTGTTGGCCACCTGTTGTGAGGATGAAATAGTACCACATGTATTGCCGTTTGTGAACAATAACATAAAATCTGAAAATTGGCGTTACCGAGATGCAGCTTTGATGGTGTTTGGTTCTATTTTAAGTGGTTTAGAAACCAACACTTTAAAACCGCTGGTTGAACAAGCTATGCCAACCCTTATTGAGCTTATGTACGACCAGAGCGTCATCGTGAGGGATACATGCGCTTGGACTTTCGGTCGAATTTGTGAGGTAAGTTGAAATAATACTAACGAATCATCGTGCAAAAAAACAATTCAAAATATTTTAGGTGATTCCCGAAGCAGCGATAAATGAACAGTATTTGGAAACATTATTGAATGCATTACTGAACGGACTTAAAGCTGAACCACGTGTGGCCACTAACGTGTGCTGGGCATTCAGTGGGCTGTCCGAGGCAGCCTATGAGGCAGCTAATGTTGACGATGATCCTCCACAAACGTACTGTTTGACAAAATATTTCGATTTCATCATAAGCAGCTTATTGGAAACGACAGATCGTGCCGATGGAGCCCAGGCAAATTTAAGATCTTCCGCCTACGAGGCACTGATGGAGATGATCAAAAATTCCCCTCAAGATTGTTATGTATCGGTACAGAAGACTACGATGGTAATTTTGGAAAGATTGAATCAGGTCCTACAGATGGAATCGCACATTTCGACACACACCGATCGACATCAGTTCAATGATCTCCAGTCGCTGCTATGCGCAACATTACAATCTGTGCTACGAAAGGTTGATGCTAAAGATGCGCCTCAAATTTCTGATGCTATTATGACCGCTCTGCTCACCATGTTCAACTCTAGCTCTGGAAAAGTTGGTGGCGTGCAGGAAGATGCTTTAATGGCTGTATCCACATTGGTTGATCTGCTGGGTGAAGGTTTCATCAAATATATGGACGCTTTCAAAGAATATCTGTACATGGGACTCAAGAATCATCAAGAATATCAAGTGTGCTGCACGGCCGTTGGGCTTGCTGGAGATATTTGCCGTGGTCTGAGGAGCAATATTCTTCCATACTGCGACGAAATTATGACGCTTCTTCTGGAAAATCTTAGCAATTCGTCATTGCATCGCAGCGTTAAACCACAGATTTTGTCCGTTTTTGGTGATATGGCTATCAGCATCGGTCCAGACTTCAAAAAATACTTAACTATTGTATTGCAAATGTTGAGCCACGCGACTCAAGTACAGGTAGATCCGAATGACTACGACATGATTGACTATCTGAATGAATTGCGGGAGAGTGTCTTGGAAGCTTACACGGGAATTGTTCAAGGACTCAAAGGGGTAGACAAAATGCCTCACGAGGACATTGCTCTACTACAACCGCATGTTCCTCACATTGTCGGGTACATTGTTTCAATTGCGAAGGATACGGAACTGTCTGATGCTAACATTGCTATAGCAGCTGGTCTGATTGGTGATATGTGTTCGGCATTCGGACAGCCGCTGTTACCTCTCTTGGAAGACATTCAAATTCAACAGCTTTTGAATGAGGGCAGAAATTCTCGCACCAGCCGTACCAAAACTCTTACGAATTGGGCCCTGAAAGAGATTAAAAAATTGAAAAATCCTTCCAACGATGCAAGTTGGTAAGTATAAACCGTATTAAGTTTTGAAAAGCTAAGGGTCAACATGGTGTTTGGCTGCTGTGTAAAAGTGTGTATGAATGAAGCATTGCGTATGCCCGGAATAATTATATTATTGTTTATCTATTGTTGTACATGGAAATTCAATTTTTATTCTGTTTCATCTTTCCTGCGTTTCACCCATTGACTATCAATCCGTTAGGCGACGATGAACTGGTAGCTAGAGTTTGACACGAACATTCACGAGAATGATTGCATTGGTTTTGATTGTAGAGAATGTGTGCGTGAATTTAGGACATAGCTTGTTATGTTTCATGGTTTTGAAAGTGCTCCTGTGAAAGTGCAACGTTTCGGAAGGATGAATAGTCGCATCTCCCCCGATCGAAATGTTAAGGTAAAATAATAACGTTTTATAACACACATCATTTGAAGCTTTTATTCGCTTTGTGTTTTTGTTTAGTTTTTTTTGGCTTTTTGTTTCATATTTCGTTTGACATTTGTGTTTATCAAACTATCAATAAATTTTTGTGTTTTTTTTTCATTATCACCTGAATGATCATGCAATTCTGGTTTAATTTGAATCTTTTTTTTTTTTAAAGAAGAGAGTCTAATAAAAATTGACTAGGTAAATTTTGTAAGCTTGGCTCTTCGCTTTAATTTGTGCCTATAAACAGGAGTTGTAATATCCTGAAGGACACCGTTATTCTTGCTTATACTTACATATTTCCCTTTGCAAACATGCTGGTTCAAACATAACTGCGTAAATCAAAACGAAAATATGCTTTTTTTTAAATAACATTCTCCTAATAAACTTTTTTTTAAAGTAATTTCAACGTTTGGGGGTGGTTGAATTTCACAATTGCCATGTAACATTTGACGGTAAATCGTTAATGGTTTTCTTCTTTTTGCAGTAGCCAAATTCTTAGTCTGCTTCGCCGAAGATGAGAGGGTACTATGCAGTAATGATGAAGCAATAACCGGGGCATGGTTTTAAGTTCGGATTAAGGTATCTTCCTGTTTCACAGTTGTTCCTTCATCTCATTATCAACAAACTTGGATGCGAGCATTGTTTTTTTTTTTATATATTATTAAAAACAAATTGAATGATAATTTAAATTAAAAAAAACAAAAAACAAACGTCATAAAAACAGGTAATCGTAAAACACTAAAACGTACCTTGATATGACCGTTGAATGAATTAGTTTTCGTAGTTCTGGTGAAAAAGAACATGTAAAATCTAATTCCGTCGATAACTTAAAAACTTAAAATATGTCATAGTGAATTCAACCAAATCAAATCAACCAAAAAATGGAATATCCATTCATTATGATTTTTTTTGAAACCCCATTGAACCCAGTTTTCTTAATATTATATCTTGCTTCCACTCTCATTTGTGAGCTAAGACGAAAAATTACTAATCCCAAGTGCAAATGTATTTCTAACATTCTGGAAGAAGCAGGATCTGAATCCTTCAAACAAATCTGATCATGGTCGACATGATTATTGTTTCATTGCGGTCGTTTCATTGTATCGCCATTTGTGTGGTTTTGTGCTGTCGCCTTGTGTTTGAGTTGGATTATACTGAAACTCCACAGTTTTCTCCAAATTTCTCAAGGCTATAGAAAAACTCAATCCTGTGCATCCAAAATGTTGTCACAGATACTAAAGTGATATCATGCCACTGGGCACGGATTGAGGATACTTATTCATCATTTGTTGGCATTCCGTTGTGAAATATAATCACTAGCGCGGCAGTCCATTCACCAGCCTGTTGACTCGATTGCTTTTCAATTGTAATTGATTCTCTGCTACTTTCAGATTTCATCCAGCATCAATGGCAACACCCTTAACTACTCCACGACCAACGGCAGTGGTGCCAACTCAGCAACCGGTACTGGAAACACCGTATCAGCAATGTAATTTTTTCTCGTTTCCCATCGCCTCTAGTTTTCCAAGTCCCTGAGCAACACTCCAGTAGTAGTCTACAGCGATCATCACCGCTACAAATTTTCGAGGCAGATTTAGAGGTTAGTTCTTTCACATCTCAGAACAAAGCACCTTACATGTGGCAATGCTACCCCGCTTAGGACCCAGATAGTGTTTTTAGGGATGAATTTGGCGTTCAAACATGTTGGCAAAATTTATTCTGTTTCGATAACCTATCTGGGCTCTGCGGCTCAGAAATTTCAAACCAAAATCGTGTGTCCCCTTTCTTTCTCTTCGTTAATAATACTTCTGTCTGTGAAATGTTGATCTATAAGTACATTCTAAAAAAAATCATCAGTTTATTTTCGAACAGACTAATGTCGCTGGCCGATCCAGATCACTGGGCAGGGGAGTTAGCTATTGCACGTCACAGTTAATCGTGTGCGGGCTGCGCACCATTAATAAACTTGTAAAATTATTCTCTATAAGCTAATTAACGTAAATTAATTATTCAAATCTAAGTAAACAAAACCCGAACCTAGAGCAAGCGATTGCTGTAAGAAATATATAAATAATACAAATTTTTCTCGTAAACATTTTCCCCATTCAGGAATGATAGTGGAAGCGTGTGTGCCATAGTGAAAATACTGGAATGAGACTATTAATGAGAGAATGCTTCAATGCTAATATGGAAAAATGAAATTGTTTTATGTAGCTATTCAATGATAAATTTCTGGAAAATGTTTCTCTTTCACCGTGGCACCCGTTTTACTCTGAACTAAGTAAAGAAGCAGAAACAATCTATAACTGCAAAAAGGCTTTGAGCCTACATGATGAACTCTTCTACATAAAGGTACACATATAAGTCACCCATAACGAAACAAAAAAAAAATGATTAAAACAGATTTAGCACTTAAACACGAACATCTCTGTACAGTAAGAAATCCTTAACACGGAAAAATATTTAATTAACTATACAATAACATGGAAGCGTCATACCACCAAGTGAACAACAATTTGAAAGTGAATGAAACTGTTCTGATTCGAAAAAAAATAAAACAATTTGGCATTTACAAAGAACGAAATTGCGAGTTGATGTTTTTTTTTTAAACATTTATCCGACTTTTAAAAATAGATAACATTCATGAATAAAGAACAGTTTCTGAAACTTTAATGATCCTCTTTCTCTGCACTTGAATTTTGTTCAGTCAAAACTTAACCAGGAGAATAAAATAAGAGAGAACAGAAATTCAATTGCATAAAACAAAAAGATAGGAAAAAATCAAAGAAGCAGTGTAGATTGATCATTATTGAAAATGAAAATACATAAAATTAAGGTAAAAAAAAAACAAAAAAAAAACAGGCAAAGTCATGTTACTGAACAGATAAAAAAAAAAAGATTTGGTGTATGTGCGATGGTTGGAGTGGTTGCAAGTGTTTGATGACTAATTTAGAATGAGAACAGTTTATGTTAACTTTTAAGATTTGATTGTGTTGAGCTAGCTAGCTTTGCGAAAGTGAAATGGGTTCGTCCAAGTTAGAAGCGAACTCAATATTGGTATGTCAATGGTTGGTGGTGGTAAACACATGGTTGTAGGCTAAAGGAATGGACAAAATTGATAGAGTGGTTTGTTGGCTTCCATTTATGAGCTTTCCGTTATGTGAATAATTTGAAGTTGGAGAAAAGCTGATATGATCTTTAGATAATATAATGTTATTCTTCAATCAGCTCAAGGAATTGTATTGTCCTAAACATCAACAGCCTTTTCTTGATAAATCTGATGTACCCAATAAATGCATTTCTCTAGGAATATTTGGGATATACTTATAAAAATGTTTCTAAAATACATTAGAAATCAGATTATACTTACAGCACTTCGGAATAAAGTGTGACATGATATAATTTTTATTGGTTCATTACTTTTATTTATTTTTGTATTATTTCTCAAGAGAAGAATAACATTTTAGACCCGCGAAGCGAGTGACGTTTGGACCTGAAATTCAGATCCAATCGTTGACTAACCAAATAGTACATCATTTTGAACGGAATAAATGCAAGCCACTTGAAAATGATACTAAAAAAAACAAAATTTCATGAGTGTTAACATGATGTTCTGTGTATAGAGAATATGCTGAGAATGTGTGAGATTTGCGAGAAATCTTGTTTACGAATGTTCCTATTTGAAATGGTTTTTAAGGTAAGAACGTGTGTGAATCATATTGATCTTATAGAAAGCGTGTTCGAATTCTGTATTTGAAGTTATGGAATTATATCAATCCGAATACGGAAGTATACTGCTGTACATGTATGTATGCGTAATGACAAAAGAACTCTAACACTGAACACATAAATAATTAAATAACTGGTTTTTTACTTTACTTTTTTTCCAAAATTATCTTGGATTAGCCATAGTGCATAAAGTGCCTCCACATATGTTTGAACCTATTTGTCCTCATAATAAAAATTAAGACCCCGTACCCTAGGCTCTATTGGGTCACGGCGATGTTGTGCTTTCTTGTGTTTATGGAAGTTCACGGTTTGGAAACAAGCTCGAAAACTAACATGAACCTGACAGGGCGGTAGCACATAACCTTATTCGATATGAGATCATAGAAACATAATTTAAAGGTGGTTTAATAATTATAATGACGTTTATTTTTCCTTTGATGATCCATGTTGATAAGGTGAATGGGAGTTGAAACACTTGCCCTCCCTTCCATCGGACAAAAAGAGCGTTGCGCAGTGGTAATATCACAATTATATATAAGTTGATATTTCCACTTGTTGACCACCATGCGCAAGTTAGGTCAGAACAGATAGTATTGTGAAAGATAAACAACTGTAATCAATCTTTTAGGATAGTCTATTTAGGATACTGGATAGGTGGGTGATTTTGTAGTAGATACCATAATTAGTTGAATGAGAACGTTAACAATTAAGTACTGATATGGTAGATAGAAATAGAATAGATATATAATGGTATACGTCTCCCCAATGCTCTAGTAAGTGTGCATTTGCGGTTTATGAATTTCGGAGGCTTATTCTTAAACCAAGCATTTTACAAGATCTAGAGGCTCATTGGATGAGAATGCTGTTTGAACAGATTTCTAAAAAAAATCTTTTTCGTTGTAATAGGTACTTTTTTTCTGTAGTAGATTTGTCTGTCGTTAAATTATATTTCAAATTCAAAGAAGAAAGAAGCCGTGATAGAAATGGGTAGATCTTCTCGTGCAAGATTTTAAAGTATCGAATAGTGTATCACATCAGATCTTGCGAACACGAACGGATCACTGATGAACACCAGTGAAACGGAACCTACGTGTTGGCCCCACGGCGTTTAACAAACGTCTTACTGTACAATATGGTCCGAATAGATTATGGTCAGAATTGATTGTTTGACCTGATTTGATTTGATTTTTCATACAATTTGCTTAATAAAGTTTTATATTTTAGGTCCTTTATTTTTAAAGAAGTTCACTATAAAAATCTAAACAGGCTTTGAGCAAAGCATATGGTAAGACACGTTCTTCGTCGCAGGTGAGTGTTCTTTTATTATTATTATTATTATTATTATTATTATTTTTAATCTTACTGAAAAGAATATCAACAAAAATCAACCTCACAGCGGTGCGTATGATAAATCTATCATTTTCCAAACAATGGTAGTATTCCTTAGTGAAAACATCACAAATAACAGATGATGCATTTTATGTACTGTTGATAAGTGTTATAACAATCATATTGATTTTTTTTTTTTGAATTTCTCAAAACTCTGTATAATTACTTTTTGTTTTCTGTAGAATTATTACGCCAGAGATTCAGATAGACAGATTCTGATTTTAGTTCTGTTTTTTGTCGTTCTAGTTTTTTTGTATAATTACCGAGTTTCCACGCATTTGTTCTTAATCTCTTAACATTGACATAGTTGGAAACATTTTTCATTAGCTAATCTATATTAATCTCAGTAAAAACAATCCAAAAATTCAAATTTATTGAAATGAGTAAGGCTAGGTGACAGGTAGGGAAAATTCAACTACGGTAAGATAGTGAACCCTTCTTGCAATGATATCGAGACTTTGGCGTATGTTATCATACTGTTACTGCTCGGTTGAATTGGAGGTTGGGTTAACTCGAAGCTCAAGTAGGGCCCAATTGTCCCAGTCCGTCGAGCACTATCTTAACGCTTCCCTAAACTGGTGCTTCAGAACCCTCGGGCTCTGTTGCCGCTATCCTACTCTAAGCTATTCTACTCTCATGTAAATTTTCCTCTTCTGTCCCCCGATCTGTTTTTCCTTTCCGGGTCAGCCAGGTAGCTCATAAACCCATACAAAAAAAAAAAAAAAAAAAAAAAAAAATAATAAAAATTAAGACTATATGCATTTTTTAAGTTTTAAGTTGATTGTGCAGATACAGCTACAAATATACTTATACTTTTTTTTTTCTTTCGATGGCATAGAATTCTACATATCGGATATTAGATACTAATGCAAGCTTCAATTTTTTTTTCTTAAATTGTACACTGATCGCAGTTGTGACAAATCGTTAGTTTAAAACGAAACCAATAGTGACTTAACTCTGACGAAAAAACACGCAAAGTAATTTGTACAGTAAATGACGGTACACAAACATAAAAAATAACAAAAATTTACACTAATACATGCGAAAAATTGAACAAAGCTGATGAAATTATTGAACAATAAACAATAATAATAATATTAATATAGAAAAGGAATTTACTGATGCAAACAAAATGGCTAAAATACTTTCATTGTAATCCAAAATTGATATTTAAATTCTTCAATCACTTGAAACTTGGACAGGAAGCTAGAGACACGGGTGTGCTAATTAGACTTCAGACATCAATGATGGTTTTTCGCAATTAAATTCTTATTAAGTTAAAATCAATATGCGTAATACCGAGCTCCAAAACTCGCTTGATTTAAATAACTGATTTAGTCGAACTTAGGCGAGATACTATCTAGCGAATCAAAAACATATGCAATTCTGGTTTCGACTGTTTGGAAAAATCTAATAATTGCTAAAAATAGCTAGAATCCGAACTGTAAACAGTAGAAAGTATTTGCCATGCATTAAACACAATGAATTAATAATATGAATAAATGAATAGCAAATTCTGAAAATTGAAATCGACTTAACGACACTATAAACTTATTACCCACTCATTGTAATTTTTAGCAGAACAAACGAGTTCTAAATAGTAAAGCGAAAGTTATTTTTCTATTTTTTTTGTATTTGAAATGACAAGCGCATTTCAAGTTGATTTTTTAAATTCAAAATTATATTTATTCAAAAATATTTGTTTATTATGAATTGAAGCTTAGAGAACTATGTTTAGTCAAAATAAAACACGCTAAATAAAAAAGATAAAATTTACCGAGATACATAGGTAATTCTCTGCCTCCTGAAGGTAAAATTAACCTTTTTGATTTCAAGAGCAGTTAATTTTTTTTTTCTATAAATTTTATATATTTTTTATTTTGGTTTTTTTTTGTTGAATATTCAACTTTGGCAAAAATCATGAATCAAATTTTATATTTTCGCTGTTTAGTCAAGTTAAGCTGTATAAAAGAGAGCTCCTTTTAAAAACACGCTCTCCACAGCTTGCAATTTTCTTTTTTGTGGGATATTAAAAACGATGAACTAATACAACGTATAAATTCTTTTGCTACAAATGGCAAGAACTTTGAAACCAAACAATAAAAAATACAAACGAAATTTGCTCAGGTACATACAAAGAAACAACACAAAAAGGAAAAAACAAAGACTTACAAAATTGAAACAAGATACTGTGAAACGAGTGACTAAATCAAACCAAAAAAAAAAAAACAAAACAAAATAATAATATAGAAATCAAGAACTAATGGAATGAAATGCACTAGACGAGAAGCGGACATTTTTGCTATAGATCGGCCTTGGAAGTGTGGATGTTGCTATACTTCTCATTCTCTCCACGTACTTCTTGTTAAAAAGGATCATAATGAGGAGAGGAAATAAAATAATATTATATGCGAAAGTATCCTGATCAATAATAATTTTCGTCCTATTAAAATCTTTAAAAATTTAGATCATCACTGGAACCAAATCTAATTAACGGTTTTTGTATTTTTGCTTAATATATCCTATTTATATATTTATTTCAATTTTTTTTTAAATTCTGTTTTATTGGAAACAATCTCAAATGTTTGTGAAATAAATCATATTACTTTTGGGAAAATCTTCGAGAAACACAAAAATGGTAAAGGTTTCATTTCAAGCTTTTCATGCCTGAAAGTATCATATTATTTATAACGGTTCAAAATTATCTAAAAGTTGAATTCTTTCATTATTATCGTTTTTATTCTTTTGTTTTTACAACATAAAATAAATCCTTGCACTAATGATACGAAGACATACCATTTAATCGCATTGAATTTGGGAATTTCACAAAGCATGGAATTGTCAAAATTTGTGTTCAGATTTATCTTTCGGAGGAATGATTCGCAATTTTTCTTATGTTTTTTTTTTAAATATTTGAAGAAAAATGGAAATGGCCGTTTGGCAAAAAAGTGAAAATCACACAACTTCACATATAAATACTTTTTTGAATTTTTAGATTTGTATTTATAACAGTGATTTGTTGTCCTATTATAATAGGTTGAATACAAAGGATTTCTTATGTTTTAATTTTTAAAAAATCCGTTAGTGACAATTCCGCTCAAAATCCGAATCTTTCAGCAGCTGGATTGAATAGTTTTAAATGGTTATATTGAAATTTAGAAAACAAGAAAAAAAATCCATTAGAAAGTAAGTAGGAATTATATAAACAATGAACTGCAACTGACTTACCTAAGACACAAACACTGAACTACCAAGTTGAACTAAGAAACAAACAATAATGAAAACAACTGTGATTTGAGGAAGCTTTTTTGGCGAAATGTAAAAAAACAACATTTAAAAACAATCAAACCGCCATTTGGTATCAGAAAATCAATGAATAAATGAATACTTCTTGTACTGGGAAAATGTAACAAATATACAAAAAAGCTTTCTCAATAAAAACGACTGATTTTAAAGGTACATACCTAAACCATGAAGAAGCCACGATACTTGTGACATACAAAACATACACCTACACACATGAGTGATTGTAAGCGATATAATATCACTGCAAACTTAATAATTCGTCAAAACATTGAAAAACAATCTTATTTTCTAAAGGAAAAAAATGGGAAGTCTCCAAAGGTTTTTGAACATGGCAGAAATCACAGCATATAAAACATACGAAAATATCACAACCAACAAAAACATTATCAGCGTTCAATTTTGAATTTTTTTTTTCGATATAACTGAAAATGAAAATCAAGAGAAAAATCAAATTTTTACAAAGAGAAAAAGGAACTTTGGAGGTTTCAAAATAATTCGATTTCTTACCGAGTAATGATTGTGTGCATAAGAATGATTGTGAAGTTTCATATGCTCAACATTGATGAGACATCATTCCTAGCATAAATAACCATAATTCATAACAAATAACGGTATGGAAGTAAATTTCTACACGAAAACATTGGCCATAAAATAATCAGGATGAATCAAGTTGGGCTGTTTCCTTTTACTGCTGTGAGTTGGTTAAAAATCAGCAAGAATGTGATATGAATGCACGGTTTATCGGTGTTGTGTGTTATCTCTACAAGAAACAAAAATGATTATTTGTAAGCTAGCGCGTATAATATTGTTTGGAAAACAAGAAAAACATATGCGATTATAAATATACACGTCTACAAACACAAGACACACACTATACTTCGAAATACATACATTGTATGCTTCCATGTGAGAAACAAGCAAAATAAAATGAATCTAATGTGCGCGTGAGATTGCGAGAGTGTAGAAGTTTAAGGAGTAAACATGAGTCATTTAGAGTTATTCGTTTGGATAGCAAGCCATTGTTTGAGGTTGTGCTTGCCTGATGCGCGTTGTATGAGTCAAAAGTGAACCCCTTGAAGGCGTATTACGAGTTTTAGTGTGTAAGTGAGATTTCCTTGTAAGTCTGATTGTTTGTATATTTGATGTTTGATGACTGAATAAAAATTACATGACTGCCAAAATATCATCTTGTCTGTTTATTTTATCCTATGGGAACTGTTAAATTATTTCGTAAGCTACGAAATAAGAGTTTGTATTACGGTCCTTTCTGTAATCTATGAACAAGGCGAAATAAACACAACATTGAAATGTTTAAGTGAATAGGAATTGGAAAAGTTCGTATCAGAGCGAATTTCTTCTTCGGTTGTTGAGACCTTGTCGTTGTAATAACGAGCGGGTATTTTCAGTTCATTTTAGACTACGTATTATTTGTTGAGAAATAAAGAGTATCATATTTTTGTATGAAAAGGTAAATAAATGCGGAAAACGATGCGTTGTGTTGATTTATTTCAAGGGTAATAAATGATTTGAGACTCTTAGAGCCTAAGAGATCTAAAGCTGTATTACTTCATTGTGTTAGCGAAGCTCACGAGCCAAAAAAGCCGAACCTCTCTTTGCTTTATCTTCTGCGCTAAAACTCTGAACTTCATTTTGACTACTCTCATACCTTGAGGAGCCAAACTCGTTTTGAGCTCTCCGCTTTGTTTCAGAATAACTCACTTAACGTTCTTATTAACGAAAAAAGGATTCAAAATTACTTTTTTTTGTTGTTGCCCATCTACTAGACGATTATTTTATAGTAAAACACTAACACAGGTTCATACTACTGCATAGTATTCGTCGAAGGATGGTCAGCTTACATATGATTTTTTGTTTGCCTAGTCAAATACACCGTAGAGAAAGAAATGGATGGAAAACTCACATTCCTTGATTTATGTTGATCTTCTATAATACAGTGAAATTCGGTATCTCTCGAAAACCAACATCTACCGATCGCTTCATAACGGTTGACTCCAATCACTTCGGTGCTCAAAAACAAGCTGCGTTTCACTTTATATATGGCACATGTTTTCTACAACATACCTATGGAAAACAACGAGTTTGAAAGTGAAAATGGAAGCATCTTTGGTTTGTAAAATTCTTCACAAACACGAGAGAAAAAGGTTCCGCAATCGAAAAATCAAATTTAAAGGGTCAGTTTTCCGTTCCCCCACCACTTACTAACGATATTCGAAAGATTCCTTCTTATCATGTTTTAAAAGTTGCACACAAAAGTTCCAACACCTTAAATAATTGCTTGATGTTGCTGAAAGCCAAGGTCATAGCGGAAGAAAGATCCGGAAGTTGAGCTGTTTGCAATTGTTACAAAACATAAATACACCTATTGATCATCCAACATTTACAGGATTTACGAGATTCCGTTCAAGACTAGCAAGCGGTGAATATTGGCCAGACCATTTAAAACACGAATAAAAGAACGTAGAAACGCAGTAGACAACAACGAATCCAGCGTAGCTGCCCCCGCATAGGAATCTACCCAAGTAATCATAAGCATTAAGCCATAACCCTAAATCAGCATTAAATCAACATTTCTAATGCAAGTTAGCATTAAAACAACATTCATAATGCTTTTCAGTTTTATATAAGCATTATTAATGCATAGCACTATTAGCACTAATAATACCACGATATGCACATATGGAGCTACTATCTAAAGCTAACAAGCATTAAGACTGTGACACAAAATCTTCCTGTTAAAGCTTTTATTAAGCTTTCATAAAGCTGGTGTGACCCGAACAGTACTTGAAGCACCTTGAAGTACGGGGTTTTCACCTAACTTATCAGCATCAAGAGTGGTCGAAATGGTAATGGCGCAAGGAAAGATAAAGGCTGCTGCGGGATCCTCGGATCGAGACTCATCAAAGGTAATTCTTAATTCAATTATAATCACTTCTCATTTCATAGAACCCTTCATTAAGCAGGCATAATCCTTCATTCAGCAGGTTGATTGATGTTGTAGATAATGATATTATTTTTTTTATTTTTGTTCATTTTAATTAATCAAAGAATAATTTCCTATTTTGATTTCCCGTTTCACATCAATCATGATCAATAAATTAAATAATTAAAGGATATTCTAAGTATGCATTGTTAATGCTTTTATACGGCTGGCGAAAAATGATGTTTTGATGGTGCTCTAATCCAGCATTAGTATTGCTTATTAAAGACTATGTTGCGTGATAGCATTTATTCAGCCCGCTATTTCGCCTTTTTAGCATTAATTCTGCATTATATAAGCATATAGTGCAAAACAAGCATTAATTCAGAGTTATCTATGGGAATATAGTTGGTTAAGGGCTATGTTTTAGTGCTTATAATTACTTGGGAAACCACTCCATACACACTAAGATTGCAATTATTCCGCTCGGGACTATGATCCTCTGAATTACAGGAAAACAGCTCAAAATGACACTTGGAATTGTCAAAAACAAGTGTTTTCCTGGGCCGCGGGTAGATAGCTAACCGAATCACGTGACAAACCCTTGATCCTGAAATTCAAAGGGAATTTCCTTTCGAGTGTTCAGGAAAACGAACAAATTCAGGATAGAAGTCTCCTGTATCTCGCGACGTTGCTAAATGACAGTTGTGGTGGTTTCGAAATGTGTTTTTTGCAGACTTTATTAGCTTGCTGTTGGTTTCATCGTGGAAGTGAAAGTATGTGGCTTTTGTTTTAAACTATTTAATCTAACAGTAATGATTCCAATTTGTCTCCTTTCTTCTATAAACAACGTACGTCATGTATTTATAGCCGTCTTCCCGAAAAAGGTTAGTTGCTGAAGTCCGGGCTGGAGGAACAGTTCTCCCCGAAGGATCCTCCAGCGCAGTTATATGCCAAAAAATCAACTGCCCGCCGAATGGTTCTCCGTCGTTCAACTCGCGGCCCAGTTCGTGGCATGATTCCACCGTCAAACATGTGGTTGAGCTGGTAAGTTTTTAAAAATGAACCTTAAATGACTGAGAATTAACATTTTTCCATTCTTTGTTTTCAGGCGACCAGCAGCGACGTCGTTATTTTACTAACAAAACTTTTACTAATAATATGCTTCTCATTAAGAACAATAAAAGTTTATTGATTTGAAAAATATTAAATTTTTAATTTTCTACATTATTCCATTCCAATTTCAATGTAAACATCGAAAGAAAACAGTCCTGAGCCTACAGGATAGACCGAAAACTTTCTGCAAATCACAGGAGAAAGCTGTTGCGAGCCTACAGGGCATGGTTTTCCTGAGCTATTTTGCTGTCCTGAAATCGTCCTGTAATTTCAGCTGTTGAAAATACAGGACGAAATCGTTCCGACCACAGGAGAAAAGATTAAGTGTGTAGATTGGGAAAAGGTTCTACACACAAAACTTTCGAGGCCGGAATTTAGCAAAATTTTGCTCAAATTTGACCAGCTAGAAATTTAGCAATCAATTTAGCAATATTTTTTAACTATATTTTTAGCAAACGAGAAAAAAAGTTAGCCGCCGCAATTTTTACTAAAATTTTTAGCAAAAACCGGAGGAAAAGATTGCCCGGATCTGAAATTTCAAAATAGTTTTTTTTCTCTGGAGAATCAGTGAGAATGATTGCGTATGAAATAGAATACACAAATTTTCCTTTACTTTCAATTTATTTCACACATTTTTTTGAATTTCACTCCACACTTTTCGTACAACGGAAGTTTTGATCCTGAGAACGCATCTTCCGGCGAGCGAAATGCCAAGCCATCTTCATCAACGAATGCGCCGGAGTGTGCCGGCTAGCAGCTCGTTCAAATTTTAGTAGTGGTTCATTTCCGGTCTGTTGCGGGTTTCTTGTTTCAGTTGTAACCTGGTAGAAAGAAAAACAAACAAACAATTTTGAATTTAAAAATTGATAAATCTGTACAATTCATAATCGGCCCTTACCTGTACGCATCCGGTGTAGATTTGGCTAGTATTTTGCTTTTAACTTAGTCACCACTCTAGAACGACTAGCATCGAACTTTCGGAAGCGCGCGCAATCGTGTCAGTTAGTTATTTTTCCTCCAACCGGCGCGACGGCTGCTGACTGTGCACAAAGCGGCTATAAAACCTTCATTTTACTAAAATCAAGCAAAATGCACTATTTTATTGCTAAAATCAAGTAAATTTAGCTTTCTGCTAACTCAACAGTAAAAAAATATTTTTGCTAACGGAAAGTAACAGCGAAATTTTGCTAAGTTGAGCCCCGAAAGTTTTGTGTGTACACTGTAAATTTTTGCCTCGATTTCCAGCAAAAAAAATTGCTGGAAACATTCAGCAATCCAAATTTTTGCTGGAAACCAGCAATCGGTTTTCGATTTGCTGGATTTTTCAGCATTCAGTTGTGTTCTTGTCATTTTTGCTGAAAAATCAGCAATCGGTTTTCGAATTGCTGGACTTTCCAGCAATTGATCTAGTTTGCTGGAAAATCAGCAATCGAGTTGTCAATTTGGAGTTTGTTTTTCTTTCGTACGCTGAAGCAAGGTGAGATTCTATCTTACGAATTTTGGTTAAATTAATATAATTATTTTAATTTCCTCTATATTCTAGCAACCAGATAATAAGTTAAGGGTGAGTTTTTCTTGGACAGATAGATATTCTCTAAAATATTCTTATCAAAACTATTTTTACAGGTGGCGATCAACACTTTGGCACAAAGCTGCCAGCCCAGCCGGTGTTATAGAATATTTTTAAAAAATATCGTGTTTCTGGAAATAAATATATCCCTATTGAAAAGCGGGAGGAAATAATTGTTTTTATTGCTTATTATATGCACATCCAGTAATCAAAATTTAATTTTGAATTAAAATATAAATTTGATACTAAATACAGCCGGTTGTGTTGAAAGAAATAGCTGGTTTCCAGTAATCTGGATTGCTGATTTTTCAGCAATTTGAATTGCTGGAAACCAGCATTAACGTTTGCTGTTTTTTCCAGCAATTTAAATTGCTGGAAATTTTGCTGGAAAGTCAGCGGGACAAAAACCAGCAAAATTTTGCTGGTTTCCAGCAAAAAAAATTTGCTGTGTACACAGCAAATTTTTTTTTGCTGGAAACCAGCAAAACTTTTTGTCCCGCTGACTTTCCAGCAAAATTTCCAGCAATTTAAATTGCTGGAAAAAACAGCAAACTTTAATGCTGGTTTCCAGCAATTCAAATTGCTGGAAAATCAGCAATCCAGATTGCTGGAAACCAGCTTTTTCTTTCAAAACAACCGGCCGTATTTAGTATCAAATTTATATTTAAATTCAAAATTAAATTGAGAATATTGGCTGTGCATATAATTAGCAATAAAAACAATTATTTTTTCCCATTTTTTCAATAAGGGATTTATTTATCTCGAGAAACACAATTTTTTACAAATTTCTATCATCGACTCTGGGGTGGCAGCTTTGTGCCAAGGTGTTGATCATCCGCCACCTGTAAAAAAAATTTTTTGATTAGTATCTTTTATGGAATATCTACCTGTCCAATAAAAACTTACCCTTGACTTGATGCCTGGTTGCTAGAATATAGAGGAAAATAAAAATAATTATATTAATCCGACCAAAATTCGTAAAATAGAGTCTCACCTTGCTCCAGCGTACGAAAACAAACAGACTCCAATTTGACAACTCGATTGCTGATTTTCCAGCAAACTCGATCAATTGCTGGAAAGTCCAGCAATTTGAACATCGTTAGCTGATTTTCCAGCAAAAATGACAAGACTACAACCGAATGCTGAAAAATCCAGCAATTAGAAAACCGATTGCTGGTTTCCAGCAAAATTTTGGATTGCTGAACGTTTCCAGCAATTATTTTTGCTGGAAATCGAGGCAAAAATTTACTGTGTACACACAAAACTTTCGGGGCTCCACTTAGCAAAATTTCGCTGTTACTTTCCGTTAGCAAAAATATTTTTTTACTGTTGAATTAGCAAAAAGCTAAATTTACTTGATTTTAGTAATAAAAAAGGTCATTTTACTTGATTTTAGCAAAACGAAGGTTTTTCAGCCGCTTTGTTCACAGAAACCAGCCGCCGAGCCAGTTGGGAGAAAAATAAAAAGCTGTCGCGATTAAGTGCGGTTCCGGATGTTCGTTGCTGGTGGTTCTTGTGGTGGCCAACTCCACGACTAAATGGTAGCTGAATCGACATCGGATGCTTACAGTTAAGGTCCGATCTTAAAGTATTTAGATTCTCCAACTTTTTAATTTATAATTTGTGTGTTTGTTTTTTTTTCTTCCAGGTTCAAACTGCAACATGAAACCCGCAACAGTCCGACAACTGGAATTTCAACAAGCTGCATCCGGAAAACATCCCGGTGCTTTCTTTGACGAAGGTGGAATGGCATTTCGCTCGCCAGTAGGTGCGTTCCCATGCAGTATCGGAACATCCGTTTTACGAAAAGTTTGAAAAAAATATTAAAAAATATAAAAAATAAATTATAAGTGAATGAAATTTGTGTATTCCATTCAATATTCAAACATTCCCCTGATTCTCCAGAGAAAACATTAAGAAACATGAAATAACGGTTGCGAGCAATCTTTTTCTCCGGTGTTTGCTAGAAATTTGAGTAAAAACTGCGGCGGCTAACTTTTTTCTAGTTTGCTAAAATTTTAGTAAAAAAATATTGCTAAATTGATTGCTAAGTTTTTAGCTGGTCAAATTTGAGCAAAATTTTGCTAAATTCCGGCCTCGAAAATTTTGTGTGTAGATTCAACGAATGTATACGCAAACGTCGTATTGGGAATCTATGTTTATGTAACTTCTGAGCGGCTTTTAATGATAAAGGCCGACCAGCCAAACGTACACACAAAATTTTCGAGGCCGGAATTTAGCAAAATTTTGCTCAAATTTGACCAGCTAGAAACTTAGCAATCAATTAAGCAATATTTTTTCACTAAAATTTTAGCAAACCGGAGAAAAAGTTAGCCGCCGCAATTTTTACTCAAATTTCTAGCAAAATCCGAAGAAAAAAACCGCCCAGAATTTTTGTTTACAAAATTTATAATTTTTCCTTTAGAAACGCAGGGAGGTTATCAAATTTAAAATAAAAAAAACACTGATGCTTTCACCATTCACTTTAATTTATTTTCTGGATTTACACTTGTCCACCAGCGTTGTGAATACTTTTTCGAACTTTACCAATAATTACTTTTTTCTGGCGCCTGGATCGGGTTGTTCCGGATGTTGGTAGGTTGACCGTTCGTTTCCGGATGTTTCCATCGTCGACCGACATTAAGCATATTCGGAGACTTGGCAACCTCTTAGGTGAATCCCCGGCTTTGTTGTTGTATTCGCTGGGAGCGCCATCCTGGTAAAAATGGAAAATTTACTTATGAAAAAGCTCAAAAAGTTTGTTTACGTCTAGATTGGTCTTTACCTGTTTGCTTTCCAGTATCCGCTTGGTCGTCGTCCGCTTGGTCGTCGTCCGCTTGGTCATCAAAATCACCGCTGGCACCGAATTTCCGTAACCGAACTTATGTTTTCTTTTCGGCGGTAAAGGCGGCTGTTATTCAAAAGAAAAGCGGCCAGAAACATTAATTTTTACTCAAATCAAGCAAATTTAGCTTTTTGCTAACTCTAAAGTAAAAAAATAATTTTGCTAACGGGAAGTAACAGCGAATTTTTGCTAATTGAAGCCCCGAAAGTTTTGTGTGTATTGCCTTTTTTTTAACTTGGCCAACGATGAATGATGTGTAAGCTGACCATTCTTTGACGAAGGCTTTGCAGTAGTATGAATTCTTTTAAGTAATTGCAACCACTCAGACATCGTCCTGTTAGTAAGAACTTCTGTCGTATCCTGTGAAACGTCGTCTTTTTTAAATGAGAGACAGAAAGAATTTAGCGACAAATAAAGCTTCTACGGGTTTCATTAATGGTTTTATTGAAACACTGAATTAACGATTTTTGCACCTATTTTCTCTATATTCTTATTCTCTAAAGAGAAAAAGTTTATTTTTGTAATAAATTTTGTGCAGCATTAGAAGAGAGCAACAGAGGCGCTTTAGATCAGAAGTGATTATAATTTTAATGGCATGTTCGGTGGAACATGCCATTAAAATTGAAAGATCAGAAGGCAAGGCGGGTTCAAAAATAGCTATTGAGAAAACCCACGGCATCATTAAATGACATAGGTAATTAAAGACTTTTTCAATATCAATACAAATTACGACCGTTTACTTTGAAAATTGTCATCAAAGCGATTTATAGTCTCTAAACTCTCTAATATATCGGTGTAACAAAGATCCAATTTCTCATGAATAAAAACAAAACGTATTTCAGATTATTAGTTTATATTATTATGATTAAACAGGTTTGACATTTAATGCTAATACTTTTATTTCCAACTGGTCAGCATCGTTCCAATCTTCTCCAGTGAGAATACTTCCGATGGGTCCAGAGGGATGTATTTGTATATCAGGTCCCGAAAGTAGTACAAGCTTACGCCGGCTGCAATCAGCTTCAGCACCATTACGGACAAAACTACGGTATTTAGCAAACTGAGCGCCGAGATACCAAGTTTAACGGCAAACCACAAACACCGAAATGGGAACAGAACCAGATAGACGATCACTTTGTAGATAACCCAGATACCATACTCGATGGGAAAAGTGAACAGACTCAGAACGCCATTGCCGAGGATGTAGGATGAGATCGGGAAATCCGGAGGATTATAGATCCTGTGCAAGGTGTTGACCAAAGCCAGTAAAGGTGCTGTGATAAGAGTTCCTGCGAGGAGTGCAATTCTGTAAATGAAATATACAGCTACTCCGGTCAGGACGAGCTCCCAAGACATTTTGCCAAATGCATCAGAAGGCGTTTGGCGACTGTTAGAAGGATAATAATCACTGCTATCAGTACACCTGTTGATTAATACTGATGCTCTCTATAAACAGCTTTGTTTATTTGGTTTATTCCGTTTGTTTTGTCTCATGTGAGTTACTTAAGCCTAGTCCACACTAGGAGACGGTTCGTCTCGAGACGGTCTCAGCGTCTCCCATTTTCTTCGGGAGACACTAAGACCGTCTCAGGTTTCCAACAACAACAACAGACAACAAAGTTCGTCTCATAACAAAAATCGCAGTTCATGTTGCCTAGTGTGGACTAGGCTTTACGCTCAATGCGTTTGTCAAACTATCGTAGTATTTTGTTCGATTGGTGAGTCAACCATCTGTTTGGTATTCGTTTGTTTGACAAACGTTTTTAATTTGTCTATGGTCCTTTTTGTTTCACCGCAAGAGAGTTGCAATTCCTCTCACGAAAGCTTTAGCTCTCAGAGAACAAATTAAAAATTCCACATTTTGCTATAAATATTGAACTTGCGCTAAGAAAGCTCTTGGTTTCTATAAAACCGTTGAAACATGGCTGTTTAGTTTCTAAGGGATAAATATTTACAGATTTTTAAACTGACCCCAAAAAAAGTATCTATAGGTAATATATAATATTGATTGAACTCATTATTATTTACTCGAAAATGTATGTTTTGATTTAAAGAATAAAATTATTCGTACACTTCCTCTGCTGCGATAATGCTACGCCTGATAACACGTGGGTTTAAGAATCGCGACGTGATTTCGTGATGTAGCCGATTTGTAGAATTTTTTTTTCGACAGTAAACAGAAGGATCGATTTTTTTCACCGTTTGATCGAATAAGGCAAAAATTTAGGTTTTCTCTTAAGCCTAGTCCAACTAGGCAACTTGGACTGCGATTTCGGTTGCTGAGACTTGTTTTTGTTTACATTTGATGAGATACTCGTCTCAAGTCTCCCGACTAGAATGGGAGACATTCAGCAACCAAGATGTAAACATAAACAAGTCTCAGCAACCGAAATCGCATTTCAAGTTGCCGAGTGTGGACTAGGCTTTATGTTTTGTGTCATATGCTCATCTCACACTGTCAGCTAGTGATTAAAAAATCGTTCCTTAAAAGTCAATCTCCCTAAGTAACTGGATTCATAAATTCATTATATATTTTTTTAAAATAAACTGCCATTGTTGAAAGTAAAATGGAAATTTGAAATATGCTTCCCATCAGATATTATAACATATTTATCGTTTTTAGCCGAAAAATGTGAGTTAAGTTTTTCGATTTAACACTTAGAGGCGCAAGCTCAGTATAAAAATTAGGTTCCTATAAATTCTGCTAGAACGCACAAACCACTGAACCTATTTTCACAAACTTTATTTGACTGTAAATCCCAAAAAAAAAAAAAAAAAAATAGAAATACGTATTTAACACGTACGTCGCCCAAAAATATTCTCAGAGCGTGAAAGTAAAGCTAGAGAGCTCCACATTTCCAGTGCATGGTGAAGCTGAGCGGCTATCTTGAGTAAGAGAGCCGTCACCCGTTTATGGGTCCCAATGCGACGAACGTGTTAAATGTGAAGGTAACGATTTTTTTTACCCTCTATCAAATATCAATAATCAATAAACTATTGCAAATATACAAAACGAGTTTCGCTTCTTAAAGCCTTATGGTATGAGCCAATGTGTATTGTTCACCTGTTTTTTAAAGCGTGACGTAACGACGGAACTTTGCGCAGGTGCTTCCGGGAACGGCTGGACTTTTTGGAAAGCTCTCGCCAATATCTAAATGACCACAAAGTTTTGTAGTTTTGTAGGTTCAAAGAAAACTAAACAAATCTGTACCAACACATGAAAAGGATGTATCTCCATATATGGCGAATCGAGAAAAACGCATTTGAAGAAAATACAACCTATTTTAAATCGCTAATTAAAAATCACTTGAAATGTTTGCATTTAATGACAGACAAACGATGTTTAGAAGCATCCTCTATATGTTAGAATAGAGGAATATCAATTTTAATGAAAAAAGAACGCGTTATCGTAGATAGAACCTAGCTCACGTAATATTTTGTCTCATTTGTTTATACACCCTTTGCTATTTTCTCATTTCTAGCTTTAGTTTTAGGCTCGCGTTCATTTGTAACTATGTTTTTATGTTGAATAAAGTGTCAAATCTATACCAACACATAAAAAGCATCTATCTTCATATATGGCGTATCAAGAAAAACGCGTTTAAAAAAAACCACCTTTTTTAAATCCCTAATTAAAAATCACTCCAAATTTTTGGTTTCTATGAAAGACAAACGATTTTTAAGAAGCATTCCATGTTAGAATACAGGTATATCAATTTTCATGAAAAAAAACAACGCGCTATCGTAGATAGCACCTAGCTCACGTAATGTTTTGTCTAACCTGTTTATACACCCTTTGCTATTTTCTTATTTTTAGCTTTAGTTATAAGCTCGCTTACATTTGCAACTATGCTATTATGTTGAATAAAGAGTCGAATTGATTATTTTGAGTTTGTTTGCGGAATAGTAGCGAAAAATTGTTCCGGAGTAAAGGGTGTATATCCATGTGATGGCAGTTCTGGTTTTAGAACGTTTATAGATCCTTTACTAAAATTGAGTTTTCAGTGTAACGGAATATTATTTTCTCAGAAGGGTTTTACCGTTAAGTAGGGCAACTGTTGGCCTATCATGAGGTACTGAAAATGGTTTTTGTTTACTTTTGAAGATAGATCCTTTTCACGTGTTTGTACAGAAATGTACCTTTTTCGTGACGTTACGTCCTTGATCTTAATTAGAATTTTATATAACAAAAATGTTAATTTTTTTAGGAACTTTGCCATTTTTGATACTTACTCAATGTTACATGAATCATTAAATGTTAAAAATATACATTTTGGAACGCGTTAAATATTTTGGCGACAAAAGAAGAATTTGATATTTGTTCCGCCTTATTATAGGCAGAATCGTAAGTGTCAAGTGGGAGCGCAAAAATCCCTTGTAAGTTCCGAATTAAACGGGTAAATTGGGCTGTTGTAGTTTGTATAGCATATCGTTGAGATTGGCATACCTCTTTTCTACTCTCAATAACTGTTTTGTCGCAACTCATATCATCTGACGGTCTGACGGAGGAAAATGTTAACCTTCCAAAGCCGTTCGCAAAATTTCCGTACAAATCTATTTTTGATAAATTTGACCTGCAGTTTACGTACGTTCTCCTGGCCGCAAATATTGACCGATTTCGATGAATTTTAATTCATTGTATAGATAATTTATTCTAGTTTCTCAATATTGAAAAATAAAGTCGAAATATTTTACGAAATCACCAGTAGCTGATTCCGAATGAAAAAAGTCCCGAAAAAGAGCTCTTTTTAGAATGCCTATAACTTGAGACAGGTTCCAAATATTGCGCTGATTTTATAATATTTTGAATTGTCAAGAATAAATCTATCCATGGATGTATAAATTTTTGGTGGTCCAAAGGAAGTTTTGGCCGCTATCCCGGAACTTTTGGTAGAAAAAATTCTTACTTCAAAAAAGTCACCCAATTTTGGCTTTGCATTGCTGTATCTCGGTTACCAATGGATCGATTCTCTAAATTCAAATTTTAGTTTTTTTTCGTTAACTTTATTATTACTTCGTAGAACATAGTTGGGTCCTCAAAAATCTCAGTTGTTCAGTATATGGTAATGAAACTCACATCTTTTTTGTCATTTTTCGAACTCCCCCTCGTGTCGGTCGGTTTACGCGATTTTGTTAGCGTGATTTCTCTAAAATTTGAACTCAAATTGGTAACTTTTTATATACCAAGAGATTCATTAGAATCTCCTCTTTCGATTGACATACATTTTGTGTGGTGTTCTGTGTAAAACTTGGTAAGTACATTCAAAATTTCCTCATTGATCGCACATTCCAAGTCATCGTAGCTTAAACACTTTTTGTTTATAAAAAAATCTAGGATCTGTCCTTCAGTAACTTCCTTTTTAATCAGAGAAATATCTCAGGAGCCACTTCTGTCTTAAAAATCGCACATACCATGGAAGGTCAAGGCAGAACTCTTGAACGTCTTGTCGATATGATGAGCAAAGAGCACAGTTTGTCTTATCTTGACACTATTATAACTGTTGGCAGGCAATAGCGTTGTAACAAGGAACATTTTGTACGGTTGAGAAATCACCAGCTGCTCTTTGGATAAAATAATTTCGCTGGTCCCAAGTTCTTCCGCTCTTCCCAGCTGGTTTTCCTTTCCATCTTGTTTCTGTTTTATTTCAGGGAAGAATGCCACGAAGTGTTAAATTTCTGGTAAAAAAAACTGATTTATCTACCATTAATAAGGAAGATCACAGCATGAGGCTTTATGGCAGACCAAGGAACGATTTCAGTACCCATCATTATTACTTTTTCTGACATCACAAAAATAAGATTTATTAAGGTAACTATTTAACTATCTAACTATACTAGAATTTTTATACTAGAATTTTTATCTCAAATAACAAAATGAATACTTTTACTCATAAGTAAAATTTACTCAAGGTCTTCGGGAAAATTAATCATTGAGTTAAACTTTTATTTTCAAACCCTTTGTAATATTTTATACTTTGGTTTCCAAAAATCTTACGTGAGAAATGTTACATTGATAATTCGTCATAGCCATAAGAAACTATATTAATCAGATTTATTTATTTTCCTCACTATTTATTTTTTGGTTATTTTTGATGTTATGTTATCTATCTTTTACTGCCTTTGAATTAATGAAAGAAATACTGCTTGTTCTATATAATTTATAAAAAAAAACCAATTCAAACCTACATGCACCAAAAACACTAAATCACATTATAATGAAAAATCTTACTTTGTCTCACTAGGGGCGGAGGTAGGGTTAAAAATTTCCAAAATCGTGCTTACGTAATTGGTGAACGGCCCATTACTCCCTTCCAATTGTTCAAAACAAATAAAGAATTCTGAAAAGGTACCGAAGTAACGTATATACACATGATTCCAAATTCGCCGAGATACTTCAGCTGGCTTGAACCCACGATCCATTGCGTTACATTTTTCTGATCGATTATGATTAAAATCATAATCAGCAAATAATTCTTGTATTCATAATTTTAATGTGTTTTATACGGGCCAGATTTCAATATTTTCAGTCAGACATCTTAGGAATTCAGTCGAAGAAAATCTTAAATTAAACGTTTATATTTCGACAACCTTAGACCAAACTTCACAAGTTTGGCATTTTTTAAGCATTGGCTTTTTCTAGGACGTTAAGACACTCTAAAGTTTGAACTTTGATTTTTTTTTCTAAGTATCTAAAGGCGAAGGAGCAATATAGAATATCTGGTATTTGGTGCTTAATGGTATAAGATTAAAGTTGATAGATTTTTGTAATTAATTTAGCATCTGATTTAGAATTAAAATTGAGGCCCTCAGGATCAGATGGGTGCAAGTCCAAAATCATCAATTTTGAGTTAAGTATAACGATTCTTCAGGTTTTAATGTACATCTGGTGCAAAACTTGATTTTTTTAAATTTTTTTTAACACTTTTTTGATAGAATTAGAACTGCTTCTATTCGAAAAATATACGAAAAATCTAGCACCTTCACAACTTTGAAGTAGGGGAGAGGCGGGCTATATGCGCATATTAAGGAAAGCACTCATTTTCTCCCATATTCCAATAGATAGGAGTCTAAAAACTATAAACACATGAGCGGACATCTGTTTTATATACGGTAGAGCAATTTTTCTGTTAAAATCTCTCACAGTTTTGTGAAAATAATTTTTTACTTAAAGAAGTCAAAATTGTCGATATCCGAAACTGGCGGGTTAAATGCACATATTTATGTTTTGAGCTATATTTCATTAACACATGCAATATTTTGATATTATTTAATTGAAAATGGTAGAAACGGATGTTAAGCATACGTCAAGGCAGAAATTTTGGTGAAATTTTTTACATCACTAGTTCTTTTGCATGAAACATTGTTAGATATGTCATATGGCCATATTTCATGGTAATATTTTGTTCATATCGTATTTTTATCGGATCAGTATTAAGTTCTTCTTTTTCCGGTGTAAGATCGTGATTTGAGCGTAGATTTTATGTTTAGATGATAAAAAGTAAAAAATTTATAAGACTCATCTATTTTTCTTGATATAGGCATTTAACCTGCCTTGTTATGGGCGTTCAGAACCTGTCTCTTATTCCAATATCTTATCATTTACAACTTCGCCAAAAGCTTAAATTTGTTGAATTTCCGATATCCAGATGAATAAGAAAGAAAAACCATTAAAATTTTTGTTCACATAATTTGTACGCCCGATAATTAAAATTCAATATATTATAACAAAACTGACAAAAATCTTGTTTGAATTTTTAAATTTTTTCGACTTAATATAACAATTTAATTTTTTCATGCCATGTGTTAAAAGCGTATTACCCTCAAACTGCACTGATTAGATATGATGAATCTCCAGCCATATCGTCAATCGGCTGTATGCGCATATAACCCAACATGCGCATTTAGGAACACTTCCCCCTACGTTTTCTTGAAACTATCATATAGGCACTCGCACCCCTCTGATCCCAAGCGCCTCAATTATGAATGAAAAAAAAAAACTAAATATTATCTTTAACAAAAAAAAAAAAGAATATTCTACAACATCAACCATGACATATTTATAAAAAAAAAATTTATTTTCAAATTTGGTTCAGTGATTGTCAATATATGTATAACATGTCGAATATCAGGTTAAACCGATGAAATTTCTATCATGAATAATTTCAAATCAGAACCTGAACCACCCTGAAGAATTTTGTTTATCTAAATTAGATCAAAGTTAAATTTTTCAAGCATTTTTTGCATGTATTTATGGGTATGAACTTGTTTCAATAAATAGGATGCCTTCAAGAATGGAATAGCATTTTGAATTTAAATTTGAACTCACTTAAAAATTTTAAAACTTTCATCTTTATTTCATCTTGTATGAGTGTTCCCCGTGTCTATCAGTGACAAACTTAAAGAACATCCTGCCCTAGATGAAAAGTTCTTCGAAAAAAGATTTCATATTAATTGGCTTATCGAAATTTATGCAGTATTTTGCATATTTTCAGAAGGGTGGTTTTCATATCTTGTTAAGAATGATTGTATTTCGTAACGTATTATAATGTGAACTTCTTTATATTATATAACTCTTTATAAATTTAGTCCCAACCCTTTTTAAAATTATTTCAATTGTTGATTTGCGTTTTTTAATGATTTTAATGGTACATTAACAGGTGATTTATCATTTACAGCCAAACGTGGTGAGCGAGAGACCAAAGGACTATAATTTTTTTTCTCGCTTAACCTTCAAAGCCGTTCGCAAAATATTCCTTTCGGGGAAATTTGAGTTGTAGTTTGATTTTGTTGTGTAGGTTATTTACTCTAATTACCGTAATCCGGGGTAATATTGATCACTTTTTTTTATATATTTCGATTATTTTTTTTGTTAAGGGGAATGTGGCATGTTCTATATTTTTAAAACCAGTACTGGACTCCTATGAACATAGAACATGGATGCAGAAATTTATTAGACGTCTTTAAATTTGATTTAAAAATCGTTTTCGTCTCTGTTCAGAATATGATGATTCGGGGTGACATTGATCAGTCTCTATTCTGACGGTTTTAACGAGTTTTCTTGAACATGAAGGATACAAAACACTTAAATAATATTTAAAAATGCTAGTTTAACCATTTAACCTTGATTTTTAACGTTTTATTTTAAAAATATTCATATTCAAAAAAAGAACTATGATGCTGCCTACATTTAGGAGCAAAAATAATTATAATTGCTAAATAGTTTGAGCTTCAAAATACAAATGATATTTTACCTTCACACATTCCCCTAGGCCCTCCCACTATTTCCATTTTCATTTTTTCTTCAAAGTTAACGATTTGATAGGGTTCCTATCCATTTGTCCAATACGGGCTTACTCTTGGAAAATGTCCTCTTTTTTTATATAAAAAAATTATCATTAAATGATCATAAAAATAGCACTCTAACTGTTCATATACTAAGAAGAAAAGTGGTTCTTTCACATTAAACAACCCGTTTGCATCTAAATGCTTTTTGGTATCATCAGGAGAGCTGTTTGTTTGCGAGCCTTGGAAAAAAATACATATTTTAAGATTTTGAAATTACAGAAAGAAAATTTCAAATACATACCAAATTTTGCTTATTTGATACTCAATTCATAGGCTTTCAAACGTAGAAAGCAGATTTCAAAAATTCAAACTAACGACTGAGTTATTGATGATAATGTGGAAAAGTTTATTGGTGGTCAAATTTACCCCGGTGATCAATGTTACCCCGTTTTACGGTACTCAACATTTCAAAATAAAGTCGATAAGTATTACCAGGTTATCAGAAACTGGTTCAGAAAGTAAAAAGTCCGAAAAATCCAATCTATTTTTAAAATACTCATAACTTCTAACAGCTTTTCTGTATTTAAGTGTTTCATTGATGTTTGAAATCGTCAAGAACCAATCCATCCAAAAATATATAAACATGTTGGGGTTCAATGAAAGTTTTGACCGCTATCTCAGATCTTCCGGTAGAAAAACATCTTACTTAAAAAAACGACGTCCAATTTTGGCTTTGCTTAGCTTTATTTCATTTCCCAAATGAACCGATTTTCAAAACTCTAATTTGAAGTTTTTGTCTTTAATTTGATCATTATTTTCATAGAACATACCTACTTGGTCTGTCAAAATACCCAGTTCTTCAATTATTGAAAAGTTCAATACATTGGAATAATGATAAAGATGTTTGAAACGAGACATTTTGGAATGTCCCACGTTAAAACCCCGACGTGGTCTAGTTAAAAAATCGCGAAATCGTTAAAAATGGTCAAATCGACCGTGTGCAGCGTTCTCAAACGTTTCCGTGAGATTCATACAATCGATCGGCAGGGTCATACCAAGCGTCATAGTGGAACTAAGGATCGGAAACTGTATTTGAAGGTGTTGAGAACGGGCATTTTCATGGATGACGAAACGTACGTGAAGATGGATTTTGGGCGGCTTCCTGGCCAAAAATTTTACCAAGCCACTACTGATCAGGGTGATGTCCCGCCAAATTCAAACTCATTTTTGCCGATAAGTTTGCAAAAATGTATTTGATCTGGCAAGGTATTTGCAGCTGCGGACGAAAACCCCGGTTTTTGTGACATACAAGACCATAGACTCCAAGATGTATAAGGAGAAGTGCCTGAAAAAACGTATTCTTCCGTACATTAGATCTCACAACGGACCTGTAAAGTTTTGGCCAGATTTGGCAGGCTGCCACTACAGCAAAGAGGTACTATAGTGGAATCGGGACAACGGGGTGGATCTTGTCGAAAAGGACATCAACCCACCCAACTGCTCTAAATTCCGCCCTATCGAAAAATTTTGGCAATTGTCCAGCAAAAGATGAAGAAGAATGGTCGACTCGGGATGCAACAGAGATGAAGAGATTGTGGAAAAAATGGCCGCTGAGGTCAGCGAACAGGGTGTCCAAACTATGATGAGTGGTATTCGACGAAAAGTTCGAAATTTCATCAAAATTCATCAGTTCTAGTTTATCCAGGTTCGACTGTAGTTTTGAAAAATCTGTATAAATCTGTGAAAACCTGTGTAAAAATCTGTATCTGTATCTTATCTGTATTGGCGTTGAAAAATCTGTATAATACAGAAGAATCTTTATATATGACATCGCTGCTAAACCTATTTAATAAATATGGCGAGTATTTTCTCGATTGATAGAAAATAATTGACAGAACTGTCTTATTTGAAAATAGGATTTTTCTTAAGGAGAGACAGAAACAAATTTCGTTTTGGTAGGCTGTGGCTGAGTGGAAAGGACGCGTTTTTTTTTCTGTCATCAAAAATTTAAAAAATCAAAATTCGGAAAATAGACACAACTTTTGAAACGGAACCAATCAAACTACGGAAACTTTCGAAACTCTCCGATTATTCAAACAGTTTTCCTGGTGGACTCCTCCCAATTGTCTGAGATCGCCATTTCATTTGGATTTCCCGGTGAGCCCGTTCTTTGTATTTATTTTTCACGTTGTAAGCGATCTTAAACGATAGTATTCGCCTTTACTATTTTTATGCAGTTAAACGGCATTTAATGGTTTATGAATTTCACACAACTTACAATCATGCATGTTTGGTGATAGATCTTCAAGTGTCATAAAAAAAGGATTTTGGAAACAGTGTTAGTTACATACGATTTTTCTTTTTTACGGAGTTTACTTCGTAAAGGTGTTTTTTTAGATAATAGTTTTCTCTTTTTAATTATTCCCGAGTTGTTCCAGTCTTATCAATTATTCCAGAAAGATTGATTTAAGAACCGAAAATTAAAGCTTTATCCATTTTGAGTTAAATTTTTTTAATAACAATATAATTTTCAATGCGTTTTGGTGAAATTGCATTATAATTTAATTCCCGATAAATTCAATAAGATAAACTTTTCAAAACTAATCACAATTGATCAATATTTGTGATTTGTTTTTATTTACTTTACAATTGGTTTTCTAGACAATTTAGAAGTTTGAAATTGGAAATACTTAAATATTTAAATAATTCTAAAAGCTTATAATTTGGATGTTAGATCATTTGTTGTTTTTAAACATTTTTGAATTTATAGGTGCTTGGAACTTGTGCCCGGAATAGTTTTTTTTGTTCATGCTTCAAATATTTGGTAAACTTAAATATTTGATAACAATTACGATGGAAATTTTAAAAAAAAAGTTGAAGTTCGATATTTTCGTTGCTTCTGAATTAGAATGTATGACTATTTGAAAAATAAAGCATGAATAAAAAAAAAAAACAAAATCAGGGAAGTTGAATTTTTTTATGTTTTCCGAAACACGATATTTCGAATGTTTAAGGCGGCATCCATAAATTACGTAACGCAAAAAATGCACTTTTTGACCCCCTCCCCCCCGTATGTCACAAATCGTAACGTTTCGACTTACCCCCCTATGAAAATTACGTAACGCTGACAATCACCCTCCCCCCCCCCATCTTCCCATGATTTTAAGAACTGATATTCGAAGGTAAAAAAATATAACATAATTTTTTTAATGTTCTTTAAAACGGAATTGTTATCCATCCAAATCGCTTCTTTAGTACTCATTGATGATAACTCTCTGATAAAGTAAATTAATTGTCTTATTACGAGATGCTCTGTGCTTGTTAACTGGTGATCTACCTTGTTTACTTTATTTGTTCAAGCAGCATTACTTGTTATGCAAAATATCGGAATAATCAAAATAGCTGATCGGAATAATCAAAATCAATTAAGAACAAATATTAAAATTTCCATCTTAAGGATGGATTGAGTTCTTGGGAGTAAATGTACCTAATATTCGGTTTTCCAACGGTTAATTCACGGATATCCAATACACGTTTAGTCTATCTTAGAATCTTGAAATAGGAATGGTTAAAAATCAGTTTTAATCTTGTTAAGGCTAACAAATTTTAAGCTGATTTTGGTGATATTGCATGATATCAAAAAAGCTGCAATTCAACTGATTTTTTTAGGAACAAAATCGTTACGTAACGATGAGCATACCTCCCCCCCTCCCCTAAGTCACAATTCGTAACGCTAGAGCTTACTCCGTCAACCCCCCCCCCCCCTAGGAGCGTTACGTAATTTATGGATGCCCCCTAAGATACAAACACATTTCAAAATTTGCATCTGTTGTCAAATATTTGGCAATTTGATTTTTGGCTTTAAAAAATTTCAAAATTCAGGAAAAGGTTAAATTCAATCTGATAAATTTTGAAACTAGAACTAGAAATGTCATATATTTCCCAATTCTACATGAAGTTTTGAAACATTACAATTTGTCAATATGAACATTGGGAAATTGAATTTGTTGATTGATACTTCGTTACGTTATAAAATGTCGGTACGTTTAAGTTAAAGAAAAATAATTAAACATGAGATTGAGGTTAGTTTTAGAGCTTTCTATTATTTTCAAGTAATCTATTGAGTAAATTTTATATAACACATTTGTTGTTTTCGATATTTTTAGATTGAATACTTTTTTATCAGTCAGAACATAACGCATCTATATTAATATTTAGTACCTATATTTTCCCATTTTTTTTATTTTCAAAAATTTTTTTCCGTGAGAGTGGAATGAACAACGAGTACGCTTCGCGACCACGCGTCAAGTTAGAGGTTCCGGATGATACGAAATTGTGATACAAATGAAATGAAAGATTTTCAAAGGACAGCAAGTGGCAATACAAAGCAACCAGGATCCTATACCAGAGCGAATGATGGTGTCATTGCAGCATCGATCTCATCATTTCAAGTTATTCATGAACTCAGCTGGTACACAAATTGGTGAGATCTTTCCGTTTTGTTTTGTGTACTTGTTCATTTTGAAAAATCTCTTGTTGATCAATCTTTAAATTTCTTATAAAAATAAATAACCCTTCACTTACCTTCTGAAACAGCATCTTTATATGTAGGGTCGAATAGTTCTCTGCACCTGAAAAGTTCATTTTCCTGTATCAGACTATCCCTACATGATTACATTGACTTGACATTGACTTGGTGTGAATTAGGGTACTATACTAATCCTCAATTGCAACACTTGAAATGAGTATTGAATCCAGATACTCATTTTGGCATCTTGTGTTGGGCTTGATACTAGTTGTACCTTGTGTATCAGCCAATTTAAGATGAGTGTAGTCACTCAATGCTATGCTAAAGGGTGTCCACGATGAAATTGCCACACTATGAAATTGTTCTAACTTTTTAACCGTTGGGTAGAATTTAATGAAAATTTGGGTAGATTTAGTTCATAATCATTGTTTAAATCCTGCAAGTTTTAAAGTCATGTGATCTGAACTCGGGGAAATGGAGTCGAAAGAACAGCTCGTGCGTGAGAAAACCTTGCGCAATCGAAACCCGAACGCCTCCGTTCGGTATGTGGTTAAGAAGCTGCACCTATAAAGGCCGAAGTTTTGCCCAGAAGACCAAAACTAAGGTTAGGCTTCGAACGTTCAAGGAACAAAAAGCCCGTAATCGCGACGAGAAGTAGAACAAGTCTGCCAAAACCCGTGCCAGGAAGTTGTTCCTCAACATGCTGACGAAAGTTAAATGAAACATATGTGAAGGCCGATTTCAAAAAGATTCCCGGCAATCTGTGTTTCACGGCCAAGGATAAGTTCAGCGTTCCGGAGTATGTCCGCATCCAGAAGATGTCCATATTTGCGAAGAAATTCCTGGTTTGGCAAGACATCTGCACGTGCGGGAAGCGGAGTGCACCTTTCGTGACCCAGGACACGATGAACGGACAGATGTACATGAAAGAATGCCTCCAGAAGCGGCTGCTTCTTCTCCTGAACTCCCACAACGTTCCAGTGATCTTCTCTCCGGATTTGGCCTCATGCCACTACTCCAAGGACGTGCTGAAGTGGTATGCGGACAATAAGGTCAATTTCGTGCCAAAAATGTTCAACCACCCCAACAGAGCGCTGATGTGGTCTAGCGGATAGGCTGGCGCGAGTCTGGTAACCCAGGTGTACTGGGTTCGATTCCCGGTATCGGCAAGAAAAACTTTTGGGTTCGAATCCCATAAGTTGCCTACAGGTAAGATGTGTTTCATTATATAAATAATTATATATTTCAGAGAGAATGCATCTGGGGTAAAACTGAGGAGACTATTGCAAGCGGAGTGGATTGCCAACCATTGTAGGTCTCTGAAGGTTGGATGCCTTCTCTCGACGAACCATCGGCCGTGGAAGCCTGAGAAGCAATTCGAAGGCCAAGCCACACAGACATAGGCTGGACCTTGCTACCGATGGGGGAACCATACATACATACATACATACAAAATGTTCAACCCTCCCAACACTCTGGAGCTCCACCCCATCGAGAAGTAGTGGGTGATTATGAAGCAGCACCTTCTTAACCCTCATCCGCATTAGATTTCATTACCCTAATCAGCACTTGTGGTGTCAATTTGACACCATAAGCTCAAATCGTTATAACTTTTGGCGTGTTAGACCGATTTAAACAAAACTTACATCAAAAGAAACCTTGTAATGTCAGTAAAATATGTTTAGAACATTATATACAGCTAAAGTTACAAGTTTTCTCATTATTCAGCATGAAAGAAAAAAAATCCGAAAAAACATGCCTCACGAAAACTGCTGTAGTTCATATGTTACACGTCCAAAAAAATATTTGCCTTATGCATATGAAAGCTGAAGTTAATGCCTACATCATGGAGACAAGAAATATTTTTTTAAATTTTTTTTAATGAAATGGTCACAAAAAGTTTAAAAAAGTGGTCTAAAAAACCTACTTTTCATTCGATTGCTAGTAAATACTGTTTGAGCGATGGTAGAGTTTTAAAAAAAATATGACTACAAAATGTATTAAAATTCCAACATTTTGCTGTCTTTAGATTTTTGATGCAACAAAAATTGAATTAACTGGAATTTTTTAAAGTTCACTACTTTGCGCGATTATTTTACAAATTGAAATTTCATCTGTTTTTGTGGTCCACTGTCAGGTTGTACCCAGATTATCAGTGCTTTTACTTTGTTTGGACCAATCAAGAGTATATTCATTGGAAAGCACATTTAATCTACATTCTATTGAGGTGCTACAATTCACGCTGTGAGATTTCACAAAAATATGAAAATTATAAACGTAAAATCATTCCTGAATTTCTAGAACTACAAGCACCACGTCCAGCAAATCGTGTTTGTTTGCTCTCCGAGTAGGTACGGTGGGTGGTGATTCGGGCAGAGAGCGAAGCCAACAGACGAAATAATGATGCGTGTCGTACGTTTCGCGGTTGGAAATTTTCTATTGACAGTAGTTCTCGTTTGCTAGTCACGACACGCATCATTATTTCGTTTGTCAGCTTCGCTCTCTGCCCGAATCACCACCCACCGTACCTACTCGGAGAGCAAACAAACACGATTTGCTGGACGCGGTGCTTGTAGTTCTAGAAATTCAGGAATGATTTTACGTTTATAATTTTCATATTTTTGTGAAATCTCACAGCGTGAATTGTAGCACCTCACTAGAATGTAGATTAAATGTGCTTTCCATTGAATATACTCTTGATTGGTCCAAACAAAGTAAAAGCACTGATAATCTGGGTACAACCTGACAGTGGACCACAAAAACAGATGAAATTTCAATTTGTAAAAAAATCGCGCAAAGTAGTGAACTTTGAAAAATTCCAGTTAATTCAATTTTTGTTGCATCAAAAATCTAAAGACAGCAAAATGTTGGAATTTTAATACATTTTGTAGTCATATTTTTTTTAAAACTCTACCATCGCTCAAACAGTATTTACTAGCAATCGAATGAAAAGTAGGGTTTTTAGACCACTTTTTTAAACTTTTTGTGACCATTTCATTAAAAAAAATTTAAAAAAATATTTCTTGTCTTCATGATGTAGGCATTAACTTCAGCTTTCATATGCATATGGCAAATATTTTTTTGGACGTGTGACATATGAACTACAGCAGTTTTCATGAGGCATGTTTTTTCGGATTTTTTTTTCTTTCATGCTGAATAACGAGAAAACTTGTAACTTTAGCTGTATATAATGTTCTAAACATATTTTACTGACATTACAAGGTTTCTATTGATATAAGTTTTATATGAAGTTCATAATAATTCAAACGACTTAAATAGATTTTACTTTTGTGGTGTCAAAATGACACCAAAAGTCGGAAAAGGGAGTTTTTTTGTCCAGGCTTCCAGGGTTCGTCCATAAAAAAAGTAAAGATGCAATATTGAAGAACTTTTGAATTCATTTAGGGTCCCCGAAGAAATTTTTGTATTTTGAAGCTTCTGAAAGAAGTTACAAGCCTTCAAACTTGCAATGGTGTCAAAATGACACCCTAATGCGGATGAGGGTTAAACGACTTAAGGTAGTGAAGACAGTCGAGGAACTGAAGAAAGTATGGTGTATACTTGCAAAAAACGATTGATTCACAGATTGTGTAGAATCTTATGGCCGGGGTTAAGGCCAAGGTGCGCCATTTGCGTATGAACTGTAAATAAAATACGAGTAAAATGGTAAAATGAAGTTTAATAGTTATTTTTTAATCCCTGAAAATTTGATGGCAATCGGATAAAAACTCAAATTTTGCGAATCAATTTTGTGTGTGGCAATTTCATCGTGGACACCCTTTATGCTACGCTAGGAGAGAAAGAAAAATGTTTCGTTTCCATCACCCATTTTTCCCCTTTATTTACGTATATTTTATTTAAATCGAATTTCTATCATCATCAGAACTTTAAATATCTTCAATATCAAATGTGTGTCAAGAAATGAATTTTATGAAGATTAACTTGTATCTGAACACCACCGAGTTGCGAAAATGATGAGCTTACACTACTGGTGTTATCATTTTAATGTATTGTTTATCTAGATTTACGCCGAATTGAAACCACTCCACTAAAACCTCTCAATTTGATCGCACTTTGCATAAATTGTCGGAAACTAATTTAAATCAATTCAACTTTTCACCCGGATTATTTATTTCTTCAAAAACAACGATTGTTTGTATGATTCCTTTTCGTAAGCGTTTATTTCCCTAGATCGAGTACAATAGGGTTCTCTGAAAGCGTATGTAGGTAGGTGTCTGATTTCCAACGTCGAGACCTAACCGTGACGAGCGAATCTGTTGCCCTGCAATCGATCTGATACCTTGCAAAAAAACCCGTATTGCAATTTATTTCCCGCGGGTGTCTCTAAGATAACTTCAGTTACAGGTTAGCGTTTGACCAGAACGCAGTTGCGATCCACGTTGGATCCCGTTTCCTGAAATTTACAATCTATTTGCATGTTTTGGATACTAGTTAGGCAGCAGGCAACAAACCTACCTGAGTTTATCAATCGACTTTCAACGTGTTGTTTGGTGTTTTTCCTACGCGCTTGTGTCGCCTAATTCTCGCGTTGTTTATTATTTTTGTTATGATAGTCGTAATTGGATTAGCTATTCGGTGTCCCGCTTTTCCAATCCCTTCGGCGGCGTGGTCATCGTTCACGGGTAGTCGGTACCTCGAGGAAGTCGTTTAGCTCAAAAATTTCGCTACCGGAAAATTCGCTGAATCCCACACCAGTTGAGGTTCGGGCGCGGTTTAGTTCGGTGTGATTTTGTGTTACGCTCAAGTCTCGCGTAGACCATGCTTTTGGACCAGAATAAACATGGCCTCCAATTAATGCAGTTTTTCTGTTACGCAACGGAGTTCCAATGATCTTCCGACTTTTCCAACGCCTCGATTGTTTTTTGTGTGATGTTAGGGCACCTTTTTCATAATTTGTAGTGATGGCTTATGTTTCACGTTTAAGAAGCTGATTGAAAAGTGGAAGGAATTATACGTTATTGAAAGGAAAGCTGACGACGATCTGACAGATCGATATTGAAGGTGCCGTTGCGAAAGGGTACATGTAGTGCATTGATGTCGCATTCCAGCCACAGGTACTTTTATTCTAATTGAATAATAAAGTTCAGGTTGGGTGATTTCAACATCGCATTGTGGGAGAAGCTGCGTGGCGTAAATGGAAAACAACAATGACACCCAAGATGATCCAGCGGAGAAATCTAAGCCAGATGAGGTAAGGGGGTTTGCGTAAAAAAATAACTAATGGGTTGACATTTTCCACTATTGGAAAAATTAAAAGGTACACAGCAAGAAAAATTCGTGTAATTTTAGACCGAAAACGATGCACGAAAACGGAACATCGATTTTGATGTAAAATTCTATCACGATGTATTTTTTTCAAAAATCTGATCTTGCTGCAATGGAGAGAAAATTGATTAATTCCAACTGCATTCTTTTTTCAATATGACATTATTTTGAACCTACCAGCTTATGGTACCTACCAGGATTATGAAAATGCTAGAGCTACGCCTACGACTCGTTTTCGAATAATTTTCTTACTTGTTTACTTTGTATCCGACGCGCGCCACACAAGTTGCACATTTTCATTTAATTTTAAATCAAACATACAATTTTACACTGTTTGTGATATAAAATTCATTGACCGCTTGATTTTTACATCACGGAATGTAAAATTATAGCAAAACAATATATTTCTATTCACTTTTTGAAAAAAGACTAAAATTACATCAAAAGGAGTTGAAAATTACATCGTCTACGATTTACACTTGTAAAAAATTAGACTACTCGTGTTTTAGACTCCGTATACTTTTAGAATTTGTTTGCTGTGTATGTATTAGACAGCCCCAAATTAGTATGGGAAATTCAAAACTTGTGAAATGTTATGCGCTGTAGGCTAACATTGATCCTAGTCTTAGTACAAGATCGCATGCCAAATTTGGGCCAGATCAGATCACGGGAAGGGGTCGCTCAACGAGCCTGAAGTTTGTATGGGATTTTGAGACATTTTTTTCGGGAGAAACATAAAAAACCAGTTTTATATCAATAACTTTCGTTCCCGTCGGCCGATTTCTTTCAAAAACAGGTTTTCTTAAAGCCTAAATTATGAAAAATATTTCATCCGAAGATTGCATTTCGATTAGAGTTAAGATAAGAAAGTTATTAGGCTTCAAAAATGGGCTAACTGAAGCCTAATAACTTTTTTATCTTAACTCTTATCGAAATGCAGTCTTCGGATGAAATATTTTCCATAATTTAGGCTTTAAGAAAACCCATTTTTGAAAGAAATCGGCCGACAGGAACCAAAGTTATTGATGAAATCTGGTTTTTCATGTTTCTCCCGAACAAAATGTCTCAGAATCCCATACAAACTTTAGGCTCGTTGAGCGACCCCTTCCCGTGATCCGATCTGGCCCAAATTTGGCATGAGATCTTGTACTGGGCCTAGAATCAATTTTAGCCTGCAGCGCATAACTTTTTCAAAAGTCGGGTCATTTGGGGCAGTCTAGTATGTATACAAAATCAGTATTTTTGTAAAGCGCTAACCACTGCTAACTCTAGTGGCCCAAATCAAACGGGTAGGTGTGATGTATTCAGTCTGGAGATGTATAACTTTTTATAAATTATTTATGATAATTATAAAACCATAAGAATTTTTGAGAGACTTTTAATTTTTTTTTAAATTGAATGTATTAAAATTCAGGATAGTTTATAACTCATAAATATTTTCTATTGAAAAGAGACGGGTGAATTTGAGTTTCAAAAGAGCAAAATTTTTTTACAAAATTTGTATCTGTAAATTAGAGAATACTTAAAATAGAAGACACTATTTCAGAAAATCTATTTTTTTTTAACAATCGATGAATGTGCATAAAAGTCTTTATCTCAAGCAAAACCTTCAATTCTTCAAAGTTTTAGAAAAATCTTAATTTGTCAATAACTCTATAGTTAAAAGGTGAAAATCCAACGGGTCTTGTTGTTTAGAACCTACTAGAACATTTTTCATTCCGATTACCCCGCCATGATGAACATGATGAAAACCGGGGGAATCGGAACAAAAACAGTTTAAGGAGGTTTTAAACAACAAGCCCAGTTGGATTTTTATCTTTTAATCCATCCTTATCGATTCCACCATGTTGTGTAGCATTTTGTGTCATTAGTTGTGACGCGCTTTTGAGTTATTGACAAATTACTTTTAATGTTTATTTGCACGAGATGTGTAAACAAGGCTTTGAGCTTAAATTTTTAACGTGACTGTGCTTTTGAACCTCTTTAATTGAGGCCCTCAGGATCAGAGGGGTGAAGTGCCAAAATCATTGATTTGGAGTTAAATATACACCTAACGATTCTTCATGTTTCAATGTACATCTGGTGCAAAACACAGATTTTAAGTAATTTTTTTTGAACACTTTTATGAATCAATTAAAACTGCTTGAGTTCGAAAAATATATGAAAAATCGAACACCTTGACAACTTTGAAGCGCATGTTATCGAAACTATCATTCACCCCTCTGAATTTTTACATTCGTTTATATTTTGGTTTGTTTAACAGCTTGAAGGCATTAACAGAATTTTTTTAGCAATCGTAAATACGTTCCTAGGAAACGTCAAAAATACGTTGAATAACGCTTAGATACTGTTATTATTTTTATTATTTTTTATTTGAGACCTTTTAACCACCCGGGTTATTCGGGTCGATTAGATACTGTTGAAGTGAAAAGAAGGCATTGTAATTTAGTCGAATTAAAAGCTCCTACAAGAATAACATTTCACACCGATTAAAGTGTCAGATTGTTCTGGATCAGATTGTAGGGTAAATGATCTTGATTGGAACTAACCAAAATCTGATCTTGAGTGGAACTAAAGGGTGTGTCACATCAAATTGCATCACGGAAAACACGATGTAGAAATTGGAAAGTAAACTATAAAACAACTTTTGGCATTTTCTTTTTATTCATACTTCGAGCCCAAGCCCGTATGCTCGCACCTTCCTCTTTACCCCGTCCATAAGGTTCTGTACAACGTCAGGTTGTAGTTTTTTTTTGAACAGAAATCCATTTTCTCTTGAAGTCCGCCTCCGATTTGACAACTTTTGGGTTCCTCCGGAGGGCCTGCTTCATAATCGCCCAATATTTCTCCGGCGTGTTGGGCGGGTTCATTTCCTTTTTACTAAGGTGATCCCGTTGGCTTTGGACTACTCCAACACGTCCTTTGAATAGTGGCACGAAGTGAGATCCGGCCAGAAGATGGTCGAGCCTTCGCACTGCTCCAATAGTGGTAGTAAGCGCTTCTGTAGGAACTCCTTAAGGTAAACCTGCCCGTCAGCTTTCCGCAAGAGCAGATGGCTTGCCACACCATGTACTTTTTGGCAAACTTGGATAGCTATTGCTTGCGAATTTCCTCCGGAACGCTGAATTTGTCCTTTGCGATGAAGAACAACAGGCCCGGCAGCTGACGAAAGTCCGCTTTGACGTAGGTTTAGTCGTCCATTACCAGGCAATGCGGCTTTGTCAGCATTTCGGTGTACAGCTTCCGGGCTCGCGTCTTCCCCACCATGTTTTGCCTTTCGTCGCGGTTAGGAGCCTTCTGAACCTTGTATGTACGCCGGCCCTCCCGCTGCTTGGTCCGCTGGACGAATGAACGTCTACACTGCTTAACTTCGCGCTTGTGATCTTTTTACTGACGGAGAATCCATTTTTGCCGTTCTTCACCTTCCGGTCGATGGTTAGGTTCTAACCAGAGGTAAAACGAAGTATCGTTTTAGTACTCTGCTGACCGTGGATCTGACGATTCCCAGCATCCTATCGATGTCCCGATATGACAACTCCGGATTCTCGAAATGAGTGCGCAGGATTGATTCACGATGCTCTTTTTTGTTCGACGACATTTTTTCAAATTTACGAAAAATTGACAGAGAAGCATGGCCAACTTGGTCTAAACACTCTTATCTGATTATACCTAAGCGAAAGCTGAAGATATAATTCCTAGAAATTAAATTTCTACAGCGTTTTTTTCCGTGATGCAATTTGATGTGACACACCCTTTAAAATTCTAATACAGAGAATTATCCGTGAAAAATTTATCATATTGATTGAAATCGACTTGACTAATGATTCAAGTGGCTTTTTGAAGACAAATAACGCCATTATAAAATTCAAGCTCAGCAAAATTCTCATTTTTGTTATTGTTGTTGTTGTTATTGTTATTTGATTTTTATTCTCTTATTGGCTAGAACTTTGTTTCTCGGAATGTATTATTTCATTAAATGCAATTTTAAAACCGAGTCTCTGAAACAATTTTATCATGAAAGAATTTGTTTTCTACCACGAGGTTTACCTTCTTTTTCATAACATCCTGTAGGGATGCAAAATAACACTATAAAGAGTTTTATATAAGTTAGTGTAACAAGACGTTTTTTTTATAACAAAGTTTCATGGAAGACTTAGATAAATACTTTTCTACAAAGAACAATTGCACGGATAGAAAGAATGGCATTTGTTTCTGGAAAACTCTTTGAAATATTTACTGCATGAAAAATGAAAGGATTGAAAACTATTCTTTAGATTGTAATGTGTGTGTAAAATTAAAAATATACATAAGTCAGAAATAAACATTAAACGTCTAATCTAAAACCTTAAACTGAAAAATCGGTTCTGATTGTAAATTGAATTGCTTAAAACCTTTAAAGCCCCATTGGAATTTAAAATAAAGTAACATTTTTTTTAGAGTTGAAATTTTTATCAAGCTGAAAATATCACCTTCAATAAAGTTCAGTTGAGTAATTTTAATAAGGTGCTTAGCTACGTAGTATTTAATTAAGCTTTTGAATGTATAATGTATAATTTATGAACCACATATTGGTTTTTAACAAATGTAGGTGTATATTAAAATTTAACGAAATATTAGCTACCGTAACATGTTTTTCTAGAAAAAAAAAAAAACATTTCAAAATGTATCGAAAATGATCGAAAAGCATGGATCCACAATTTTTGAACGGTTATGGTTTTGGGCATTGAACTCATTATGTATAATTGTATACCATCAAACGAGGCAACAGCATGCAACGATGCAACCTTTGAATACCACGACACTAATTCATTATTTTAATATAATGTAAAAAAGTTTTCATTTAATGATAACAAAATGATGATGACATAGTTTCTCACATTGTGAAATAGTTTTTAAAAGTTTTTGATTTTTATAAAAAATTTAAAAAATCGAGCAATAAATGTACAAATTTTATAATTTTTTGATGCTGTAAAAAATATACCCAGTATGACGGATTGGTAAAGTGATATCACCCACAAACTTAATATTGCCTTTAATATTCTATACCAACACTGTTGGTGTAAAATTATTTTTCGGACAATCACCAAATTTTTATAAATAAGTTTTTTTTATAATTCAGTTACCAGTCTGGGCTAAAATGCATCAAAATGCAAATCAACAATTCACCTTTTAAATCTCGTTTCCATATGCTGGAATATGATTGTTTTGCATCACGCGTTTGTTAATTTCAAATTTCATCCATCCAAACATTAATTTTTAGTAGAATTTTATGTAGTATTTTTTATCCCTAAATGTATGCAGCACCCTTAAGCTTTTTTTTCAAAAACATTTTTAACAGAAAACATGCTGAAATTTAATTCGAACCTAACAAAAAAATCTGCAATTGGTGCTTTCTGCGTTATGACATCACAAATATATAAAAAAGTGGTATGATTCATTATCACTTACTGACACATATCTATTATGGTGGTATTGTAATATAAATTACCTGTTTATAGGGGAGATAAGGGCATAATGGCCACCTTAAGAAAAACGCTTATTTAACCATAGAGAACAGATATAATATGTGAATTACATCATTGTTTCGTGTTCAGACACTTAAATAGTCGGGTAATCTAGCAGCGAATACGACTCGATGAAGTCAACTGAATAATAGAGCTACAGCTTGACTTGTTGGTAAGGTGTCGGAGAGGTAATCAGTAGACTCGAGTTCGATTATTATTCATGATCGATGCATTTAGCACTAAACGGCGAGGCAAAAAAACAAAGTTTTCATCAAACAAAGCAATAACAAAATAATCTACGTCTGTTTGTAGAATTCAAAGAATTAACACATGTTCATACATTATGTTTCTGGTGTTTTGTTTGACGGATGATGCTACTAAATAGCCGTATAATGTAACAATCAAAAACATCAATCATAAATGGTATGTGAAAAAAAATCCCCTCGAACAGGAATCGAACCCGAGCCTACTGATTAACTCTCCGACACCTTACCAATAGGCCAAATCGACAGATGAAACAAGTCTTGCTGTAACTCTATTGTTCAGTTGACTTCAGCGAGTTGAATTTGCTGCTAGATTATACGGCAGAAAACGCTCATCTTGCCCTGGTTAAAAGAGCTCTGTACGCCCCAGGTCAACAAATTTAAGTAAAAACGCGTTTTAAAATGGATTAAAGTGAAAAATAAATAAATTTATGATGGTGAAAATTGAGAAACAATGTGTAAATCATGTTGCAGTGCGTACATTTCAGATCAATATAATTTAAAGGTCATAAAAGCTTATTTGGTGGTGCACAAAAATTATAATATTTTCGTCACTTGAGAACCTAGCTGGTTATCACTCAATATTTCTGTAAAGATGAAAAGGATATGCGAGTTCTTATGTCTCATTTATTTGCAATGCCATTTTATCTGTTTTGCGCATTTAATTCTTATTATTGTAATAGCTAATCCGTTGCGAACCTGTTACCTGTTTACAATAATCCATTGAACCTCGAGAACCGATTAACGAAGTTGTTTTTTCTATTTCACCCCGTACTTTCTCGTTCAACGGAAAAAAATCGAACTAACGGCTTACGTATGACGCAACCCGGAACGGACGTTGCCAACCTGAAGGAACCCTTCGACCTGGATGAGTTGCTACCGACGATAGGAGAATTCGGTCGGTACCAGAAGCTGCTGCTATGGTTTGTCTGTCTGCCGGCATGCATTCCGTGCGGATTCGGTGCCTTCAATCAGCTGTTCATGACCGACACTCCCGGTGATTATTGGTGTCAGATTCCGGCGCTACAAAACTTCAGCCTGGAAGAGATGAAGCTGCACGGAATACCGCTAATTGAGGTAATTGATATACATCTACTTGACTTAGAAACGCAACTGGCAGTGTGAACATACTTTTTTAAGATTAAGATAAACGCTATCAATTTATGGAAACCGTTGATAGAGACAGCTATCGCTAGAGAGCGTTTTTGTGCTTAAATTTATGAATGAATGGCTTTGTTCTGTCTAACGTGTGAATAAGTTGCATTTAATTATTCACACCCGTCATTAAGATTAACTGACTCGAACACGGTAGGGCACGGCGAGGTGCGTACCCCATGATAAAGTATCACAGATCGAAAAATATTTGTTGAGGCTTTTGATTATACATATCGAGAGTATTTGTATCTCATTAAATTTAACTAGAGTGCGAACCCCGTGTACACTAGTCATTGGAGGGAGTTAAGTAGCGAGTTCGATCTAAAGATGATAATGAAGTAATAAATTAATCTACTGATATTTTAAATAAGCTGTTCACGTAAAAACTGTAGGTGTACACACTTTAAAATATTCCTTCAGTGCTACCTAGATACTATTTAAGAGAAGAAAGAAAACTTCATCAATTCTATTGAATAAGTACTGGGAACAAAAAATAAAACTGAATAAAAAAAATCAAATTGAACCCAACAAGATTGTTTATTTTTTACAAAAACTTTTTTTGATTTTATATGTATACCTACTGCAAATTATATTCAGAGATTTGGAGGAAGAAGGGGATAAGCAGGCTATATGTGCCTATTAAACAGAATGCTGATAACATCAAAGTTATGCGCTGCAGGCTTAAGTTGATCCTAGGCCTAGTACAAGGTTTCATGCCAAATTTGGGCCAGATCGTATCACGGAAAGGGGTCGCTCAACGAGCCTAAAGTTTGTATGGGATTTTGAGACATTTTGTTCGGGAGGAACATGAAAATCCAGTTTCTCTTAAAGCCTTAACTATGAAAAATATTTCACCCCAAGACTACATTTCGATTCGAGTTAAGATAAAACAGTTATAAAGCTTCAAAAAATAGCTATCTTTTTTAAGGGTGATATTCATCACCATTAATGAGAGACACTGCTTAACATTTTGACGCAGCATTAACAGTGATGAATATTACCCTGAAAAAAAGTTACCCCATTTTTGAAGCTGAATAACTTTTTTTTTATAATAAGTCGAATTGAAATGTAGTCTTCGGATGAAATATTTTTCATAGTTTAGGCAAGAAATCGGCCGAGGGGATAACAATTATTCATGAAAACTGGATTTTCATGTTCCTCCCGAACAAAATGTCTCAAAATCCCATACAAACATTAGACTCGTTGAGCGTTCCCGTGATCCGATCTGGCCCAAATTTGGCATGAGACCTTGTACAGGCCTATGATCATCTTACGCCTGCAGCGCATAACATTTCACAAGCTTGAAATTTCCCATATAAAGTTGGAGCAGTCTTATGAGCAGGCATCTGTTTTCTATACATTGGAGTAATTCTTATGTTAAAATCTTCTTCAACTTTCGCGAAAACAGTTTTATTATAACTATTGTCTATGCCGAGCCTCAAACCGTGCGGGCTAAATTCGCCTATTTTTTTTATAATTTCTTTATTTGAAACGGCTCATATCTTGAGGCTTACAATTGTTTGCTTAGGTCTACATCACTTTATCACTTTTTTCATGGCATGGATGCTCATTAGGACCAGGAAGGAAAAAAAATGTTTTCAGATTTTCGGATGACATCTTCTGAAGGGGGTCATCCATACAAGACAAATATTGTTTTCGCGATATTGACGTTACTTTTTGTCGCATTGTGCTGAAAATTTGCACATGAATGTTTTGAAAGACGAGCAATCGATTTCAGGTGTCAAGTTTTGTGTAAGGGGTCAGTCAAAGGGGTCGTCCATATTAACTGTTCGCTAAAATCAGGGGTCGGCCAAAGGGGTCGTACATATTAACAATCCACTATTAATGTGATATCGATGTTATTATACATCGGATTCTGATGAAAATTGGTACACGAGAGTTTTGAGGGACGGGCAATCGATCTCAGGTTATAAATTTTGTGTAAAGGGCCAACAAAGAGGATCGTCCATATTAACCTTTCAATATTTTTGTAATATCGTCGTTATCATACATAGGATTTGGATGAAAATTTGCACACGATAGTTTTCAGGGACGGGAAATCGATTTCAGATGTCAAATGTTTTGCAAGGGGTCGACGAAAGGGGTCAGCCTTATTAAATAATTTGTTACCGTTTTTAGCAATATTGACGTTATTATGAAACGGATTGCTTTGAAAATTTGCACACGGGAATTTTGAGGAAAGGGCAATGGATTTCAGATATCAAAGATTGCATTAGAGGCCACCTAAATGGGTTTAACCTTTTGGCAATAATTACGTTGTTATGCAACGATCGAGTCGAAAATTATACACGGTGTTTTTTTTTTGGCACGGTCAATTGATTCCTGATTTCAAATGTAGTTGCAGACGACAGAAAAAGTGCAGTTTTTGCAATTATTACTCAATAATGAATTCGAAAGTGCATCTGGAAAATGCTTGGCAATTGACTTTGATACAAACTGTTCATGACATATTACAAGTTGAAAGCGAAACGGAGTTCGTATGGGATCAGCTAGTATACGAATAAAATCTCGACTAGGTCCAATCTATTAAACCAGGGCTTAAGGCTTACCCTTGGGATAATTGAGTGGAGCCACCGACCCAACTCATCCTCGTCCCATCTGCGCTGCCAGTTGACAAGAGAGTTCCTCCGAGCCAAGAAATAGAATTCGTTGAAGACGATTTCACGCTGATAAATGTTGCCTTCCATCGCACCCACCTTTGCAAGGGAATCTGCCCTCTCATTGCCTAATATCGAGCAACGTGAAGGGACCCAGACAAAGGTGATGGAAAAGCAACGTCTTCATAAAGTGGTCAATATATCTCGTATCTTTTTGAGGAAATACGGCGTATAATTTCCTGGTCTTATAAAGCGGATCGCTTAAACAGAGCTGAGACTATCAGTTGTAATAAAGTAGTGTTCAACAGGTCATGTGGCAATACTATCCAAGGCCCATTGAATAGCAGCTAATTCTGATCTATACACAGAGCATGGTGACTCGAGACTGTAAAAGGTGCTAAATATTTCGTTGAACACTCCAAAGAACATTTTTTCAGCATCGACGTGTATAAATTTAGCTTCGAAAATTTGTAGAATAAAAAGTGAAAGGTGCGTGTCCGGGATTCCACAAATTTCCTGCTGCATAGACAAATTAAACTGGACAAAAGAATGATCGTATTCTGGGTTACAAACACGAGTTGGAGAATACGAAGAAGGATTGACCTGCATTGATATGAGGACACGGTAACAGACATAAATCTAGTTTGAAGATTTTGCTCAAGTAACCTTTCGAAATTTACAATCATCAATGGGTTCATGACCTCACACCTGATGAGGAACCGGAGTGATAGTAAATTGAATCGATCTTTAAGAGGAAGTATTCTTGCCAAAACTTCGAGACTCATGCTGAAGTTAATGCCTACATCATGAATCCAAGGAATTTTTTTTATTAAATTTTTTTCAATGAAATGGTCACAAAAAGTTCAAAAAAGTGGTCTGAAAAACCTACCTTACTGAAAATACTGTTTGAGCGATGGTAGAGTTTTAACAAAATACCTACTCGCTACGCCACCACAAAAAAATTTAAAAAAATATTTCTTGGCTTCATGATGTGGGCATTAACTTCAGCTTTCATATGCATAAGACAAATATTTTTTTGGACGTGTAATATATGAAGTACTGCAGTTTTCCTAATCCTGAGGCATGTTTTTTCGGTTTTTTTCATGCTGAATAACGAGAAAACTAGTAGCTTTAGCTATATATAATGTTCTAAACATATTTTACTGACATTACAAGGTTTCTATTGATATAAGTTTTATATGAAGTTAATTATAATTCAAACGACTTAGTTAGATTTTACTTTTGGAGTGTCAAATTGACACATTAGTAACAGGAGCAGTTTTCTTGGGGAAAGATTCTAATGGCTGTACACAGAGAGAAAATAGTCAAAGACATCAATAATATCACTCATTTTTATATGATTTGTGCTTACGTAAGAACTTTAACTATACACATGACAACATAACACAATAATATGATTAAACTTTCATATCAAATACATACTTACCTAAATGATATTTAAAGCACAGAGAATTTATAGTTCAATTACTTAACCATTCTGTTGCATCTATACACGGACGATTTACATTTACATATTTAAATTATGCAAGGGCTGCTTTAAGTCGGAAAACACTGGTATTGAGAAATTTTATTCAAATTAGTCAAATCGTCAACAGTAATAACCGGAATTCTCTTCAACAGTAAAATTCTTAGTCCTACATTTAAGAAGTTGAAATGTCATCATCATCAATCACAGATTCAAGTCTACCATGGTAGTTTCTTTTAATTTTAAATAGTATATTTTTAATCTATTCTCTTTCTTCTGTGAAAAGTATAACCGTTATTATAGCCTCATTTTTAATCAAATATGATAAAAATTGATCTAAACTCGATAGTCCAAGGTTTTTTTTTGAAATTTCTCCCCAATAAGTGATTGTTGATTAATTTATTCCTTCACGTTGTCCATTTGTTTGTTTTTCCTTCGTTCGCCTTTAAATGTCCAGCATGACGGAACGGAACAGTTCAGCAAATGCACCCGGTACGCAGTGGACTGGAAGGAAATTCTAGCCGACAGTCCCGACTTGAGTGACGTCGTGCCTAACAGTTCCTGGCCGCTGGAGAGTTGCCGGGATGGCTGGACGTACAACACATCGGAGGTGACGTCCTCAATCGTTATAGATGTAAGTAAAGGGGATCACTTGACGTTTAAAATTGTCTCATATTACTCAAGAGTTAAATTTAATTGATTTTGTTTGACACAGCTGGCAAAAAAAAATATGAGTTAGTTTTTAAAATGATACAATTATGCGTTTAGGGAAACCAACAACTGGTTCTAAATGTTCCGGAAGGTTGACGGAAAATTTGGAAACCAACAATCTAGTTCCGTGTGATAGAATGACAAAGTTGGAAAAGGGGTCGATAAGTGGTATTAGTATCATGTCACACATGGTGTGTAGGCATATGTAAGGCACCTCTACGGATCGTTAATATACGCAAAGAAACTTACGTAAATTGGTCAACTGGCAAATAACTGAAGCGGAATTTTTACCATATCGCGTTTCAAGCTGTGTGTTAAAATCTGTTGGTCAACGAGCAATGTTTGCCATGGATAAATTAACCTTGAGTCTTGTTTCCTTTCAAGTTTAACCTCGTTTGTGAGTACGATATCTACCCAACCTTGGGTTTGGTGGCACTTAATACCGGAGGACCCGTGGGAGTGTATTTGTTTGGAATGCTCAACGATAGAGTGGGAAGAAGGACTTCCTACTTTTCCTGCCTGGCGACACTTTTGCTGGGAAGCTTCATAACAGCCGCCAGTACTGATTTCGGGATGTGGGCCTTCAGCCGGGTGATTGTTGGACTTACCATTCCTGCTGTCTACCAAATTCCATTCATCATTGCCCTGGAGCTGGTAGGGCCAAACTACAGATCCTTCGTAACAGTAATGACCTGCACTTTTTACACATTCGGCCTTATGATGCTAGCAGGGGTAACATATTTAGTCCGCGACTGGATCCATCTCACACTATATACATCGGTACCATTCTTATTTTATTTCCTGTACTTATTTGTGATGCCAGAATCACCACGATGGCTGTTGATGAAAGGAAGACTAGAAGAAGCTTTACAAATTCTAGAAAAAATGGCCATAGTTAACGGAAAACAGCTTCCATCGTCTTTCCGCAACAAACTTCAAGAGCGAGTTTTGGCGGAGAAAAATCGCACAGTGAAGCGAGAAGAAGTTTCCATTGGGGCGTTCGATCTTTGTCGAACACCCAACATGAGATTAAAAACTTTCCTCATTACCCTAAACTGGTTCGTCAACGAAACGGTCTATCTGGGGCTCAGCTACTATGGACCTTCCATGGGTGAAAACCAGTACTTGAGCTTCTTCCTGTCATCCCTGGTGGAAATCCCGAGCTACATCGTCTGTTGGATCATCATGGACAGGTACGGAAGACGTTGGCCGATGTGCATGCTGATGATCATGGGGTAAGATTGTACAAAAGTGTTACAAATTGTTTTTTTAACGCAATTACCACCATTTTAGAGGCATCAGTTGTGTTGCAACAGTATTGTTACCAGAAAATGCAGTATCCGAAACCCTAGTACTGTATCTTGTATCCAAGTCAATGTTATCGGCCTCATTCCTCATCATTTACCCATTCGCCGGGGAACTTTATCCGACCCAGGTCCGAGGTGTCGGTATCGGGACTTCCAGTTATATTGGAGGCTTGGGGTTGATCGTCATCCCGTTCATCACGTATTTGGTAAGTCTGACTCATCAACACTAGAGGTTTTGACATTTACACAGAGGGAATGAATGCAAGAACTGGCAAAGAGTGTCTTTCAAGTCCGTGCGAATGGGAAGGAGGGAGTGGGTTGTTGGTTTAACCCCACCCCCATGGAGATTTTTTCGGTATTCAGATCATACTAGGCTTAAGACATTTCATTTTATGACACTATATGACGTTCATAAATTAAACCTCATTTTTAATTGTAAACTTCGAAATGTAATTTCAGAAACCTTTTGTATTGAAATTCAAACCTTGACACTCAAAACTCTACCTTGTCTCAAGGATTGGGGGGGATTTCTTTAAGAAGTATAACTAAACATGTTCAGAATTTGAAACCAATAATTTTAATTCCAAAATTCATTCGCCAAATATTGCTCGTTCAGACTTATTATGGATTTTCTCAACTCTCCATGGAAACTGAACTTTGAAACTGAAATAAATCTTCAAAACACTTTCATGCGTTTTTTACTAAGACAAACATCATGTTTCAGAATCAATCATGATATTTCAGCAACATTTCACACCATTTAAAATGATTACTGCACATGGTAACGTTCTAATTAGAACATTGTTTACCTAAAGAACTTTGGTAAACTTGATTTATAACTTCAATCAGAAGGAAGAAGAAGAAAGAATGCAGAGCTAATTTCGAATTGTTTTTCTCCGTATTTTTATACACGGTAAACAAAGTTACTCTGTTCTGTATAAAAATCCATACAGATTCGAGAAAAGTGTCTCCACTTAGTTTTATGTTTGGACGCTTTACACAGAGCGTGAGCAAAAAGCTTTTACACATTCGAAAGCTTTCAGCCAGTTAGTCAATTCTGTATATTTTGACATGGGGATGCCCATGCATTAAAAAAATCTCTGCAAAAGAAAAATTTAGATTTCTAAAAAGAAAAAAGTCTCTTTTCAAAAATGTATTCTTTATTAACTACAAATCAATCATCAATATTTACAATATGCATTTCATCCAAATTCGTAAGGATTGTCGGGTTCAATATCATGAGATAAAAAAAAAAATAAATGAGAAAATTGAACGTATGCTAATTCTCACGTTCCATTCGGAAGGTTCCCCAAATGTTACTACTCAGCGCCTAGAAGCTAATGTTCGAACTATACTGGAAGGTTGGGGGACGAAGTTCCTGACCGACCTCGCCGCAATCTCCGATTTCCTGACCTTCTGATAGGGAAAATGTTATCCAGTGCCGTTCTCTTAGCTGATCACTCAAGCACACCCGTTTTTTAATGGGATGTAGTAGAGCCACTAAAAAGTAAAAAAAAAAATACTTGTATGATTTGTTCACCAGAATTTAATTCCAAATACGTACCAGATAAAAGTAAGAATCCGATGTTTCGCGGCAGCCCATGTAAAACACGATATTTTCTCGTATTTCCTCGTTTGTTTTTTTGTGCACATCGGAATGCTCCAACCAGTAGTTTTTTTCTTCTGCCAAAGCATTTTAAGTATCCTGAGCCAATATGACGCTTGTTAATCCAATTGAAGTGGCCAGCCCGGGTAGACTAACACACTGTGGCTCAATTCCTGATTACCAAGAGAAGTAGCAGGTTCCGTCTGGGCCCGACAGCTATTGAAAGAATTACAATTTCTCTTTAGATTAAATTCTCTTGATGATTTTCATTATATTAAACATTACCTGCTCTGCCCATGGCTGGAGCAAATCCGACCCAGAGTTTTCCAACCAATCTTCCATTCTTTTTTCGTTCAATTTCTTCGTAGTCTGATGGTCCTTCGGAAAATGATTTGCGTTGGTATTCAATATTCACCGGATTTCAATGGCCGTCCCGGAAGTTTAATTTTGAATATCATCCGGTTCCGGAAGTTTTTGTTCGCTTCGTCCGTTCTACGAAAGAAAAACAAATTGAAGCAGTTTGAATTGACAAAAATGTTTAGATTTACCGATTTTCGAACCAGAAATGAACAGAATCCACATAAACAGCGTACGAAAAGTTAATATTCATTACTTTTCATCATCTAACACTCCGGTTTAGCTAAAAAAGGTTGATAGTTTTTTCGCCACCGTCAAAAAGCACACACGATTTTCCCTTTTTTCACATAGACATCCCTGCAAATGAAATTCCAACAACAGCAAACTTTTTATACAGAGCTGCGTAATCGTGTTTTAGTTTACATTTGTATATTGGCAACCCAAATCTACCCAAAATTGAATTGGGGATATACAAATTTTGAGCATCAATCGATTAGTCTCAATGAATGTGTATTCTCAATACATTTTATGAATAACACTATTTTTCCGTGTACATAAAATTGAAGGATTAGCATATACAGTAAAATGTGTTTTTCGTTCGAACTTTAAATCTTTTTGGTAAATTTTCGTGTTCGGTACAATTTGTCAAAAACTTATTCCAGAGTTTAGTTTCGGTAAAAATGCCAAAAAGTAGTCAAATTACTTTTGCCAGCTTTCTCTAAGTTTCTGATTTTTGGTGATTACCATCCGCAAGGATGATTCATTTCTCACGATTTGCCAATCGTTATTTGAATAACGATTTAAATAACGACTGAAAAATCTTGAGCGATGAATCATCCTTGTGGAGGAAAATCCCAAAATTGCGACGTGAAAATAATTATAAACATATTATATAAAACCAACAACGTGTCAAACCGCTTTGTTGCAAATCGCCATTCGACTCAATTAAAAAAAAATATTGTGCATCGTTTGGGAACTGACAACACATACTTCCGACAATCTAGTTATAACATATTTTTTCTTCGTCGGAAGTTGGAAGTCCGACTTCTGAAGTTAAATTTAGTTTTGGCGCAATAGAAAAATTGAATAAAAACTAAACTTGAAATCTTAAATTTGAATGAATTGAGTTTACACAAACATTTAACATTATCACATAATATACAGTATAAAAAATGTTTCAAATAAGTCATAGATGTTTTAAAGTAACCGACTCTTATCGATATCTAATATTTTACAAAACTAGCCGAAAAGTCGATTCATTCATTCAAATAATTATTTAATGCATCTTAAAAAAACGATATACAAATCATATGATGACCCGCTTTAGTGTTTCTCGGCTACACTGACGAAAATGCAACCTATCAAATTACGGTTGTCAAATTTCGGGTCTAACTACCGTTGCGTAAATCCAATTTTTCTCTGAATACGCAATATTACTTTGACACATCAACAAGCTGGTAGTCATTTGCAGGTGTTCACTACTCAGGATACTCAACAGAACTAGCAAAAACATCTAAAACCTCATATCCATTACCTACTTTATTACCAATCGCTTTTGTTTAGCTCCATCTTTAATTTGTGTTTCTTGTTCTTGTAAATGCTCAAAAGGGTTTTGATGAAGGGTTTTGATGAACACAGCAAAAATGTCTAAAAGTATACGGAATCTAAATCACGAGTGATGCAATTTTTCTCGAGTGTTATCCAAAAAAGATGTAATTTTCAATTTTTTATGTTATTTTAGTCTGTTTTCAAAAAGTGAATAAAAATAGATTGTTTTGCTATAATTTTACATTCCGTGATGCAAAAATAAAGCGGTCAATGAAATTTATACCACAAACAGTGTAAAATTTTGACTCCTGCAAAAAAAGTTATAAAATTTTTTGGTTTTCTTTTCCCCGGAAGTTTCAATGATTTTAAAAAAAAGTTTGAAGCCAAATTGAACTTTGGATGTTTGTTAAAGCAAAAGCCACATGGTTTTGCATTATTCTACAAATTTGCTAAATGGAATAACACATTTTTTAAAATTCTCTCTAATAATTTCTAAAATATTTGTAGGCATTATCTTTTCAAACTTCTAGAAATTGTAAAATTTAACTTTTTGTATCATTATATCTCTAAAATTAGAAAATTAGAATTGTTTGATTGAATGGAGGAAAATAAACAAATTCCGAATCATATGTTTGTTGTTGTTTTTTTTTTGTTCATCAATTACAATAGACAATACAATTTTAATTTTTTCCGTGGTGCCAAGAATTTAAACAGCTGAGTGGGACTAATTTCGGAGCGTTGATTTCTAAATGAAGCCCTTGGAGCCAAAGGGATGTAAGTTAAGGTTGCTAGATTTTTTTCAGCACCTAAAACCTGGAAAATAACAGAGCATTTGATTTCAAAATTGTCAACCAAAAATCCGAGCAACATTCTAGCAAATTTGGTCAAAACCCAGTATAATAATTTAAACAAAGGCCACAAAAATTCTATTTCCTTGAGTTATCAATTAAATTTTATAAATGAGTTTTTAAAAAGTCAAGACAAAATTTCCTCCAAAAATATTTCAAAACTATTTTCATCTTCATATTTTGTATCAATTACAAATCAAATTTACTGATTTTTATAGCCCTGCTATTTAATTTTTTGATTTTTTTAAAATAAATTTGTTTTTGTTTTCCAATTCTGACCTTTGTGTTGATTAGCTACACTTCATGGGACTCAATACAACTATAGCCCAGCTTCATTATGATCATTCGGTTGGGTTAAGAATTTGAATATGACTTTGATCATCTGCACTCTTAAAAAAAAAATGTAATATAATAATTTAATCGTATTCATTTTTTGGTGTTTCGAAAATATTGATATCATAAGCAACAAAGACTGGGCAAAAATATATGAAACTTGGTTTTCTGGTATACATGGGTACGATTGACGAGACAAAAAAGGCACTGTGGAGCCCTAAAAATCTACAGTGGGAGAAACAAGTTATGAAACAAACAAGATTTTTTTGGTATAAAATTAGTACAAAGCTGACAGTGAAAATCATCTGCATGTTGACTTAATTTGGAATATGGCACGCTAGTTGAACATGTTTGTCACTTTTTACCTTACGTAATACATCTTCTCCAATTTATAACTATTTCCTCCCTTTCTTAGCTCTTTCAAATTTTTTTTCGTCTCGACAAGATCTATCAAAATTTTGGGACAGCTCTGAAAAATTACCATATTATAGGGGTGTTGATTCTCTTTCCAACACACTTTCCACGAACAAATCCGTCGGGAGATCATGAACAACACTGTTTTTGTTAAAGACTTGCGAACAAAATATACGAGTAAATTTTTCAAATTAATACCAAGCATTATTTCTAGAAGTTGTTGATTGATATTTCCAAAAATGTACAAATTCGAACAAATAAAAATAAAAATTAAAATAAAATAAATTAAAATAAAAAATTAAAAATTATCAACATTTGCTAGGAATAGTCGTAAAAGTTACTGTTATCTCTGAAACAAACTTAGAAAAGCATTGGAGGTGGTTTGTTTTGAAGTTTTGAGATGAGTGAAAAAAGTTTCAATTTAATCATTTTATAGTGAATTGTTTCTCTTCCTCATTCTTTCATTATTAACTTATTTACATCATCGTTGGTTGTCACAACTTGTTTCATAACCGTTTCAAAAGCTTTGCAACATTCATTTTTATCTCTATTTTGAAACGACTTCCAAATTTTCAGGACCAGAACTTGAAAACAAAAAAAAAGATTTATTTTCTAACTCGTTTTTTGCGGTTTCTTTTTTAAAACAATTTCAAGAAAAACAATTCAGCATTTTTTTTAAATTTGCCACATTATGGAGTAGATTTTCCACAATTCAACGCACTTTTCAAGAACAAAAACGATTGGAGGATCTCGAACATCATTTTTTTTTTAAGATTTGTGAACTAAATACACGGGCAAATTTTAGAAATTTTCACAAAATATTTTTGTAATTAAAAAACTTCAAAATTTCTTTTTTTTGGCTTAGTTATGTATTGATATTCCTTCAAGAATAAATAATAACTCCTAACATTTCGACGAAAAAGATTTTCAACGAATAATCATGGCAAAAAAATAGAACTTCAAAAAAAAATTTAAATTAACAATACAAAATTTCACAATCAGCTGTCAAAATAACTGGTATCACTGTAGAAAATTTACAAAAGCGATATTTAGTTTGAAGTCGTGCTGTTGTTGTAACTTTCACATCAACGCAAATCTGCATTCTGTCTTCAATAAAAATGATCCTAGATAATACGCCTTCATAACAGAGTTTTTGTAAATTTTCTATTGTGTTGCCAGTTATTTTACAGCTAATTTAAGAATTTTTTAACTAATAATTTTTTTTCTTTTTAAATTTATACTGGTTTTTCAAAATGTTTAGTTGAGAATCTTCTTTGTCAAAATGTTCCGAGCTATTTATTTTTGAAGGAATCTTAAGACACCTTAACATCAAGCTTGAAAATGGAATATTTGGACTTCTTAAGGAATATTTGTAAGCGGTTCATTTTAAAAATTTGCTAGTGTACTTTGTTCTCAAATAGTGCTTCGTATTAAGTAGTGCCGAATTTTGAATTTGATAATCCGGAAAAAAACGTATGTAGTTCAATTTGATCGATCTGATTCATTCAAGCAGATTCACGGTTTTAATGCTCTTTTCTAATTACAGGAGTTTTAATAACATCCAGTATCATTCTTTAGTAACAGGTTCGGGGGTTAAATTCATCATTTTTTAATTTTATTTACATTTTTATTCAAATTCCCATGTTGGATCAATAGTAATCATAAACATTATAAATTCAGATTGAAACCCAAAACATCAGATTTTATTTTAATTATAGAGACCTTCAGCCTTTGGCTGGCTCGCCATCATAATTGAAATTACAGATTCATGATTGAGAGTCTGGAACAAATTTCAATTCTTAGTTTATAATGGGAATGCTGATTTGGAATCTAAGTTCTCTCTTAGACCAAGCCCACCGTAAGTTGCTATTTCGGTCGGTATTTTAGATGTTTTGATTGTTTGCGTTTTTATCTACTTACTTATTTTCGCACCCATTGTTGCGATCCAGGTTGGTAATTGTGTTTGTTTATTTTCTGATAGCGACTACCGGCTGCGTTGCTACCGGGTTGCTACATAAACGAATCCTGTAACAACCTACTGCTCGAATGCTATTTCTCGAATCAAGTTAGCAACTGTTGGTGCGATGATGGGTTGATAAATATGTTGCTGAATGTACTCGATTCGAGGTTTAGCAACCGTTGGTGGGCGTGGTCTTACCTCAAGAACCTAAGTTCAGGAATTGCTTTTTTTTTATGTAAAATTTCAGAAATCGTATTGAAATTCAGAAACAAATCCAAAATTCAAATGATGAGTTTACATGCAGAATTAAGATTTAGAATTAGTACTCGAAATTCAAATTCAGATTAAGCTCGTAAATGAGTTTCACAATCAAGATAAAGTTATCAATATGACTATTTCTTTGAGGAACTCGTATTGCAAGAGATAGCTTACAAAAATTTTAATTTTTAGTTCAATTTCAAAATTTCAAACTTTCCAACAAGTCATTTTGAATACATAATTCAACAGAAATTTTCAAATTTAAAGTAGAATTTGAGTTTATTTTGTCATTCTTAGTGGAAAAAAATCTGGTTTTTATTCTTTTCAAATCATCCACAGGATTTTTGTCATGGAATTGATTTTCAATGAATAATATTTCCTGTAATTTTCCTGTAAAACAAATAGCAGGGTATTCCATATTTTTTATATTTTGTTTAACATTGTAAATATTGCAGTTGTTTTCGAAAGCCAAACCAAAATCTATTATTTGGAAAATGATTATAAAAATATGATTTGAATCGCAAAATTTTAATCTATCACTTTGAAAAAAAAAGTTTGATTTATTTTGAAGGCTTTCTTAAAAGACCTTATTCCATATCCAAATCAAATATGCTTAACTCACCAGATTTTTAGAGCAGATTTCAAGTTGCATATTTTATTACTTAAGATTTTTTTTATATAAATATAGCTTACATTTTCAAAGATTAATGGATGTATTTTTAAAAGTTTCTATTTAATACGAAAAACTGTTAATGTAACAAAACTTAAGATTGAATAATCAAACAGTATAAAAATATCTTTTTGATTTGTATTATTCATGCATTGTTTGAGCAAAAGTGTCATGGTAAAAATTGGTTAGCAAAGGAAGAAACGACTCATGTGAGGGAGGTGAGGCGTTTCTTCCTACGGCCCTGTCACCTTGTATAATGTATATATAAATTTCTAGATTCTTTGATTTTGACGTAAGATAAAGTTCTATAAACTAGAACTAGACACTTCAGGTAATTCATTAGAGGAAGTTCGTAAAAAGCTATTGGCAAGAGCAAGATACAGCTGTTCTAATTCATAAATCCCACTTTTGGGCATTGAGCCTTCAAATTTTAATAAACAATTTCACGTATTTATCAATCTGAACTTAAATTTCATTCTTCTCTCTCAGGGTAAAGACAACCTTATTCTGCCACTCGTGATCATGGGTTGCGTATCGGTGGCAGGTGGATTCACCGGTCTGCGGCTACCGGAAACGCTTCACCACCGATTGCCCCAGACGCTGGAGGAGGGCGAAGAGTTCGGCAAGGATTGGTCCTTCGACGATTGCTTCCGCTGCATACCGGTGGTGAAATCGCCGGTCGGATCGTACGAGAACCTATCACACGACCCGTCCGATACGGCCCTGGAGCTGAACACGGCCATCCCACTGAATGGAGCTGGTCCATCGAACGAGAGGACCCCACTGGAAATCGCACGCTTCCGGAGGCAATCGATGAAGCGGCTTGTGCGGCAGGCCAGCACTATGGATACGCAAAAAACGGCTGGTGGAGCCATGCAGCTGACATATTGGTTTTAAGTTCGCGGTGGAACTGGGATGAACTTCAGCTTGCAGCGTTACAAGTTTTAAAGTTTGTTTTCAGATTTGATTCGGTTTTTTTGTGTGATAGTTAGACCGCTGTATATTTTTAACATATGGCTCCCATACGTTTTCCGATACTTCTTGGGACTCCAAGTATCTGTGTAGAATATAAGATGTTTTTGTTGATTCCTAAATAAGCGCAACGAGTTTGATATTTGTATGGACACAGAAATTTTTACATATTAATTCATCCGGATAATTTAGATGAATATCAGATGGAATTCCTATGCATTTTGTTCTCACGCGATGCAAGTTAAATTTTATCAGTGGTTAAATTCCAATATATAGGGCTTACTGGAAAACTCTCTGATTACAACTTTGTGTAAGACCAATTTTCAGGAATATAATATTCAAAAGCAAGTTATTGATTTTAGAGTCTTAAAATGTTATAATTAAATGATCTACATTAAATTCTTTCACCAGATGCTATGATCTTAAAAAATTCAAACTTAAATCAGGTTGAATTGTATAATTTTTCTTCCTATTTTAATTTTTGAACAAATATGAATTTACAATAAATTGTACAAATCATTTTAACAAACATGTTTCGGCATTTCAAATCGTGCAGCTTCTTGCACTCGAACAAACCCAGACCTTTTTTCAATGTTGAATTGCTGAAGCATAAATAAAATATGCCATATAATTGCCAAGGAATCGAACGCGTGGACTAGATGGTTTCGAAGGCCTCACTCAAGCTAGTTTTACTTCTTTGAAAAATTGCATGGATTTGTTCGATCTCAACAATCTGCATGATTAGAAATGTCAAAAATTAATTCAAAATGTGATATTACCAATTAATTTTATGTTCATATTTGTTCTCATTAAAATGGTGAAGAAATAAAACAGTTCAACCTGATTTTAGTTTATTTTTTGCAAAATCATGGCATCTGGTGACTTTAAATTTCTGATTACCTTTATTTATTTTTGCAAACGATAGAGAATTACATGTAGATCATGTCATCAGAACATTTCAAAACTCTTATTTTTCTTATACCATGGTTGAATTAAAGAGAACCTTTCGATTGCTTTGATTTATCATAACTCTGTTTAAATAATATTTTTGAAAATTGAGTGGAGAAAACAGTGTTGCTAGTTTTTTTAATGCAACAATAAATAATGCTCTGTTTGGGTGGGAGATTATAACTATTTTTTTTCTACTCCTACCGCTTTTTCATATTGCGCAAAGTTGTATGGACTGTATTCGAAAAAAAATGCAACACTTGCATTTGTAAACAAGTTTTGTACGGATGGATGAAAATTGATGAAATTTTCAGTGATACTACCTAGAAATGAAATGTTCACATGTGCAAATTTTTTGACGATCTGTCAAGAAATTTTTTGACCAAAATTTCTGGGCAGAATTATGAAAAATCTAGGAAAGTCCCATGGAGAGACCCCAAAACAACTAGAAATCAACTACGTGACCAAAATGAATGTGGTAAATTGTTCTTGAAGTCCTATGGGATCTAACAATTAGCCAAATTTGAATAAAAGTAAGATTGATTATTTCCATGAAGGTATGGGAAGTGAAGGATTTAACAAAGCGCCATCTAAACCTTTCAATTGGAATAGTGTTAAAGCAGGAAATATTTCTGTCTGATTCGCCCAACAAACAAAAACAAAAATTAGATCAAACATCGTGTCTTAATGGTAAAAGGTTGTCCTTTAATAAAATAAACAAAATGCGATGGTTAATTCGTGCGCAAAATGGTAGACCCGTTAGTGGGGTGAAATTTTTCATCCATGCGCTCAAAAGTTATTCACAAATGAAAGTGTTGCATTTTTTTCGAATACAGTCCTTAGTCAGAGTATTTTCCAGTAAGCTCCATATATTGGAATATCATTTGCAGCGCGTGAGATCAAAATATTCAAGAAAACAAAAAAAAAAGACTTTATCCGAACAAATATTTGCGTTTTTCTCCCGTTTGTTTTGACCAATAGGGAAACTTTTTTGACTAGAGGCATTTTGAAATCGAAAAAAATTGCAATTCGACACATCCTACTGTGAATTGGCTTGCTCATACAAAACTGAAGAAAGACATGTTGGAATTTTCTAAATATTTTTCAACGGTCGCCTTGAAACAATTTTGATGAGCGATAGCTAATTTTGACTGAATTAGCGATTCAATTACCACCGCTAACTGTTCAGTTAGAGATACTGGAAACTTACCTTAGGCGATCATCACAGAAATTATACATTTTTTATTCAAAAATCCTCAGTGTATATACAGCAAAAATTATTTCCTGTAAAATTACGCAAATGTCCTATGTATGTATGTATGTATGTAAATAAGCCACCATGGCTGCACGGATTCACCGCAGTTTCGTCAACGTATGCGCTTAATTGCATTCTTTAGATTATAAGTACGGCAAATCTGCAATGCAACTAACCACATACCCAACACCATGGCTTGGTGTGAACTGTTATGAATTGAATGCTTGACGTGTAGGTGTATGTGTTTTTTGGATGAACGAGTCAATCATTTACGCAACCGTTTCAAAATTAATAACATTTTTGGTGTTATTGATCTTCGACAGATATTACGCATACGTTTAGATACCTGCCCAATTGGCAACTGATTGGTCGTTCTAATACTTTTATATATGGTTATTTAATTAGGTTATCTTACCTTTTAATGCAATTCAATGCAATTTGAATTTTAAACTCACAACTCACCATTTTTACAAGAATCGAATTCACCATTTTTTAATAGCCAAAACTTACCATTTTTTATACTCAAATCTTACCATATGCATCTGAATGCAAAATTAATTATTTTAAAATTCGAAAATAGAAAAAAGAATCAAATTAAATTAAAAATCAAATCGGTTTAATGCTGATACAGTATAAGGAAATTAATCGAATGTATGAAAATTTAGGAAAAAAACGTTCTCATTAACTTTATAGCTTCAACGGAAAGTAATAAAAAGAAAGGGATTTTTTTCTTACATACATTTATTTGTTATTTTAACATGTCTGTCAATTATTTGAGAGGTAAAATGACCATACAGAAAAATACTCCAAAGGTCTTAGAAACCAAACAAAAACTCTGTTAATGTGGCAGTGTATAGGGACGTTTCCGGAATGTCTCAAGAAAGGAAAAGAAAGGTAAAGAATTGGAAACTTCTCACCGAGAATGAAAATGAACGTTCAGCTCTCTGCTATTGCGCTACCCGTGCAACGCTTGCTTTGATGCTTTTTTTTTTGTTTGCATTTATTGCACACACGAACAACACTACCAGCCGCGGGCTTGTCTGGACACGTTTTGGCGCATGGCAGCCTATTTCTAATTAGGCTTTAAATTTTTTTCACACCTCTTGCGAAGCCCCTACTTCTACATTTACTCAAATTCACAATCCAACATTTTTCCTTGAAAACTTTCACCCGCACTACGATCCTGCTCATCAAAAATTGAATTAACTTCACTAAATTTCCTCTTCCCCTACAGTATCGTTTTGCATCATTTTACAAAAACCAAAATACATTGCATTCAAATTCTTCCTCTTCGGTGGGTCAAGAAAATGGAACCAATTAATCAGATTTTCTTTCACAAACCCGAGCATCATCACGCAACTTTTCTCGAAACTCAAAGCCATCATCTTTATCACGCTACTTTTCAGGTAAAATCGCATGCCGGGACTCATCCCTTCTTCACTGATAATGGCACATAACAACTTTTGAAATCGGTGGTATAAGTTTAAATTATTCGGACTTGTTTAGATAACATATAAATTCCAATCCAAACACCAGAATAAACATCAAACAGCATTTATCAAACGGCTTGTAAACTACTCTTCCGTCCGTAATAAACTATGTAAAAAGACGAACCGCACTCATTGGCCCAGTAGTACCAAAATAATTCTATCACAAAATCTACCCTTCCCCAACCAGGTTTCAGCACAAACACTGCGGGAACTTTCACCGGCCACTTATCCCAGAATTTTCCACTGTTTTGTACTAAAATCTACAGTTTAACTTAAATTCAATTGAAATTTTTGATGGACGAAAATAAAAACGCGTGCGTCGTCCAAAAGTCATGGCCTACTTCTCCTGTAAAATTACGCAAATGTCCTGTAACAAAAAGGAGCAGGACATTTATCGTTATTTTACAGGTCGAAAAACAAATTTTGTGACACATAATTTTCAGTGTACAACTTTTTTACAGTACAATTGCTGTAATAATAAATGAATTTTCGCTAACTTTCAAGGAAAACAATTTAAAATTACAGGTTTTGTTAGTTACAGGTTGATTTATTTTAAAGGTTGCAGTTTCAGTGACACGTAATAGTCAAAATTATTTTCTGTGTATAAGTTTAACTCAAACAAAACCGAAGAATGACTGTGTTGGAGTATACTGAAATATTTTTCACGATCGCCATCGAACAAGGATGCCATTCGTTATTGTAATACATTCATATTTATAAGAGCTCTTATTACAATAATGGTTCCAATTATCAGATTAAGATGAAATATTCTCACAGAATCCAATTTTCTACCTTAAAAAAGTTAGTGTATAGAAAAGAAACTGGAAGAGTTATAAATCTTTCCACTAAATGCTTGTTTGAGAACAGTGCTTACACCGAAAAAATTAAATGATTTTATTGAATTAGAACAAAGGTTTTCCATTAATTAAAAAAAATTGAAATATAAATATGAAAACACAATTAAGTCAATCTTAACAGTCCAAGGATTGTGATACCATTCTAAAGTTAAACACCATTTTTTGAACATATTTTAACAATAAAGAATACGTATATGTATATTTCGGATTCTCTGATTTTTCTATAGTATTTATATTTATGTGCTTTGACAACATTCAGTTTATATTAAAATTATAGGTTTTTGTGGTTTTGTTGTTGTTGTTGTATTGATAACATATTGAAGTTACGTTTTTTTTCGTTTTTGTTTGATGTACGGGAATAATTTTTCTTTTAATCAGGTTACTTCTTTTTATCCTTCTGTTCTTCTAACAACTATTGAGTTTATCTTTAAGATTGATTCTCTTCATTGCTCGGACTTGAGGATTCGCTCAAGTTACTGATGGTCGAGATTTTATGTGTTTGATTTAAATATCATCGTTACCATAATCAGGAGAAAAGTTACTTTAATAACTAAATCTTATCAGATACATCTCCTACTTAGTACACTGGATTTATTTTTGTTGTTTTCAACACTTTTTGTTTCTTTCCACATTTGTGGTTGTAATTTGTTCAGAAGCAACGTTAGTCTGTAATATGGTTTACGATAGTTGTTGCTTCTTAAGAGAGAGAGATGTGTGGTTTTTTGGGATTTTTTATTTCTTAAATTTTGTCTAACAGGCTTTGTTATGGATATGTTTCATTCGGACGTCCACCATATGCTGTTCACATTAATTTTGTTAGGAAAAATGTATCGCTGAAGGATGTTTAGGTTGATGAACTAAGGTTTTTGCATACACTTTTTTTGTTTGTACTAACGAATCGAATCACTCTATCTAGAATGGGGTTTCCCCTAGCGGTCTTATGGATTATGAAGGAAATTACAGAGATGTTTTACAGGTAGAACATTTAGAACTATTTTTTGTTTATCTGTTACTTGCGTCAGAGAAGCTGATTTGTTTTGATTCGACGGGGGAACTCGATATAGTTTGATAAATAGATTACTGATTCGGAAATTAAACCACAATTTCGGACGGCTGTAGGCTGAAGTTCATTCTTGTATATCTTCGGTTGATTCATTAGATTGTTAAAAGTGTCTAAGTCGGTTTAAGTATACAAATGCTAAATGTTGATGATGTTTGAGATGTCTTTTGGTTTTTGTTTTGCTTGTAGAGTGAATAAATTCTTGCTGTAATTTTTAAATTCAATTGGCCGTTCTGTGATACACAAAAGTTACGATTCCTTCAGAAATATATAGGGATTAAGTCAAAAATGTCGTCGTAGTCATCACTGTATAGTTAAGTTTAGAGTATAACTGTTATATTAAAATTTTATTCGTGTAAATATCCGATTGTGAAAATAAACAAATTGTCGATTCAGATAGTTGATGTTTTTTTTCTTGCTACTTCTTCGTATTTCCCTTTCTCTCTTTCTTTGTTTTTAGTATAAATCACATATAAGGAGGGGGTTCTAGTAGGTATGTAATATATTTTTAAAACAATTTTGAAAAATAATATGTGACGGAACTGAATTTCTATCATTAATTTTTATATCACAAATTTATCCTATGAATAAGAAAAGGGAAAAAAAGGATTCTCGTCATCATGAGTTCGATGCTTCTAAATTATTTGTTTTGGACCTAAACTATTTGTCGATTACTGCCTTCCCGAGTAAACTGTTGTGATAAATTGATTCTAAAATCGACGACGGTTGTAACAACCGAAAAAAGAGAGTCTTGTAAAAAGCTGTATCATTCTTGTTTGTGTACTATGTTATGTATTTTTTTTCTCTAAGTACTTGCAGTTACTTAAAAGGCATTCTGTTTTACATTTCCGGGGATTTGTAATTTGTAAAGTTTCCTGTGTTCGTATATTACTACACTTTTGCTATCTTTTCGCTTGGTATAAACTTTTCTTTATTCTGGATCAAATGGCACTTTCAGGTTTGTAGTTTTTATCCGAGTTTTTTTTTATCTTTCGAGTTATCTCTTCTGTGAAGGAAAGGCAAAGGGAAAGGTCATTCTTAAATAAAGCTATCGTCTTCTTTCAGGTGTTCCGGCATTTGTTACACAGGAGACAAACCAGACGGTTATTTAGTGGTCTAGCGGCGATAGAAGGTCTTACAGGCACTATAGTGACATTTTCGGAGGTTCCATTGACCAATCCATTACGATTGAGGTCCTTTACAATTGTATACGGCTACAGATTTCCTCTTTGTTTGTTACAACGGAAAATTACATTTCTATAAAGGGATTCATTACGGGAAAATATTTGTTGATGCCATTTTTTCAGAGTTGCACTTTTCTATGGGTAAATATTTTGATTGAAATGGCAGTTGGATTGCAACATTTCGATCATCTCTTTTGTTTTTTTTTTGGTTTTTGGTTTACATTGTCCATCCGTAGAAGATTTTGTATTTTTTTAACTTCTTTCGTTCATATACGTAGCAGATGCAATTGTATGTACAATGCTGTATTGCATCTTTGTAGCATTAGCTTGAATGCCTCTCTCACATGTTCTAAATCAAACAAAACAAAACAGAATAAACTCGTTTAACAAAATAAGATCAATGGCAAGTTCTGGTAACGTAAATTTGTTCCTTAGAGCTAATGTACGCATTTAAACATAGGGTTGTCTAGCGGCTAACTGGCAAGGAGTAGTAAATTTGTGCTTACATTTCTGAGTATTTTTCTTATCAGAGCTACTGGAAATTAGCGAATGCACTCGATTTAGAGGAAGAACCGGTTTCCGGCTTAGGGCAGAAACCAATCACGTAAACCTATAAGGTAAACACGCATCGAAATATCATTCTCTAAAAATTTTGATCGATACGAAACTCTAGCGTTTAGTGGACTAGCATATGAATATCGCAATGTACTTTTCATTGTTTTTATCTAGTTTAAAATTTACATTTAACGTGCTGAAAGCTTAAAATCGAACGAACACATGCGCTTATACAGAAATAAAATTCATCTTGAAACACATTTTTTTTTGTTCAAGATGACAGCGGAGGAAGGGTGCATAAGCTTACTCAAATAGTTTTCTCATGTTGTATATTCTTGAATCCGGAGAATTTCAACAAGTTTTCAATTTCGGTTCAACAAGTCGAGGTGGCTTCAACGATCATATCGAGTTATTAGGTTTTTAATTTGTACTACCAGTTCTTTTATTTCTCGTGTTCTCCCTAGTCCTTGTTGCAATTCGTTGGCTCGTTCTATCAAACTTTTTTTTATATATTTCTATTTTCCGAAATTTTTAAAAACGTAGTTACTTGACATTATTGTATAGGTTTATACCAAACGGATTAAGCTTAATGCTGGATTCTGAAAGAATATCATCCACATGAGTGAGTATAGCTTTGTTGCTCTGTCATTAACAATACTATAATTTGAAGAGGACTTTAGGATCTAATCTCAGACGTGTGAAGATCAAAGTCAAAAACCGATATCATTCTGAATTAAATTTGAAACTGTCATTCGGTACATCAATTCAAAATGCACAGCAACATAAATTTTGCAAGTTCAAATTGAAACAGATAAGTTAAAATCACATCAATTAGGAATACCAAATTAGAATGAGTTAAATTATGGAGTACTAAGAAACTTTAGATCACGTCTTAGTTCGTTCATAAAATTATTGTATTCATGCTTATGGTTATGTACTTATGATAATAGATTTAGCTGATTTCCTCCAGATTTGGGAAAATATCAATTATATCTCGTCTTCACAATGTTGATTATATTTTCCCACCTCTAATTGAATGCATCAGCATCAACATTCACCTTACCCAATAAAACACCTAAAACAGAAGTGACATTCCATAGCGATGATTTGTGTTGTGACAGTTATACTTATCCTAAATATTCTTGAAATTTCTTAAAGTAAAATTTCAACTACGCTCTCATTCTGAAAATAATAATACATTCCACTCAATCTCGCATTCCCGATCTTCGATGTTCCCTATAAGGTCGAAAGTGAAAATGATAGCTTCCTAAAAATTCTCATCTCAATTGAACTCAGTTTAAGTCTTTCTTTAGCTAGCTTTCTTGTTGTAAGTACTACTGTGTCCGTGAATCTTTGCCGAACGCTTAGAACGGCAAACTGGCGAGAAACATGTTCTCGATCAGCGGCGGTGCCGGTACGAGATCCTCCAGCTTCAGGTAGAATATCCGCTGCAGCCCCTGGACGCTGAGCGATCGCAGCTCTGGCAGTTTGCCGAGCAGCCGGTTGAAGTAGTGCGGCTTCCGCTGCGCCTCCGAGTTGTAGGTGACGTGGTCCCGCAGGCTGCCGATGATCTTCATCTGCAGCTGTTCGACCTTCTTCGGTTCTCGCAGCCCGTAACGATCTGAGGGTTAAGAAAAAATAGTTGCAGATTTTTAGAACGTAAAATATTGTGTTTGTGACGGTTGGGAGTGAAGACTCCATATGAAAATCCCAAGCATCTATTCAAACTCCTTTAAATTTTGAAAGTAAAGTTGTATGAAGGAATAATAGAGTGTTAGAAGCAGTTAAGGGTATTTAAATCAGAATCCTGCGAAGATTCCCTTTTAGAAAGCAACAAAACCAAGATAAAAATTTCAAAATTTTAATTCAATTTTTTGTGTGCAAAGGATTGAAATAAAGAGATACTTTTGATACCCCTTGCCTACTTTTCCTCAAAATGCTTATACCCTAACTGTAGGCACCCTGCCGTAGCTATCTATGCAGAGATGACAATGTGCCTGATTTTTCTAGATTTGGCTGATTTTTCAAGGATCAGCCTGACAACCTGGTAAGCCATTGAGATCCCCCGATTTTTTTAAAATATGCCTGATTTTTAAAAATATGCCTGATTTTGGCTGATTTTTGCGAATGTGATGAAAATGGGTAGTAGGGAACTGGATTAGGTACCATTGCTGAAGTGAAAAAGTGAATATGTGGCTGAATCAAAGCAATCGAAAGATTCCCTTTAATTCTTATTTAAAAAAGGGAATTAAATGGAATCTTTCGATTGCTTTTATTCAGTAGAACTATTCAATGAAGTAGGCTCACAACACATGTTAGAGTGAATATGTGGAGCGATGACCAAGAAAAAAGGTCATCACGTTGAGCGAAATTTCCGTTACTTTAACGTAGCCTGATTTTTATTTCATCAGTTCCCAGATGTTTAAAAAAAAAATTGGCAACCATGTACCTATGAATGAGAAACTGAGAAACAAAATTCTCACCTATAGTCAGATCCCTGTAACGTTACACGATTTGTCTATGTATTGTGTGACCAACATCTTTTAAATAAATGTTTGTGAATCTCGTTTTCAAGCTTTTTTCCTCAGATTTAAGCTTTTTTTACCTTGAGAGCATAGGAAATGAAAGCTTAAATCTGAGGAAAAAAGCTTAAATCTGTCAAAAAAGGGGGGTGGGGAGGGAAAGGGAAATCTGAAAGATGTGCTACAAACGGTTTGAATAACATTGCCGGGATGTGGTGGAGCACATCTCTCAGATTTCCCCTTTTTTCCCCTTTTTTGACAGATTTAAGCTTTCATCTCCTATGTTCTCAAGGTAAAATAAGCTTTAATCTGAGGAAAAAAGCTTAAAAACGAGATTCACGAAAACTAATTTAAAAGATGTTAGTAACACGATAGATAGACAAATCGTGTAACGTTGCAGGGATCTGTCTCCAATGCTCTCAAGACAAAAAAGCTTAAATCTGAGGAAAACAAAGCCTCAAAACGAGCTTCACTAACACTTAGCAATAGATGCACATCCCGGCAATGTTATTCAAACCGCGTGGAGCACATCTCTCAGATTTCCCCGTTTTCCCCTTTTTTTTGACAGATTTAAGTTTTTTTCCTCAGATTTAAGCTTTCATCTTCTATGCTCTTAAGGTAAAAAAAAGCTTAAATCTGAGGAAAAAAACTTAAAAACGAGATTCACGAACACTTCTTTAAAAGATGTTGGTCACACGATACAAAGACAAATCGTGTAACGTTACAGGGATCTGGGTATCGTGTGACCAACATCTTTTAACTAAGTCTTGGTGAATCTCGTTAAGCTTTTTTTCCTCAGATTTAAGCTTTTTTCTATTGGCGCACTAATGCCAGCGTACGGCAACGTTATACAAACCGTGTGGAGCACATCTCTCAGATTTAAGCTTATTTTGTCAGATTTAACCTTTTTTCCTCAGATTCAAGCTTTCATCTCCTATGCTCTCAAGGCAAAAAATGCTTAAATCTGAGGAAAAAAAGCTTAAATCTGAGGAAAAAAAGCTTAAATCTGAGAGATGTGCTTCACACGGATTCTATAGCATCGCAGGGGTCCTGGATAATGTCTGTCTATCCACCTTTCTTTAATAAAGCATGAATCATCCAAAATCTAGACGCACTGTTTATTATACCACAGCGCTCCTAGTTGTCGGATCTGGAATGTTTTGACAGTACTTTGTTTTGGAATGTTTCCTCTACCAGTGGTGAAAATTTCATTACAATTCGTATTGTTTCAGAAAAGTTACACGTGATAGAAGCCGCGAGACGAAAATAAATTTTGGACACCCACGTCAAAAATCCGACATGCACGGGTTCAAAAATCGTGAAATCGTTAAAAATGTTCAAATCTACCGTGTGCAGCGTTTTTAAACGTTTCCGTAAGATGCGTACAATCGATCGGCAGGTTGATACCAAGCGTCATAATGGAACTAAGGATCGGAAACTGCATTTGAAAGTGTTGAGAACGATCAAGGTAAACCCAGAGCAGTCGGACTATCACATCGCCAGGAAATTCAATGCCGACCGGTGCACCGTCAAAAGGATTCGTCTGAACGAAGGAATACGATCTTATCGGGCCAGTTAGCAACCAATATGAACATTGAAGCAGAATGTAGTAGCCAAAGGACGTGCCTGGAAGTTATACGGTAGTAAAATAATTTTAACTTATTTCTAGCAGAGCCTTTAAGCATACTTGCAGATTCTTATAAAACTTTTATATTGTTCCATCGACATTAGACCAACCACCAGAGTTTGACCATTGCAAGATTTTATCGAACTAATATCAAACCTGTTAATAGTCAAAGCTAGTTTCTCATGCTGGGCTTACTAATGGAGTTTTCGCGTAGGTACAAACTAATCGCCGAAAACTTACCGGTAACGAGGGTCAACGCACAGAGACACGCGAAGGCAGATATGTCGATCTCCATCGAGTGCAGGCTTTTGCTGAACTCGAGTATGGCGTTCAGCCAGTCGCCGAACGATCGCTGGCACTGGTGCTTGTGCAGCACCACTCCGTTGCAGAATGTCATCTTGGTGTCGTCGATACGGGCCCGGTACGACAGCCGCAGCACGAACAGTTCCAACGAGGCGGACTGGAACAGAAGCTCCTGGTCGTCGGGGCTGAGATCACTGAATCCGGGTAGTTTGTCGGCGAACTGTTTGATCACATCCACCGAGGTTGTGAGGAGATTGTAGAACTGCTGCACCTTTTCCGCTTCGGAAATGATGGGTTCATGCTGGCCGGGCTCCCGGTACTGGCTGTAGTCGAGACTGGCGAGATCGGGTGTAGTGTCGACGTGAGCTCGTACCAAGGCGGTAATCATGGAGACGGGTGGACTTGGAGGAGATTCTTGCGGGGATTTCGGTTTGGAGGGTAGCCGTCCTCGTCTGCCTTTGAGCGAATCGGTGCGAACCACTTCCTTGACCATACCGACAACCAGACATTTTTGGAATCGACAGAATTGGCATCGGTTGCGCCGTCGCTTGTCAACCGGGCAGGCTTTATCGGCGAGGCAAACGTATTTGGAGCCCTTTTGTACGGTGCGTTTGAAGAAACCTTTGCACCCTTCGCAGGTTCTTACGCCGTAGTGCTGACAGGCTGCCGTGTCGCCACAGACGGCGCACATCTGAGATGGGCTTTGAGGGGTGGTACCACGTGGCACGGGAGTCACACAAGGGACTCCAACGGCGGCGGCGGCTGCAGCAGCCGCAGCAACTTCGTTGTTGTTGATCGTGTTGGGATTATTGTTGTTGATGTAGCTCGGTGAGCTGGAAGCTGAGCTGGACGCACTTGGTAAAGCCGAGTACTTGTAAATGCCCGCTCGTGGCGGTTTTGGGCTTTCGCTACTGGAGGTGGATTCCGAGCGTTGAAGCGGCAGAGAAGCCCGACGGTAACAGGTCGTGGAAACGTGAAGCTCGGCAATAGTTGGGAATGGTGGCAAGGAGTAGGTGTCCTGGGGAGTTACGGCGCCGTAGTTCTGCGGAACGGAATCTATTAGTGGATCGGGCGTGGGGAGCGGTGGTTTCGGTGCAAGACTTACCGCTGCGTGTTGTTCGTAGGATGGTGTGTAGAATGTTCCACCCGACGAGGGATTGGCAAAGTGTGCCGTCGGAGCAGCGGCATGTTGGGTGTACTCATAATGGCCCTGGTGGACCGCTCCGTGATGCCCGTAACTGTGATGACCGTAGCCCACCGTTTGATGATGTGGTGAGGCGGCGATTTTGAAGCAATCTTCGTCCATTTTTAAACCGAAACTTGCCAGTTGGTTGTATTTGATGGGATAAGTCTCCTGGAAGCTAGGTAGAATTGCACTGAGACCGCTGCCACTGGGTTCTTCTGTGGACGGATTTGGTCGAGGGCCGGTTCTTGATTGTTGATGGATAAGTTGTAAGGGGTTCTGTTGAAGCTGAGGATGACGGGCACTGCTCGCCAACACTGGGTCGCTGCTAGAGCGTAAGGATAAAAGCCCAAGTTCCTCGGTTGACGATGTTTCAAGTATAAGATCTTGATCCGGTTCAGTCGTTTGGGAGCGGGACGGACCTGGTGTGTTGAATGGATCCGGAAGGTCGGTAAGACTGGGTTCTACTTTGAGTAATGCAGTTGGGATACTATCGGTAGAGCCACCAAATGAAGTATGATTATCTTCTAGTCCTACGAGAGTGTCACTGGAGCTGTTTGAATGTTGGGTTTGATCGAGATACGACTCAGTAGAAACGGATTCTGCCGGAGTGTGGGCTTGCGGAGATTCAAAAAGTTCGGCAAACTTGTCTAGTTGATGGGTGGAGGATAGCAGTCCAGACACCAGTTGGTGGTGCTGTTGACTTGTCGGTTGCTGATCGTGAGGGGGACCAAAGTTGTCCAATTGATGGTACGATTGTTCCGGGTGGTTTTGCTGTTGCGATAGCAAATAATCAAACGAAGAAATGGAACTAAAAGAAGATGCCTGAAAAAAAGAGGGAAAATGGATTAACATATAATTTGTGATAAAGGGGCGTGGTTTGAAGAGCGCGCGCGCCTATCGTGTCACTCTACATACAAAAATGTAACAACAATCATACACATCTGAGAATGTAGGGTTTTTTTTTATCATCCAACCAGCACCCTACAAACGTAGTAGCATCGCACCAGTAGTTTGAATGGATATTAAACAGACCATCCTACCGAGTAGGTACGGTGATTTCGTTGATGATACTGTTTTCCACACCAAACGTTACGGCCGCATGGCGCCTGGCACCCTTCAGAGACGCTCGATGAAGGTGGCTATATGTAGGCATGATGGTCGTTTTCCACATGACTGACCGAGCATTGAAATGTGTGAAAATATCAAAAGTCAGCTTGTGATTGGGCCCCAGCAGGCAGGCACCCACTTTAGGAATGGACTGTGATAACTAATGGATTTCCCCTTCGAAGTTATGGATCACAATGGGATGCGATTTCTTTGAAGAAAAGCAAGGTTTGAATACTTTTGCTAGGATAAATTTCAATCAATTTTGATATTTCAGATAAATATATAATAAATTTTGAATATAATTTTTAAGATTTAGACTTTGTGACTAAAACAAGAGCTATCTTTATTGCGATCCTAGTCAGCGCGTATTCATTAATTTATTATTTCAGAAGCTTCATAGTTCACGGTTTCAATCAACCAGTAAGTGGTTATCATAGCTGAAGTTTTCGCTATGTTGATGTCGAAAAGGAGGAAAAAAACTAGACACATATGGCTAGATAATCGATTAGGCTAGCACTGTGAGCTGTCTTCATAAACGATGTTAGCTTCATCATGTCTAGCGATAAAGTACAATAGAGTATGTGACCGGGAGGTCACATATTTCAAGTTAGAGTTGACTGTTTTGACACCTCGAAGAAATCAATTTTGAGTAAAGTGAATCTGTTATCAGCACTTTTCTATCTGATAAGTATTTCTCGTATCCCGTAGCTAGGCCGGCTCAAAATTTCATTAAAGATTGTCACTTGTTGGACTATGAACTTTTCCAATAGAAAGTTTGTTACGAGAGACCAGTAGTAGAGGTTTGAAAACCACAAAAAAAGCTTCATTGTTATTTACTTTTCGCCAAACGTCGTGTGTGTTCCTTGGGCTAACCTAAGCCCAACTTTGAATACAAGTGATCTTCCTTCGATAGACACATCCATAAATCCATTCTGCACCGTCTACGATGCGCAGATTCATCATAAACCATGCTGCACGTCCTACCGTGCGATGGATGCAACATACCCTTATCGGTTGCATCTAGTGGGAGTTTATCAACTGCATTTAGGCAACCGGGCTCGTTTTCCTTCCACCAAATCTACATCAGCCCACACTGGGAAGTCCTACCATGCGCTCTGTGCGCTTCCTGCATGTAAATTGCAGACCGTTTGTGCATAAATAACCGCGCATAAAAGAAAGCCACTTAAAAACCAATAAAATTATATTTTCCATACGCTCCCTCGTTTTTTTTTTGGTTTGGCGAAATGCACGATAAATTCAATCTTTCTCCCAGCAAAGCCTCGTGACCGACCAAGAAGTTATCTGGCAACATCTGCACCGTAAAAACGTCAATCATCATCGCCGATCGAGGACTTTTTGGCCGCCAAGTCGACTTGACCCACGACCACCAAAACGAAAAAAAAACCGAACTAACCTAGGGGTGGCCGTTAATGCAACGCGAAAAAAGCTTATCACACTTTTCGCCCATTTCATCAATAAAACATTAAAGTGAACTGAACGCGCGCGCCAAATCCAACTGAGACTGCGCAAGATTCTCCCACGCAGTTTTCGGGGGGAAAGACATCGTTTATTTGGTGAGGGATTGGCTCGGGTTGTTGTGATGAACTTGCGATGCGGAAATTGATCTTCTTCGATCATCGTCGTCTGATGAAAAGGTGAACGATCATCATCCAATCGCATGGCATCGACGCTTGGGTGACATTTTGTTTTCGTGAAGCTTATTTGAAGAAATGATTTTTCATAGATTTCTCTTCCAATTTATCAGTACTTTTAGATGTGAATTTTAAAAATACAAACGAGGCCCTCAGAGTCAAAGAGGTATAAGTACAAAAATGATCGATTTAGCGTTAACAATTTTCCGTGTTTCAAACTAAATTTGGTGATTTTTTTTTCAGATTTTTGGAATTTGATTAATTTACTTTTATGTTCGAAAAAGATACTAATTTTCCAGAAATATATATGAAAAATGGCCAAACAAAACAACTTCAAAGCGTGTATCCTCGAGCTGAAATTAGCTTTTATGCACTCCTACCCCTTCGGTCAGAGGCTCCAAATTGATCGATTGAATCTTCTTAACAAAATCTCGTTTTCATATTGTATGTAAGTTTGGTTAATTATATTTTATTAAAACGCCCAATTTATACAGAGAAGACCTCCAAACACTGGATTCAAAAACAGTGTCGAATTCCCCACCCAATTGCAGGAAATGAGTGGACAGAAACCGAAAACCAAGAGCACTCTACCTATTGGTAAATTTCGGTAGTGCCAATTTTGCTGTGGTATGGTTGGGAAGGTATTTTGAAAATTCAATTCCTCTCATAGAGTTAAGAGCAGGTTGTGGTATTCGAATCGAAGAAATAAAAAGTTATGTGAAAGATGTGAAAGCCTTGCGATTATTAGTTACCAAGGACGGCCAGTGGAAGAAAAAATGACCCTCATGAAATTTTTGATTACCAGCTGTGAAGGAATGAAGCGAACTGTAATGAGAACAACCTAAATGAATTGAAAGGTGAAATAAAAAATAATTATTCTTTTAAGCAAAAAAAAATCTAATGTTTATTTTAACACTCATACACCAAGCTGAATGACTGCGTGTTTTCAATGTCAATGCTTAAAAGAAAAGCATACAAAAATATCTAAATCCGTGTTTTAAATGAACAACACGTTCCTTTAAAGTGTCCCACATTGAGTTGCATCACAGAAACAACACTATAAAAATAATATATTAGACCGATTCTTTTCAAACTTTCAGAAAATCTTATACAACAAAATGATGGCGTTTATATGTACGTACACGATTCACTCCTACAGGGATCATCCGATTTACATGTAATTTTTGTTGTTGTGTTAGTCTGTGCTGTGTTGTCACGAGAAGCAGAACACGACGAAAAGATTATTCCGACTAGGTATATTTTTGTGGAATTCGATTATTAATTTCTAGTGTTCGTATCAAATTTAAGTCATGGTACCCAATTTTTATAATTCTCGCTTTCATTACATAGCAAAAAAATGTAACGATGGCCGATGTAATTTTTGAAGATGTAAGCCGATCAAATATTAATTTATGTTTTAATATCACATCGATATTATGTACACAACTTGAACAGGTTAGGGCTAGGTGGGGTATTTATGAACAAAAATTCTCAGTTTTTCATACTATCAGCTCAAACAAGTAGCTCTTTTATGTTGAAATTCTGGAAAGTAACCAAAAATGAATGACTGGTTTCCTTCTTCATTTTAAGATTTTTTTCTAATTTTTAAGTTGCAGCTTGTGGGCGTAAAACGTTTGTTCATAATTGCGCCGTATGTTAATAATTACCCCCTTGTCTATAGGGTAATTATGAACACTATAACGATTCTTGTTACGTGCTGACTTTTGATATTGGCTTTGTTCCTAGATTGATGTCACATCTAAACAGTGCATTGTAATGAGATTTGATGATTTTTCAAATTTAGTATTGAGAAGTTACAGGTTATTTTCAGTTTTTCATACCTGGGAGGCATCTTTTCATATAATCACAGATCCACAATTCTAAAAAAATATAAAGTAATGTTTTAGGCTTATTTTCAAGATTTGGATGGTTATCGTAATTTTGAAGGTAAAAAGTAAATTTTAATCATGAACCAATGCTGAGAAAACACGTGTTCATAATTACCCCGCATCTTGAAAAGTATGCAGTGCATGGGTGGAAATTTTTTTCAACAAAAACTCATATCACACCACATGGAGCATCATTTATCAAACGTAAAACTTTCAAAAACGACATTTTATCTCCATTCACATTGACGAGGGAACGATTTTCGTTTCTCAGAGACATAAATTTTATTAATAACAGTAACTTCAAAATTTATACAGTGACGTTTGCAAGTTATAACTGAAACTTATCAATAGAATGACAGACTATCACATTTGATCAGTTTTGAGACCCTCTTATGGCCCTAACGGCGCTTACGGCGTTTGTTCGGAATTACCCCTTGTTTAACTACACAGTGTAATATCACAACCTAATATGAAGTATCACATCAAGTAGCCAATGTTTATCTTATTGGACGTTGAAACAAATTTTCATATAAAAAAGTTAGAAAAAGATTGCGGAGCTCAGAAGGGTTTGTTCTTCTGGTAAGTCATACCAATTATCATAGAAAATCATAGCAAAACTATTTATCCTAATTTTTTTTTCATTATTTGTCATTTTGAAGGAAAATGGGCTCGATGCATTCGTTGAACAAAATGATCCGGAGACTTGACACAGCTGGATGTGAAGGTGAGTATTTTTTCCATTCTTTTACCCTCTCTGTAAACTTTTTCTATAAATTGTTACAGAAATGAAGTGATAAGGTTTGCAATCACCTAGTGCCATGGTCATCCAAGGGACATCCATTTATAAGTAGATAAGGAATCTCATCGATCAGTATTCTCAGCTTGACTCAGTACAAAGATTGGCCGAATGAGGAATATCGCTGCAACGTTTCATCGTGATGATTATTATCAGGAATCCAGTTCCTTATACGGAAAAGCTGTTAATGATCTAGAAATTTAGTAGATTCTGCACTGTGCAACTGTCTGGATATGGTTGTTGCAAGTGCATTCATTCTTAAAATTTTAGTCGGATTGCATAAAAAAGTGCTTCGTATCCGTAAAACTTAAACAGAAAAATTTAGGTAATTGATAATATAGTAAGAAAAGAGATTATGAATAGACAATAATTGACTTAAAATCAAGCTTGTGAATATTTTTTTCGAAAAATTGAATCTTGGTTTTAATATGATAACGATACCTCATCATTATATCTACATGCAAGGATCAACTCAAATTTTAATTTTAAAACAAAAATATTGATCCATATCTCGGAAAAAATTGAAACAGCTATCAAGTGAAAGTAAAATAATTAAAATAATAACTTTAAATGAAAACGGCTTACGATTTCATCGAAAGCTGTTGGTACATAATTTACGCGCTCGAATTTGTCTACTACGATACATTTAGTGTATATTTTCTTGTACATCAGAATGATGTAATATAAAGTACCATTTGCGACTCAACTATGAGCATTTTTTTGACGTGATATCACAAGACTTTTTTTAGGCTGTGTACGTCTTATGAAACAAAATTTAAACATAGAGTTATATTACTAAAAACTTCAAAAACTGACATGAACTAATCGCAACTTATTTCCATTTAGAATGGAAAATCAGGAAACGTTAGAAAAACAACACTTTTTTTTTCTTTTCATGCTTGGATGCTTAAATCCAAAAAAGATTTAGAATATAAAATAGGTTAACTTTGATGAACTTAAACTCAAAACTTGATCCAGAACCAGAAGTTAGAAACAGGCTTTGAATCAATAACATCTTCATAGAAGCTTGGAAAATAAATAAAATTAGTCTCAAGAAAAATATGATCCAAGATTAAAAAAAAAAAGAGATGAAACCCATATATCAATACTAAGAAGAAAAAAAGAACAAATTTAGATAATATGTACTACTAAACATTGGTTTATATTCAAATGTTAGAAACAATGAAAAATAATCGACGCGACAATCAAGTTGCCTAAATCACAGAAACACCTATAATTTAACAGAATTTTGAGAAAATTTTCATCACAGAATTTGTGTCACTGAACACAGAAGTTTGGAAATATTCACAGATTTCAAAGATTTTTTTTAGTTTTGTGCCATTTTCAATTTTTTATAACATACATGATAGGTAATGGTGGATAGGTAAAAAAAAACCATTATTGAATTTCTGGGTTAAATCAAACAATGTCAGAATTTTCTTCCGCAAAAACACAGTAATTTTTGGACAATCTTGACTACAATTATCATTTCTTCGAATATAAGTAAAAATGATTACAGGGAAAAGGAATAAAAAAAAATATTTACATAGTGAAAAACAACGAACTGATGCAATGATTATATTAAATATGGAAGCTGAAATGAACGTATTCCTCGATTTATATGCTACTGTCTCTACCCCACTTGGGGTTAAAAAAATTGCTGTTTAAAGTTGATAGTAACAAATCCGAACTTCTTTTTCTTTTTCTTTGATTCAGTTTTGGTAATATAATTTCACAGAAATATTACGAAAATAGTCCGTAAACTGTTCCGATTCACCTGATTTTACGCTACCAATCCAGTTCAATGATCTTAAATAATATTTTACTTGGTCTACTTGAATGATCATTATATTTGTGAAAATTCAAGGGCTCGGCAAAGTTTGATGGATCAGAAATCAATACTTTTTAATCTAAATTCATTCAAAAGTTTTTAAAAATTGCAGACTAGAGCTTCAATAATTTCTTATAAATGTTTTTGCCAAGATTATATAAATCAACGAACTCACGGGCAGCTTTTTGCGAATTGTTTATTTCATCCTATGGTTAAACAGTTTTCAAATAAGCAATCGAAAACGCCTAAATTGAAAAAAAAAATTGAAATAATTTTTTTGTACAACAACCAATAGCTTTTCTCTGGTATAAGTTAGGTTTGTGGTTTGTTATCATAAAATGTACTTCAAAAATCAAGGAATATTTGAAATTCCAAGATTTATTTTTTCGTTCATCTCTGATAATTTTTGAATGAAAAATCTTAGATTGCTGTTACAAATTTCCATTCTAAACTAAAACTTGTTGCGCTAATTCAGGATTGAATGAATCGCCCCTTAAATTTTTATTTCTTTTTCTGGCAGTAAAAACAACTAAAAAAGAAGTTATGGGAGGTGTAAAATAAATGAATTATAAATTTCCATGCACAGCATGCAGCGGTTTCGTAGCCATTCACTGCTCTTAAGTTATAAAAAGAAAGCTTGAAAGAAGCAAGTGAGGAAATGAAATTGGTACGGTAAAACGGGGTTTCAACTTTGATCAACGTGAAATTTTGCCACAAAATCATCAATAACAAAGTCTAAAGTTAAAATATCTAAAAACTGTTTTTCTTCGCTTAAAAAATGCATGTTGAGTTTCTAATTGGGTAAAACTTGGTTTGTTTTTGAAAATTTCAAATGTAAGTAAAAATGTTATTTCAAAATCTTCAAATATCTATTTTTTGAAGGCTTGCAAACAAACACCCTTCCTGATGAAATCAAAGCGTTTAGAAGCAGAGGATTGATTTATGTGACAGATCAACTTTTTCCCTTAGTGAATTTATAGTTTTGGTGTAGGTTTTGTTGTTTTTTAGGTAAATTTTTGATATTTAAAAAATAGGCACGTTTTCCAAGAGTAAGCCAGTCTAGGACAAAAGGTTGGAAACCCTATCAAATGGTAAAGTTTGAAAGTAAAAGTTGAAGGGGAAAAGTGCGAGGGCCTAGAGAATTTAATGAAGACAAAATTTCATTTTTTTTTCTAATTAAAGTTTTATAAGTAAAGTTAAAAAATTTAGCCCCTTAGTATATGCAGCATCATGGTCCATCTTTCGATTTAATTGTTGTTCGGCTTTAACACACGAACTGGCTTAGTTCATCAATTACTAGCATTTGTAATTATTATGAAGGTGTTTTGTATTCTTTTTGATCAAGAATACTCGTTAAAACAGTCAAAATAGAGACTGATCAATGTTACCCTAAAGCATCGAATTCTAAACAAAGACGAAATCGATTTTCAAATCAAATTTAAAGTAGTCTAATAAATTTCTGCATCCATGTTTTACGTTCATAGGAGTCCAACATATTTATGAAACATGAATCATTCCCCGTAACAGAAAAAATAATCGAGAAATATTGGAAAAAGTGATCAATTCTACCCCGTTTTACGGTAATGAGTTTGTTTAATTCATTTGTGAATTATTTACTAATGAAGAATCAGTTTAAGTTAAAGAATTCTGTGCTTTAAGATATAAACAAAATTTGAATAAAGATGATCTGAACCATTTTATTCCTATTTGAGTTGTTAAGTTATTCAACCATATTTATTTGCATTCGTGAACTTTCCCAGTATAGATCCTACAACTCGTCAGTTGTTGATACAAGTTTAGCATATTTCATGAAGTTTTGCTTTCTGAACTTTCAGAGGAGAGGCCTTCCCTTTTCCTAGTGGGCCACTGCCGGAAATCGACGATTATTCGAAATTGAAAACGACAGTGAAACTAAGGCTCATCTGTTCAACTGTTAGCTATTTGTGGTGAGGAGAGCTTCGATCCAAAAACTGAAAAGCGCAACCATTCAAAATTTGTATGGAGAAACAAAAAGGCAACCAAGAAGACCCTTCTCGTAGTCTGTAACAGGGTGGAAGAGTCCGATAGAGACAAAGCAAAACAACAAACGGCGCATATGTTGTGCTGAGACTTCGAACTACGGAGACGTCTGATCGACCGAAACCGTCATCGACCGGGAACCACCCGCTGAGTTTGTTTGCTGTCTTTTGCGCGATTCTGCCCCCTGCGCGCCCTGCCTTAATCAGGCTCTCTGGCTGGGTACATACTTCTTCTGCTTAGACTCCGGGCGAGGATGAAAAAAAAAGGTTTCGGTTGCGCCTTTCGGTGGGTATCATCTTCCTGGGCGATTTGGCTGCAGGTGAACTAGAAGGCTGCGCGCGCGGTGAATGTTGTTATGCGATAGATGTAGGTTTTGACTCTCTTCTATCGGTTGAAGGCAGGCAACAGCAAAAAAAGGGGATCGTTCCCGTGTAGTCATCACCCAGGATATTGACTGAGCCAACCATAGGAAATCTTCAAATGACCTACCAATCGAGCAGTGCAATCTAATAGAGTGCGGAGATCGATAGCAAAGATAATGCGCGAATCGGATTGTTCGGCAGTTTTTTCCTGCTGGAAATATATTTCTTTACCCCCGAGAGAATCAAGATACAGCCTGATTGCTTTCTACTGGCATTTGTGCTGGATCGAAACGGGTATTATTAAATTTGAATAATAACCAGTAAAATTGAATGCACTTCTTTCGGGAAACGTTTACCGGATTTCCTAGTTGGTGGTACATATATTCTGAAGTAAGTAATTGATTTACCGTATACATTCCTTAAACACTTGAAGGTTCAACCTCTGTTTAGTTTCACTAAAGCCCAAACTTGAAAAAAGTGGGAACGTCAGATCTCGGATCTTAGGGGATAGTGATGAGGCTTGATCCCTGGGGTGACTTGATTCCTTGCACAAAATGTGACTAAGAAGCTTTGCGAACAGGGCAATAACAAAAAGCCAAATAAAAGTAGTTTCGAAATAAAAAAAACACAACATGTGACATGTGATTTAGGAATATTTGCCTTCTATCAATAATAAACCGAACACCAACACATATAGAATCCCAATAAAACAAAATGTTTCCTCGAAGAGATTCCTCTAACTTAACACTAGGCGTACATCTTTCGAGGTTATGGTGGCTAATCTTTCAAATGCTGAAAACCACGAACCCAAAGAAAGTAAACTTTGTATGCAGCGAGCAAGATTTGATTTCATTACCGTTAGCTTAGAAGACTCGAAAGCTATGCTCTACGCCACGGACGCACAGTGGTCCAAACTCCAGAAAAGCTGTCCGAAAGTTGATTTTTGAGGCGCTCAAAATTATTATATCCAAGTATTTCATTGTATTCCAGCATTTTCAGACTACATGAAACCATGAAAATTATAATCATAAGCTTACCCGTGTACGAGTTCTCAAAGAAATGCTAAGAAAAGTATGAATATTTTTTGAAAATTTCGTGTAATTTTATACCGTTCCATTTCTTAAAATTTGGCCACTGTTAACGATTGCTTATTAAAACCAATAAATGCACAACCTATGATATTCAGGGATTGCTAATCTCTAATCGCTAACTGAAAAGTGATCAGAAAACAGTTATTTCTGACCCTATTACACAAAATATAGTTTAGATGATTATTACATGTAAAGATGCACACATGCTTGACAATATTTTAAATCAAGTGAAAACTTTAATGGATTCAATGGTTTATAAATAATTTGTTGAACTTTTTCATACCATTTTTTATGATTTCGATAGTATTATTTCAATATGGTCTACAGTTTTCTTAATATAAAAAGAGGAATGCACAAGTGGCACTGGAAACGATTCTACACGGTTTTGTCACGATTTTTCTTTTCATTTGTATAGAAATCTCAATCGAAATTAGGTTATCTGACAATTTTAAAAAAATTTAATGGTTTTTCATGAAAAAGTTCACGTATTAAATTGTATTAACTTAAATTTATGAAATACAAATAACACCCTCGAACCGTTCAAATACCAATATTTTTACTTTTTTTTTGTTTCGATTATAGTCGTTTTACCATCTTTATGGCATTCGCGACTTTATCAACGTTGCAGTTGGCGGATCGTTATTGAAAAACTTATCCGGTACAACTGTGTTCGATGTTTACTCTTGGGCTCGAACACGTGGACATCGGCTCATAAGACAACAGACTTGCCAACTGAGCTATATCACAAGCCCTTCCAATATTTTTACGTTGAGTTGATAAAAGGGGAAAAATAATAGTAAAAAAAAATAAAATAAAATGCGACTTTATTTTTGTTTGGTTATCACAAACATGAAAACTAAAACAAAATATTTTTAGTTGTTCAACATAACTAAATAGGTTGGCAGGTTACAGCTGTTTGAATTTTAACGACCTACCTTAAATATGGTAGGTTTAAAAATGATATTTATATTTGCTCAAGGCTCAAACTTAACATTTCTAGGCAGTTAATCGATCTTTAAATCTTCTACAAATGTTTGTTGACAACGAATTTCTTGTAAACAATAATTTTTTTATTGAAATTTACATTTTCAAAAATAAAACATGCTGTAGGTGATGTTGAGAAATTTTTGTTGGTATTGCAAAATATGTTATTTTTCTCCAATTTAAAAAAAAAAGTCAAGGGAAAGATTGTAAAAAATGGAAATTTTATTTACCTATTTCTGTAATTCGATGGAGTACCCCGAGGTACGATATTATCGAACATTTGAATAGATCGCCCAGGATTAACTCCGGAAGAAATCTTTCGCCTTTCATATCGATTCATCCAACAAAACGCCATTGTCACGGTTTCCAATAAAATCAGATAAGGTGTGCTGCTCCAAGCGCGGATCTCCCGAGATATAGTTTGATTATGTTTTTTTTTGTCTGTTTACTCTCTCGTGATCGTCTATTTTCCATATCGGAAAATATCGCCGCAATACTTCAGCTTGAGCTGAACGGTCTGCCCTGAAGACCGCTGCTGGAGTCAATCCGGGGAAGAGGTGTTGCACTCACTATTCAAATGAACCGCCTCCAACAGTCCGAAAAATTGGCGAAGCTAAACCAAACTCTCGATTCACAGATGGAAGATATGGATTCAGTTCGCGTCCCGCTTCAATCATTTTCTACCAGCATCCTCCCTCCCTTCTGAACTTAACTGCTGTATTAGCATCAGCTAGCATCTTTCTTCGAGGAGACAAAGAAACCCCCATAAAATTCAATGTGTCGAAATGCAAATTTCATCTAGCATCGTTCCTCCTAATCGGCGCTGTCAATAGAGTGACTAACTGACTCTTATATCGTGTGCATTATAGGTATACTCTAGGCTCCAATAGGCCAAAGTTGCCGAACATTATAGCCACATTATGGATTCCTATTGTCACTATGCGGTCTAATTTATCTTTTAAGGATGATGATGTGTTTTGGTCGATCGGAGAGAATAAATTTTTCTGCAAGGTAAAAACGACGAACCCAAGCCTCGTCACGTGGGCTGGAGAAAATTGGCAACAAGTCATAAAACTCGACCATTAAACGACACTACGACGACGACGTTTGCGCCTAGCATTGTGGATGGGAAGAGCCGAATGAGATTCGGTAATAAAATCCCATCATTTGATATCGAATCAAACATCAGGCATAGCGTAGGGGTTACTGTTCTGGGTGAACCACTTTCTCAAGGTAGGTATAATGAAATTATCGGAATCAGATTTTCCTGGGGTGATAAAACAGAATTTTTTTTTACTCTTTTGAACTAATATTAAGTTATTAGAAATTTTAAATATAAATATGTAGGTACAGAAAAATTAGGTTCAGATATAGAAATTGGTCTCACATCGCAACTAAAAAGTTGCAGTTATTTTAACCAAAAGCCTAATTTTATTCAAATCAAAATAAGGATCGATTGCGTAAAGTTTTATACAAGGAAAATGGTGTCTGCGACGTAGATTAAAGATTCGTAGGATAAAACAGCGTGTACATCTTATTTCAATGCTTCAAATGTTTTCAGAATGCGTGCAAAGGAGTAAAGGCTTGTAGAGTAATTCATGATAAATCTGTAAAGTCTTATTATGTTTGATATGAGTGTTCACCAAGCGATGTCTCCTTTTAATCAAATTATTTTTTTTATTGGTTATCATTCGAAGCCATCGACGTTGGTGTAAGATAAAGGATGATCCTAAGTTGCAGTCAATTAACAAAAATGTTTAAACTTACACTTAAATTCGCAGGATGAAGCTGTAGAACGATGAATTACACAACGCTACAAAATTCATGTATTCATAGGTGCATAGAATTTAAGAATCAAGTTTGACTAATTTTGGAGCATTGATTCCAAAGTTACATTCAGTTTTTTTTATCACCTTTTAATTTCTAAACAACTTCTAAAAATTAATAAAAATCTATTGAAGGATTTTTTTTTCAATTCTTGACAAAACTTACAAAGATAAAAAAAAAGGTTTTAATTCAATGATTAACCGATGAAGATTGACAATGAAGACCGCGAGAGAACAAAACACTTGAGAAAAAAGTTATAAGAGTTTGAATTTTGATTATTTTTTTCCAATTCAGCAAAAGACGAGCAATTTGATCAAAATTTCAGGAGCATTTTCAACCCAATTGAATCGTAGATATTCTCAACATCTTGAGAAGGTTGCTGCAGTTTCAAGGAAACAAACTTAGAAAAAAGACTTTAACATAATGGTCAAAGTTTTCATTTACGTAAATTTCATTTACGTTGATGTTTGTATTATAAGTTACTAGCTTCATTGATAAAATATTTGAAAAAGTCCCAGCTATGATGGTTTTAATCTGTGGAAAAAATTACAAATTATATCTTAGATTTCATAAGAAGATGAACAAAACGACAATGTAAAAACGAATTCTTACTTGCAATCTACTCCAATATTGATTTTTACTAATTTAACTTGTTAATGCAAAGTGTTGTTTAAAAACAACACAAAACATTCATAGTAATTGGAAAGAGCATACGAGTGGTAAAACATTTCTCTATTCACCAGTTGGCCTTTAAAGAAATGTGCGGCAAAGTTGTTAGGCGGAAAATTTAATAAAATTTTACAAAACACGTTAGAATACTTCAATTCATAGGAGAAAGCAAACTCATGATAATTTTTCAGAACAAACCATGATTTTTTTCCATACAAACGTATATAATAATCCAGATTAACGCATGTAAACTTTATTATTATTAAAATCATAATACTTCTGACCTCCAATGCTGGAAAATCCAAAAAAAAGACCACGAATTTACTCAGTCTTATGAGCGTCTTGTTAAGTTCCTCCAACTGATTTTTTGTTGTTTAAATCAAGAAAAGAGGTAGTGAAGTGGGATGCAGCAAACAACGTCCAGGTGGAACCCAAGTACATGAATTCGCATAAAATGCCAAAAATTGTTCTCGTTAAGAATGCAATTTTGTTTTGTGAATAGTCACAATAAGTCCCGCGAAGTATTGTATGAAAAGTAGTCATGCAATACCTCGCTTAGCACCCAGCAGTGATGTCAATTGAATTTATTGTTTTTCAATGCCAAAAAACATACCCCTGTTAAACAGCTTGCAACTTTTTTGTCTAATAAGATACGAATTTACGGATCTCAAAAAAGTTGTTTCGCAGAAAATTTCCCTTAAAGATTTTATGAATTGGTACAAAATCCATGAGCAAGCTTGGTTCCACAGAACAAACAAAAATTATGGTGAATTTTCAGTACAAAATATTCAATTATCCCATACAAACATAAAAGTTTAAATTTACTCATGTAAACGTTACTTAAAAATTCTTCAAAAAATCATGGATCAGTTTTGAACCAAAGCGGAGCTTTATAGACTCCAGGGTTTGAGAAGTTCAAAAATGACTCCAAATCGACTCGGTCTAATGGTACATGTTGTTAAATCGTTCGTGGAGCTATAATTCGAATAAAAGCGAAGATGATCGATTCAATGAAGGCCTCAAAGCTTGAGGGTTTAATATGGCGCGATTCAAACTTTTCGTTTGGAGAAGTGGTAAAAAAGGTCATTTTTTCTACCTGGTTTGACAAGGAAGAAATAAAAAGGAACCAAAACTCATGTCAACAAGGTAAAAAAAGCTTAAACTATCAGAAGACGGTGGTCAAATCGTGCGCAAGAAACTTGGACAGCTAGCGGATGAAATCTCAAAAATCTCTTAAATGGACTGCAATACGTACTTTTTAGCGTGCCCCTGGTAGCTCTCCAGCCAGAAATTCTTTTTATAATTATTATTTATTGGTGTCCTTGACTGTATTCATACAGACTCAGTTATAACTGAATCTTAAATTAGGTTAAAAAGTCGGTCCGGAGTAGTGCACGCGTTTTTTTTCTCGTCCGTCGAAATTTTTAGAAAATCGAGTGTTTATGGTGAAATTATATTGGGAATTAACAAAATAAAGCCTTGGGAGTGTTGATAAAAGATGCCTTAAAGTGGACAAGTCAAATCTTGGGGTGGACCCATTGGATAAAAATGGAAAATCCAAAGGTGATCGAAAATGGACGGTTTGTTTTTTGTGTCGACGTCGTCTTTGCTCTTCGATTTGGTTTTTCCGCGTGGTTTGATTATGGGTGATTTTCTAGTGTTCAATGTGTCGCTTATCATTGCAATATTGTGAATATTATTTGTGAATTTTTCCAAAGACAACTGTGACAGGGAATATGGAAAAATTATAATAAATTGGATAAGTAGTGTTGTGAGTTTTCAATCTGTGCTTTGGCACGATGCATTTGTTCAGCTTGCTGCGACCAAATTTTTTCTTTTGGTCGTTCATTCTTGTGCGTATGTGGTTTGTGGAAGGCCGGCGGGCCCGTTTGATAATCAATATCCAAGTGCTGAAAATGGCTTGAAACTGTACTAAGTTTTAGATTTTAGGGGGGAATCATTGATAGTTGAGTGTGATCGTCAAGAGTGGCAAGATGAATATTTTGAGCCGCGTTCCACTAAAGCCCTGTACGGAACTGAAAATCATTGAGAGCAGAATGGAAAGAGAAATCCACCATCAATTAACACAGGCCAGATGTTTTACTTTTATTTGGTGAGTTCGTTCCATGATGTTTATTTTACTAACATGAAGTTAAATAAGGGTTAGATTATGAGTGTTCCCATCCTTTATTCTCCAGATTTAGGTTTCATTTGAATATTATCGACTGCAGGGAATCGATTCCTGAAATTTCTGGCTCAGCGATTTCCAGAACATTGTTCATTCATGGTTGAGTGTGCTTCATTATCATGTGTTTCATTTTTACCGATAGTTTGTTTGTGTGAAACATTCTTCCAAGAAGTTCAATTTTTAGCTTTGGTGACCAGGACACAATTGTACCATTTCAAAGTTTTGAATTTGGAGATTATTATTATAGTTTATTTATTTCTATTATAAGGGTTAATTTTTAAAAAATCTTTCGAGTTCGTAACATACCTCGAAGGGTTTTATGTTCTTATAATATTTTCCTATTCTCTTTTTTATTTTCAAGAGCGAGTAAAGGCGCTTTATCCTTGGTCGATAACCAGAAATGATTGTACATCAAAATCCAAAACAATTGAATGAAAATAAAAAATCTCAGAATTTTAAAATCGTTATATTTGTTACATCACTTCTACAAAATGCATTTAGTCTAATGTTTTGTGATTTCTGTGTACAAAATGAATCATTTCCAGTCATTGAAGAGGAACCCCTGTGATTTGTGGAGTTACTTCAAATAACGCGTGGTATTTCCATCAAGGAGCATTTTTCTTAGCATGCTTCCAACGATAATGCCCTTCGAAACGTATGGTACTGGTGGTCCACGTTTCTTCTGTTCCTGTGTTCCAGATGTCTCTGCGTTCTCTGCTCCATGGTAGGCCCAAACATTTTATGTTTTTCATCATTTTAATGTTTTTATGTTAAAATGATAAAAAGCATGAACAAAGACAAGAAGAATAGTAACTCACTTTTATTATTCTTTGGGACTCAGACATAAGTTCTGGCTGTGGAAGTACGATTAGTGATTAGTGATTAGTGAATCTTAAATTAGGTTAAAAAGTCGGCTTAACATAAGATTTCATTACGAATTGAGCATTTAAATTTTGTTTGGATACATTGAAGTCGAAAAACTGAGAAACATCGCTAAAAACTTGGAAGCATCGCTGTAGTGGAAGATTTTGGAGAAAGACTTTTCTGCTTCTTGGTAAAACGAAGAGGGTCGTAGTTGTCGTGCTGGAACGTGTAGGTTCAAAAAATGAAGCAGTTGCGGGCAATCGATAATATTCGTAATGATATCGATAACAAATCATAGACGAACATTCGTTGTAGATAAGTTCTGCTTTGGCTTAGAGACGTCAACGATAGTAGACCACATCTTTCGGAATAAGGTGGCAATCGAACGGGACCTCGCCAGGGCAGACGACGCAATGCGAAACGGAGAAATCTTTTTTGGACCCTCTACGGCGCATTCCAAGACACTGCGTAAGAGCGAACAGAACACAACTTTTGGAGCATAAGAGTCTGTTTCTACCGGTTCCGAAGTTTCGGACTTAGATTCAAAAAATCAAGTCTAGGTTTAATTTCCGTTTAATAACCCGAACAGGTTACTAATTGAATAAACTTTATTGCAAGCGACAACGGGATTGATACGGAACTGATAAGTACAATAGGTACAACTGCGCGCGTTTGATACTACAGACCAAATTGAATTGTTTTTATTCTCCGCTTTGTGCGGATGTTCGGTCTTCCAGCGAAGTGACCTAAGTTTTCGTTTCATTACATAGAATGCGCGCTTTCTTCGTGAGACATGCAAATTTGGTGTGGCGCGAGTACACCCAAAACTGTGCCGACTAATATTTTGTGCGAACAGTGTCTTTTAAACTGGCAGTATTTCGGCGAAAGAATCCGAACAAAGCAAAAGCCTTTGCTTTTGTTGTTGTCATATGCTGAGCAAAAGAGATATTTTGATCCAATGTTACTCCAAGCTCTTTTTTCATGGTTGTTCTTTCTAGTTTAGTGTCGTGACACATGCAGTCGAAGGTAACTGTAGCTCTGGTTCTGAAAAAGCTCATACATTTACACTTTTCGGCATTCATTTTCGTTTCATTTGTTCCACACCAGGAAAGTAACTTTTCGATATCCTCTTGAAGCGCTGCGCAACCCACAATTGAGTCAATGACTCTGTAGAATTTCAGATCATCAGCATACAGAACTCATCAATTGAGAAGGGTTGCCAAGTCATTCACAAAAAGCACGAAAATTAACGGTCCCATGTGACTTCCTTGTGGGACTCAAAACGGCATATCGAGCACTGAAGAATGTGTTACACGGATGTTGATAAAGCCTCGAAGATTCATCAGATACGAGTGCAGCCATCTAGTTGCCCATGTAGGAAAACCATAGCGCTCTAGTTTCATCAAAGCAATGTTGTGGGATACAGGGTCGAAAGCATTCGCGAAGTCGATGTAGATATACTCTATCTGCTTTTTCTTATCAGTTGCGGTGTGTAATTCATTAACATAACACATAAGGTTAATCACAGTGAAATTCGGTTATAATCGGAGTAGCTGCAGTAAAAAACCTTTCATATATCAAAACATCAAAAACTTTGGAAGAAACAGTAAAGAACTGATATTGATCTTTAGTTCTTAACAAGATGAGCGTTTCCAGACTAATGAATTGGAGATATTGCAGCCATTTTCCAAAGGCTTGGAAAAACATATTCAGTTCTCGATCGGTTCAATATCTTACTAAGCGGTGTGGCAAGAGAGGTTGCGAGTTTTGATGCCAACGACGGCGGAATTTCATCGCGACCGGGCCCTTTTGACGAGTCTTACTAATATCCTGGGCAGTAAAATGAAGCAGTGGCAGTCTTATGTGATAGTTTGATAGAGTATCAAAATAGATATCAGCACAGTTTCGAGTTTGAAGACTATACACGCTGCTAAATATCTTGGCATACATATCAGCGAACTCTTTGACGCTTTCCAACCTGCGATCTCGAAACGACACAGACGATGGTACGGTGTTTGGTAAGACGGCGACCCTTGACATATTTCCAGAAAGTAGAGTGATCTTGTTTATCGTTGCGTTCAATTTTTAAGATGTGTCTCGATAAGTAGGCTTTGTTTTGATTCGCCTTATTTTGGAAGTAACGATTTTGTTTTAGTGTTGCACTAGATCTACCTTCTACCTTCGTCATATATTCGATTAACTAGAAAATTCTTTGTTATTTCAAAAAACAAACTCAAATGAATAGAGAAAGTCATCAAAAATAGCCATGATTTAGAACAGAAGTGATTCATAGTTTGCAATAAATACGGCGCACGTGGAGCGATGCATTTCTTAATTTGAAGGTACATGTATCGAAAACAACTTGATCGATTGCACATGTGAAACTTTCTTTTGATCTATGCATATAGCAGCTATTCACAAAAGATAGTGTTGCATGTTTAGGGTATTGTTCTCTAAATATATCAAATGTAACCTCAAGAAGATACGAGAAACAATTTTCTGTGAAATACAGTTTAAGGCAAACTAAAATTATGTAGTAAGAAAAGTGACTATGACAGAATAGAAGAGATGTTGCCAATTTTGGTATCGAAGGTGACGAGTTTATCAACCTGGTTTGAGTTCAATAAGTTGGATCGATAAAGGTGAGTTGATAGCTTTCATTGACCCATTTATGTTAAACAGTTACAGATGTCTTCAATTTGGTTTAAGCATCACGGAATATTTGGTGCCTTCCTCAAATTGTTCATGTATTTTTGGCTCTTCAAACCAGCATTCTCAAAGGAATTTCTCATAAAACCAACTCACCTGTGGCTGCAGCAGTAACATGCTGGTGTTGCTGCTACCGCTCTCGATCGTTCCGGCCCGTTCGTCCGATTCCTTCCGCAGCGGCTGGGACGACGACTCGCGAAGGTTCTGCTTCTCTACGGCTGTTCTGGTGCCCGATAACCTGACGGCACTGTTGCTGTTGTTGTTGTTTGCGGTAGAAGGTCTCGCAGCAACTGCCGTCGTTGTAGTCGCCGTCGACAAAGTTGTAGCAGATCCTGCAGATACTACAGCTGCAGGGATTGTCGACGATTGGATACCGCTTGGTGGTGGTACCGGTGAGGTTACAACTTGCTGCAGAAGTTGTTGAGCACCTGTAGGGGAAAAGAGAAAAATAGTTTGGTTAGAGTTATCTTCGAACGATGAATCACTGCGTGGCTGCTGGATGTACCATAATAGATCATAATTCACGTGGGAAGATCTGCTTTGATGGATTTCCTCGGTCTTTAAAACACTTTATCCAATTGGCGAGTTATATACAACGAACAGAATCAATCTACATAATTTAACAACCGATCACTGACAGCTACGATCACTACTGCGAAGAATCGGGCAGCTCGTGGAACGATCGCTCAATATTCTAATTCATACCCAATAAATCTTCTCGGACGCCTTTCAGTAGACCACCAATATCGATAACGCGCCTTATTTTAATAGTATTTTATTACATCACATAATCACAGTAAATCTCTTTTGTCGAGATCCGTACCGGGCCCCAAAAACCGATGTCGTTCCGCGAGCTGAGAAGAAATTTGAATAAGACTACCGCTGACAGTTGGACCCGGCACAAGTCGGTCCTTGGCCAGCCAGTCAGCGGATTGGAAATTTTGTCGATGGGAGTGGCCCAAATCGGCTCTCCTGCTCAGCCACCGTGCGCACACCGAGTAGTGAATCTCCCTTGCTTGACAGCAGTTTGCCATTATTTTTATAACTATTAGAATTTCCATATACCCGTTGCGCGATTCGTAAACACCGCGATGTGTCATATCGTCCATCATCTTCTTCGGCCGGGCAACCTTCCCTCTGAAGCAATCAGGGTCCTCGTCGTCGGTAGCGTTGAGGCGCTTTTTTCTCCTCCGTTGATTTCGCGGTGGGTCGGGCAGGTGTTACGAATATAGTAATAATAATAGTCCGCGCAAAGGGTGTGAGTGTCTGTCTGTAGCTAGCTGCCGATTGCGATTTTCACGCTCATTCTGTCGCGTTGCTATTTTTCTCCCTTTATATTGCTGAACGGCTAGAATGAATTATTCCGATAGAACTCAGGTCCGTTTAGTGTTGACTATCTAGGAATCAAGCGGGGAGGGGAGCGAGCGAGGGTTTGTTTTGGTTATGATAAATAGGCGTTTTGATCGCTATCGCTATAGATAGGCAACTCCGTGTCGAGTAAATATAGGAATATAAAAGCTTCTCCCTTTGGAGCTATAAAAATCAGTGATATTTAGCGAGTTCATTATCTATGGCGAAGTTATCGATGTCGGCTTCTGGCTAGCAGCTACAGGAGGAAATTTATTTTCAGATGGGCCAAGAAGCACAAAACATGTGTCTTTCATTTGAAAATCCATTGCTGAAAAATAAACACCATAGGAGTTGATCCTGACTGAATTTTAGATTTGAAACGAAGTGAAACGATGCGGGGAAAAAATAATAGCGTTCCTTAAACCTGTTATCTATATTTGGAAGGAAAAATTGGAATATTTCATATGACAAATCTGTTGTTGAATTTCACTTTAAAAATTTTGAATCTGCAGTCAAGTTACATCACACAAGGTGACAATAATTCGGTGTTTGAATAACTGATTTCCAAGGAATCCGACGTCCTGTGCTGAAATATAGACTTGAAATTTGTCTGATGCTGTTTTATTCAGAAGATCATAAACATTAAGTGACATAAAAGTTCAAACGATAAAATACAGATCATAACTGAAATAGAACTATTTTTTTACTATTAACGCTGACTAGGCTTAAGATTCTGTCAAATGGATATACCCAAGTACCAAAAAGTAGCGTTCAAAGCTATCATTTGGCATTATAGAGGGTACCAATGTATATTGAAGGCATTATCTCTCATAAACCTAGTTTCGACCTTTCAGAATAGTTGATTTAAAAAAAATATGTTTAATTACTAACCGTTCAATTACTAACCGTTGGTTATACATTTGGAACTTTTCAATTTAATTAGCCAGCTTTTTCAAATTGAAAAATATAAATTTTATAATTTTGGTGATTAGAAAAAACTTTAAATTTCTGTTTGTGAGTTTCCAGAAAAATTAATAACTTTTCTTGACTTATATATGAGGTTAAGAGATATGGATATGATTTCAATTTTCAAGTTGCATAACATGCTGAGCCTTCTTGGAAGGGCTGAGTAAGCTCCTAGGAGTGTTTTTTTCAAACTTCTAGCCATGTAGTTCTAAAGATCTAGACATTCAAAATTATTGAGATCAATTTTCAAATATCTAATTCTTCATTTCTTTTTCATTCAAGATCATTAGATTTTTTTTGTGAATTTCAAATATTTAAGACCAGCCTTCAATATCGCTAATTTCACAAGCCAACAAAATTTCTATTATACCGCGTAGGTGCCAATAGTTTAAGATCTGATTTGGACTAATTTGGGGGCAATACTGACATACTTGTTTAAACTCAACGATCAACTTTCCTAAAAAGCGCGAGTTATTTTGAATTCCGAGAAAAAAATATAGAAGCATAAGTTAAAACGTTAAGTTTTTGTTCAATAAAATTGTAATACAGATTAAAATCTTTCATTTTAGGGGGGGGGGGGGGGTTGGGGATAAATAATGTTGAAGGTATTTTATGGAGAAAAATGATAAATTCTTCGAAAATTTAAACAGTCCAACTGTTAAAAGAGAGAAGTTAAAATTGTAGGGGTTGTATTAATTTTTGTATTCGAGATTTTTTCCAATTTTTTTCTTAAATAAATATTTTTTTCGGTTTTGTAGAATGTAGATTGCAAGTTGTTTCATGCAAGTTTTTTGCATGCAAGCTGTTGTTAAAATTTTTCTAATTTTTTGAAAATAATGATTTTTTTAGTATTTCTCCCACCGTGATGTTTTGACTCTAAACGACAAAAGAAGGATTCGAAATTTTGTCCGGCCTTATTTTTAATCGGTTTGAAAATAAGGATTTAATCTAAATTAAATTAAAATTATAATTAAATTAATCGTTTGTTTGTGTTAATAGTTAACTATAAGGTTGCCAGAATTTTTTCAGCACCTACCCGGGCCGGATAAATTCGGGCAATTTCATATAGAAACCTGGAAAAATCCGGGCATTTGATTTCGAAATTGATGGCCATAAATCCTGGCAAAATTCGGGCAAATTTTATGAAAACCCTGCAATTACTCAACAAAAAAAAATTAATTGAAATTTTTTTTCATCAATACCTGTCCACAGATTTGAAACGTATTTTAGGCTTCAAAAAAATTCATGATCATTTTTAAAAAACTTGCTCAAAACAATTTCGTTTTGGAGGCACAAATAAAGGAAATGTACATCACAATTTGTTTTTTTTTGCTTGATTTGCCAAAAAAGTGAATACATCCGACAGTAATTATTTTAAAAAAAGCTTGAAACAACACCTTAACTAGATTGTATTTTTTCAGAGTTGATTTGCATATTTTTCACTTTAAAATTTGAAGTATTGTATTCTTAGCTGATTTTTCGAAAAAGAATAAGTTGGTAAGTTAGAAGAAATGGTTTTAGACATTTTTATTGCACCGTTCAAGTAGAGTAGGGTGTCCCAAAATAAGATAATGTCTAAAAATCAGGGGGCTCGAACTCTAAATGATAGATTAGGGTGTGGAGAACAAACTTTTGTATGGGGTAAACTAGAAAAAATCATGTTTGAAGTTCCTTTTTAAAGAAATCTGAGTTCTAAATGATCTAAATTTTTAAAATCATAAAGCTTTTTTCAGAAAATAAGCAATTTCTGACCAAAACGTGTACCTAGCGTGGAATTTTTTTTATCTCGTTGCCATCATAAGATGCAGATTTTTGTGCACTTAGATTTTTCTGGACAAAGTATATCGTTTGTATCATCATGTGAAATCAAATTTACGATTCAAACCTTGATAAAAATCACTGTTTTATGAAAATTTAGGATTTTTAATTAAATTTAACAAATTCGACTTAATCAATGACTACTTGAAAAACGAAACAATCGCTGAAAAGACTTAACTGATTTGAGGAAATAATCAGAAAGCCATATACCAAATTTGAGCTAAATTTGACAAATGGAAGGGGTTGTACTGAATCTTAAGTGTGAAAAAGATTCTGAGACATTGTGTTCTGTAGAAGCATAAAAAGCTGGTATTTCATCAAATATGTTTTTCTCAACCAATCGAATGAATGTTAAGTTTATTAAAACTTTTGAATTGAAAACATATCACCTGATCGATTGGAATTATAACAAAAAAGTTAATGCGGTTTAAAGATGGTATTTTGGCCACAAGTTGTCGTCTCAAACACAATGAGTAAAATGTATTCGTTGCGAGTTAGACGACAGTTTGCACGGATTTTTTTAAATCACACCTGAAGCTTTCGAATCATATTGGTAGTATCGATTTTATATATCATGCGTAAAATTAAAAAATAACACGTCTCAACTACCTAATTTATAAATTAAGATGCATCCTCATTTAAGATTCCCTGAAGCCAGATTTTGCTCATGATCTTTCCTCAAAGTTACTTTTTTTTACGTATTATGCATGGGAATTCCATCAGATTGAAACATCAACGATTTGGTACAATAGTTGTAATCCGACGTTATTATTATATTTGTTTTGTTTTTTCAACAGTAACAGTTCTTCGTTAATGTCATGAGATGAACATTTTAAAAATTGATGTTCTTTTTAACAGAAGGTGCTTTGAAGTCACCATATGTCAAATGAAAGATTTTTTTTCTCTAAAAAAAGTCATGGTTTCACTACCTTATTCAGTTTTTTTCCTGGTTGAACTTCTTCAAGAAAAGACTGTAATTTACATACCTTGGAAGCAACCTGATCGATTCGAGTATTGAACAATCCTGATCGAATTCATGAGTGTTTTTTTTTGCTCAAGCTTAAAATAAGAGAGCTGCTACTGCACAACAAATCGAGGGTTTCGGTTGTTTCCAAGGGATGGACGGACATTACCGCGCGATGATCCACGCGGATCAAAGAAACGATGCCCGTGTGTAGTTTAGGCACAGAGAACCAGAGTTCGGGCTGGAGCCCCAACCGTGTGTAAAAATACCAACAGTGATTTCGAAATAAACAACCCCATTTTTGCAACTTAGCTAAGAGCCACCAGATGTCGTTACCGGTACTTTTATTTTTTCCATTTTTTTTACACGCTCAGGCGATAGTACCTTCAACGAATGAAAAATGCGCTCAAAGCCAAATTTATTTTCAGTCACTCAATCGGGTATTAAAATAATTGTATAGCGTTTGTTTTTGTCGACATGAAATTCACTACATCAAGACTAAATTGATTTCTTTTTAAAAATTTAGAATAAATTTAGATAATGAACACAAATTTAAAAATTCGTTCAATAATCTTTTTTCTTTCACAAAATTGTTATTTCGGTAGGATCGGTGAAAAATTGGCGCATGGTGTTATCGGATATCTGTAATAAGTATAATAGAAGGGGGGGGATATTTGAAGAATTTATAAAATTTTGATATCAAGTTAGTTTTTAATGCCTATTGCTATTCCCTTAAACTTTTGGGATTCTTAGGTGTCCGGGTAACCTCTATGCAATTACTTTGCTCTGTCGAAGAGGCCAAATTCGATATTAAGAAGCTATTCCAATTTTCGGATATTTTCGGAAGTAGGCACTGAAGTCCTATCCTGGCAGAAATGACGCGATGTTTACATGCCAGAATTTCGCAATGTTCGAACGAAGATGGGTGGTGATACTTTCGATTAATTAGATTTGAAATGCTTCGTTATGAGTGAAATTTGATTTAAAAAAATTTGATCCTAAACAAAAAGTGGAGTTTACCCATTAGAGGGGTATCATAAATTAACACATCATACAGAAATCCTGACTGAACTATTTTTGAAATTATTATTCATATTAAAACAAACACATAATTTAAATCTTATATTAACTTTCTCTTCAAACAACTAAAAAATGTTTGCTTTTTTTCTCAAACAAAATCAGTGGCTCAATACAAAACGAGTGCCAAATGAGGCAGCATTGCCAAAAGAAAAAGATTTCGTTTAAAGAGCATATAGTTCCTGCTGCAAATTTCATTATGTTGCTTTTTCTACACCCCAAAAATAAAGAAAACTAACTGAACTCTGTTTTGGTGCGACCTGGAAGTAAATTTTGGGTTATTTATGTTCTGAGTGTTCTCAACTGTTGACAAAAAAAATCGACAACAACAGCTGAGTCACTTAGCTAAGAGCCACTAGGTGGTGCTGTTTTTAGGCCAATTTTAACGGTTTTAAAATGGCCGACGATTCAAATTCTTACACACGGATTCGACACATATTTGTTCGGGGCCCGTTCTCTGGTTCTCTGTGGTTTAGGTTCCATATTTGTGCTGGTTTTTATTTCCAATCGAACTATACCTATAACTTGACCAACTTTGGCTGGAAGCAATCCGCGGTGAAACACGGGTAGCTTCTTGAGGCTGACGACGACGACGACGACGATGAAAACCACAAAGTTCGGTGCGGCCTTCTCTATAATTTGGTTTAATTCGTTTATTTTATTAATTATGAGGTTCATAATGATAATCGGCGGTGTTGGTGTGTGGTGTTATTACCGGCGTTATTTTTTCCCCCTTTCGAGAGTTCCCTGGTGCCTATGAGCACACTTTGACACGGGCCTCTTGCTGTTAATGGGAAATTAAATAATTTTTATGAAGGCGGCCTAGGGGATGCTGGGGGCGTGCGATCTTATGCGGTGTGGAACTTTCATAGGTGCTGGTAGCGACATGAGAGGGATCTAGGGATCGACTGGTTAAGATAGAGCAATGCTGAGAAAGTAATGTTAGGTGTTTTGAGAACCCTATCATGGTTTCACAAATATTCAACTCTAAATAAAAACAGGGCTACAGGTTTTATTTCTTGATTTTTTGTTTCCGGAACTTGAAATCAAAAATTTAAAAAAACTTCCAATATTAACTAACCTCCCAAACAACTAAGAGTCGGGAATAACAGCTTTGTTTTCTGTTCGGCTTCCGAGTGCGATTTCCGCCGATCATGTTCGCGTCGTTATTCGAATTTACACGAGCTGTAAGCTGTTACCGGACAGCAAATGTGAGAGCTCTCGCATCTGAATGAGAGAAAGTGAGTTCTGGGTGTATTGCCAGATCTACGGATTTTGAGAACTCCTACGGATCTACGGATCGATGTTAGAATTCTACGGATTTTCAGCATTCCCTCCGGATTTTCTACATATTATCGAAAATTGTCAGGGAATTATACGGATAAACAAAAGTTCTACCTGACGACCAAAAAAAAAACGTCATCAAGTTCAAAATCATTGAATTTTTCGTTTTTGCCCAACCTACGGATTTGAGAGGTTTAATTTTGGCCAAGAGTGTTTCAGTCATACTCATACACCGCATTATAAATGGTGAACAAAATATTTTAACTCCCACCCCACATAGTACAAATAATAACAAATTTTTTTTTATTGAAATCTACTCTCATTCGAAAAAAATTGTTTGACGGTTAATACCATTTAAATTAATTTATTACTTCAAAGGTGTTTTTAAATCTGGAAGCTACTTCAACAGTGATATTGTCCATTGTAATCAAGTTTTCTGAAACGTCACCGGTGAATTGACAGCAAAACACAGACTTTTGACAATTTGGAATTTCAGTTTTCTTTGTTGGAAGTAAGTTCGGAAGACGGAATTCCAGGACCAGGACCAGGGTTCAACACACGCAACTCTTTCGTTCTCTGATCGCGGGCACATTTGAATGCATAAAACTTTCACGAGAAATTTGCGGCCGAAACGGCAGAACCGGAACGCAGACTAGGGACTTCAGAAGTAAAATTTAGTGCTGGCGCGATAATATTATTTTCAGAACGACCTCATTAACTACCTTTACACAAATCTGAATTCTGTCTATGTTTCAATGAAATAATCGTTTGATTTGGTTTCTACTTCCTAGTTCAAAACGTGCAAACCAAACGTACCTACCAAAAAAAACTCCTTTTGCTCTCAGTTTTCTCTTCAATATTATGCGCTAGATTTTTCCAGAGAAGGAAATTCTCTTCATCAGCGGTTGTGACTTGTAAATGCTCTCACCCACTGTTATGTGTGGATAATCGCACTCTTATTTGCAGTGTGATTTGTCTCTTCCCAAACAGCTTAGAGGGAGCAGAGGAAAAAAATTGCATTCTCTTTCACTGCACAAGCCGATCGGAGGAGTTATGCCATCCATGACTGGCTCAAGTTGATGATTTTTATATGTATTTTCTTGGGTTTTTTAGGTTTTTTTATGTTAAAAATTTCAACCTGTTTTGCAACTTTCTTAAAGACCGCATCACATTTACATTCTACTATATTCACTTTAACAAAATAAATGCAAAATTGTTCAAAGATTCAAAAATTTACCGCACAACTTCAGCGTCAAAAAGAAAAGACCTGGCAGCACAAGTTAAATTAACTGCGAGTTTATGATAGGTAAACACGACAAAACACGACAAAAAATAACACGACAAAAACACTTTTTGATGATACAGAATATCATCAGATTTTACCGAAGGTTTTTCTGTGCGCAAGTGCGAGTCGAGGTCTGCATTTCTAACATTTTTTGCAGTCTTGATATTTTTCCGGTAATATTTTCCCAATTTCTTTTTCTTGCAGATTTATGTATTTGTATTTTTTCAATCCATTTTATTTTTCTAGAATGGCTCCCTTCATTTGCCATAGTTTTGAAATTAGCAGAACCTTTAAGAATTAGAAATCAGTACTAAACGTTAAAAGGGTCCATGTCCAATTAGGATGTTTCGAGAAAAACAGGTTTGGAAACTTAGCAACCTTATTTAGATTGCTAATTAACATTCACGTAGAATCTATCAAAAAGGATTTGTTTATTTTTGTTAACGCTAAAAGGATACGTTTCTCATCAATCTTGTTCTGGAATTTAAATTTTAACAAAAATAACTTAAGTTTGAAGTTGATTTAGCTTTGACATAAACAATATAAGCGGTTATTTTTCTTGCTTGAGAGGCATGCAGTTTTAGAGGCATGGTTTTTTTTTCAGTTTGTTGGCAAAGTTTGAGTGGGTTAATCGTTGAAAAAAATATTAAAAACATAAAGAGGTACGTCTGATTAACAAAGATTTTTTCGACAGCGGATTTGTTTTGGAATATTGTATTTAATGCATTATCTCAGAAACATGTTTTTGATCAAAGGTTTTGATGAACTAAGTAGGTATATATTTCTATATTAAGTTTTCACATAATTGAAAGCTCACTTGGAAGTATCTCTTTTCATCCTACGTTGATTGAACACAGAGAGCAGATGCATAAAATCGACTTTTATATGCGTTTAAACATTGTGCTCAAATTTTGTTAACTTTGACGATGTAATGGATGTTTCATTTCTATTTTTTTTAAATTTCTTTTCACTCAAATATTATTTATATGGAGTTGTTTTCAAAATTCAGATTTTGTTGAATCATACTGTAGTTATATTTTACCCTATAACACATGTTGATGAGAGGAAATTTGAAATGGAGGCTAGCATTTTTTTTTCTCAAGGGATTTTAACCATCAAAGTTTATTTATCCGATGGGCTAGCAACGTGCGAAATACTAATTCTCTCATTACTAAGGTGATCTAAACGGTTTTATCGAAACCGGTAAAACCGTCAATTTTCTCAATACCAGAAATACCGTTTTTTTTTCGGTTAAAATCGGTATTTCCGGTAAATGTTTTATCATTCTTTGGCATTGTCATAAAATTGACACAGGTACCTAAATGTTTTTTTTTATGAAATATGTATGAGTCCAAATACTTAAATTTTGCTCAATCAGCTTCAAAATCTACGCTCAATAAATGTGAGATTTCATTATTACTAAAACTTTTCGAAGTAATTTTTTGAATTAAAACTATAGTGGCATTCATAAAAGCATTGACATGCTGCCATCACTCTCTTAGCTGATATATTTTCATGAAATTTACACACATGTCAGTTCAGCTATCCAACCATCGCGTCACTACATTTAAAGACTGTACAAGTGTACATTGACTGAAAAAAGATACAGCTGAAGGAAATTTGAGATTGTTTCTCAATTGTCACAGAATTTTTCATAAAAAAAACTAGAATTTTGTCAAAAGATTTAAAAATGTTTTTTTAACAGGCCAAAATTTATAAAAAATCGTTCTAAGCGCTGCCGGGATTTCACAAATTTAAAATTTAGAACCAAAAGTTTCGAAAATTGATAAGAAACTTCCTACTTTATTTCAAAACATAAAATTCCATGACTACTGAAATTAGACGAAACTTTTTCATAAATTCGATATATTTTGGAAAAAACACCGATTTTATTGGTTTTATTAATTACAAAAACCGAAATCCCAGATTTGAAAAAAAAAACACACGATAAAACCGACCACCCTACTCATATCTCAAATGTACTTCCGTAGAAGAATAAATAAATGTTTAGTTTATTAAGTTTTCTGATGGCTAGTTGGTACAAAAATATCTAACCTCTGTTATCAAAATTTAAAAAAAAAATTGAAAGTGGTTTTGCTTTGTGGTCTAACATTACAAAACATACTCATACATATCTACTCATTAGTTTTTTTTTTAAATAAACTAGCTGACCCGGTGAACTTCGTTTTATCTTTAACTTAATATATCGCTGGAAAATATATAATTTCATCTACACGTCTTTAATTTCTTCGAGCTTGAGAATTTTGTTGGAAATAGTCAGAACTTTTTTTCGAGTTGTGTCCCATTTCAAGTCGATTTAGCATGAGATACCCTCTCTCTAAAAAAAGTGAGATTCTCGAGGCTATTATACAAACCATCTCTGACCCGAAAAATCCTCGGATACCAAATTTCACTTCATTATACAAGATTTGCTTCCAAACAGTGTTTTCAAACAAACAGTCATGAAAGCTTAGGACTTTAAAATCCCTTTCAATTTCAGGGAATTGAAATTTCGTCAGCTGAATGAATAATCTGAGTTCGGCTCTGGGCAATTTAACTCCAACGCTTGAAACCTGATATCAACGAACATAATTATTGGTATATATTTCTGATTGCAGGTTAGTGCGTGGAAAGCTCTCACTGCTCCCCGTGGGAAAGATAGATTTAATTTATTTCTGATCAGCAGTTTGTTTAATTATATTCCTGGACGCATGATTGGCTGCTACCGGTGTTCGCCTTCATTTGAAGGATCGATCGGCAGCATGATTCAAATCGATCGACTGGATTCTCAAGAAAACTTTTATCCACGAGATTTTTTTTTGTGGTTACCGCTGATTTTCTCCCCCTTAAATCTATCCCATGAGCTGCAGCAGCAGTAAACCTAATTGCAATCTTGATTGATGATGCGGTCTCAACCGAGCCAAACAACGAAAAGCTTCTAGAAATGGTACCGCACAAACGGCAGGCTCTAACTTGGCTGCGCGGCACAAAGTACCAAGGTAACTACAGTTACACCCGCAGCCTGATTGATTGCACTCCGCGGTCACCTATCAACAGTGGACCTAAAACCAACCTAAATCTCTTCCGGCCTTCTCTAGGGACTCATCAATTCATGCCGACTTCTTGAGGATGCTGGCACATGCATCTAGGTTCGAGTGTGAGAAAATTGGCGCATCTGGTGAAGCGCGCTAGCGCGCAAATTCAGCAAACTTCTTCACGTCTTCTGACGCTAGCTCCTTCAGTGATCCGTCAGCAGCATCGTCGGTTCGAAGAGAAATGTTTTATTGAAGTTGATTAAAATTATCATAGCTAAACGTTAATCCTCGACGGTTTCGACGGACGACGCGAAGGTTCATGTGCGGTTAAAGTCGAAAGACTTCAACAGGCCGCCAAATCAAGTAGGAGATGCACCCGGCGGCATGGCAGCTGAAAGATGCCTTTTGGCCGGCCAAAATGGAGCCATGAGGATGGACTGATTAGAAGAGGCAACCTGCAGGTCCTCGCCCATTCGTCCAGTGGAGTCGCCACCATGCATCGGTAGCCCAGTATCTATTCCAGAGCAGCAATGCCCTGGGACGAGCCAAACTGAAGTGTTTGCTGTTTTAATTACATCACGATTTTTTTCTGTTTCCCCCTTGGCCCGGGCTTTCTGTTGTTGTCAGGTAAGGTTTGGTGGGAAAATTTGAGCATGTTGGTGAAATTTGTTCAAGTCATGTCAACCTTGTTGCAGATCAATGTGATTGAGGCAGAACGAAGCTATTTGCATCAGTGAGGTTTTTGTTTGTTTTCGGTTTGCTTACAAATTTTGTATCGTCTCGATTTCTATGTTCGTTTTCAAGCATCGGAGTTACTCTTTTTATTTTGAAATATTCTTTGTTTCTTATACTTGTTCAACAGATTCTTCCAAAAAAAAAAGAAACTTAAGCTTAAAGAAGTGTAACGGTAAAACATTCCGTATTTGTTCAATACATGAGAAAAAATTGTCAAAAAGTAAATTGTTTAAATTTTCGCAGTATCTTATTGCCTTAAACTCATGGTCATAAGAGTAATTGACTGCCCTCGTTAACCAATGGGGTCCAATGCTGCTTGGAAAGTCCGGACTAACCTTTGGCAGACACACAAAAAATTTTTTTTTGTCTGTTTTTCCCTTAGACACGGAAACTATTTAATCCTCAACATGAAATTTGGTAGATGGTAGTTTTGAGGCTACACCAACAAAGCAGACTCTACTCAAATAATGAACTTCCTTGGGTGTGGAATTAACGGCATAAGATTTTATGCCGGGCCGGCACTAACAGACATTAGAAAATTAACATTTCTTTGTTTCCAACCCCCGAAAAACAATCACCAGCTAAGAATCCAGCAGTAAGCAGCTGTGCTGTGTGTATGTAAACCTGCAATAGAAAACAGTTTCTCCTTTTCCATTCCCATTCCCATTCCCATTCCCATTCCCATTCCCATTCCCATTCCCATTCCCATTCCCATTCCCATTCCCATTCCCATTCCCATTCCCATTCCCATTCCCATTCCCATTCCCATTCCCATTCCCATTCCCATTCCCATTCCCATTCCCATTCCCATTCCCATTCCCATTCCCATTCCCATTCCCATTCCCATTCCCATTCCCATTCCCATTCCCATTCCCATTCCCATTCCCATTCCCATTCCCATTCCCATTCCCATTCCCATTCCCATTCCCATTCCCATTCCCATTCCCATTCCCATTCCCATTCCCATTCCCATTCCCATTCCCATTCCCATTCCTATTCCCATTCCCATTCCGATTCCATTCCCATTCCCATTCCGATTCCATTCCCATTCCCATTCCGATTCCATTCCCATTCCCATTCCCATTCCCATTCTCATTCCCATCAGCGACTAAGGAGGATGAAAATATTCACCGGCGAAACGGCAGACGGCCAACGCAGTCTGTTTTATCTTGTAGTTTCGGAGAAGGATTTTAACAATAAACCTTCATTTGCTTACTGGCTCAGTTGGTACAATGGTTAAGTTATCGGACTGGCAAGTCGAAATAAGAATGTTGCGTTTAATTCGAATGTCGTTTTTTTTTTAAATTTTGGAATAAATAAACCAATATGATGAGAATCCCATAAAATGTTTTCCCGTTTCGCTTGAATGTAGTGGTCATGCATCATTTGCTCGAGTCTTTATGCCAGTAGTGCTTTTTCAATCAGATCATCTTGGGTGCAGTACACCATTCAGCGCATTTTTTGAAAAATAGTTAGCGCCGAGTGGCATTTAATTTTTGCAACCTCTTCTTTGGGTTTAGGAATGATTTCTATAGTAAGCTACAAACCACACTTACCGGAGGGACGGAAGGCTATTTTTAGGAAATAAACATAAAATATTACAAAAACCGAAAAAAATCTAGTGGTTTTTATCACAGGAGAATGGGTTAATTGGTTTTTGGATGTAGGGGAAGAGGGGGCATAATGCCCACGTTAAGAAGAAAGCCTTGTTTTAGAATACATTTGAAAAGATTAACTTTAATTTTCGATTGTGTTTGGAAGTTTGGTTTATTCTTTGTCTAAATCTGATAGCTAGAATAACTGGAAGGTCAAAAAAGGCCACAAATTTAATAAAGTTTAAAGAGCAGGTTGAAAACTGGATTTCAGATTCAGTAGGGGCATAATGCGCATATGTGTGTACCCAATCGCGCCGTTTAACGTTTAATAAGTGTATTTTGATCCAAGTGCCTCCGAAAGTGTTTGCCAGGTAAAAACACTTCTATTCTACTTCACAGATGGAAAAATGTATTGCTACGCGCAGTGCTGCCAAATATACTGAAATTCTTGTGAATAGTTAATAAAATCTATATGAAATTTAGGAATTTTAAATATATTCGTTTATATTCAAGATATGTTTTCCAATACAACTTATAAATATCTTTAAAATTGTTGTGATGAAACTGCATATAAATTTAAACAAATATTAAACATGCTTAGAGATAAACGGACATGGCGCGTTTTGCCCTACCTAGACATGTTTATTAAAACTCGTTCAAAATAACAGGAAAAATAATTGAATAAGGAAATTTTTCGTTTTGTGATTATTTTCAAGACCAGTGTTCATCTACAACAGATGCCAGGTAATTTTTTTTTGTCGATAGATACCGTAATTCCTTACGAAAGTCAAGGCACAAATTGCAAGGAATATGGCTTGAAAAGTATTTTTGGATTTTTGCAAGGATTTATCGCACACTTGATGCTAATTTTTTGTACAAAAGGTTTCTTCTGTTAATTAGAAGGGAATAGCGTACCGAATTCTTAAAATAAGTGTAAATCTAGCTAGATATCGCAGTGGGGCGTTTTGCCCACACTGGGCATTATACCCCCAGTTCCCCTACACGGCTCGAAAGGTCTTGACGAAACAAAAAAAAGGTGATTTTTAAAGCCATAAGAGGAGTCCTGATAAATAAAGTGTTTTTATGCTGTACAAAAGCCTATAAAACTAGTACAACTTATTTACAATTAATTACATTTATAAAGATAGATTTTATTTTTTAATATTTTAACTTTTTCTTGCCTAATCAAGATTTTTCAAACCGTATGCACTTCAGTATACACCATCCAATTCAGATTGAATATAAAAACAGCAGTACATTTGTAAAATGACTTTGATCAAATTTGGCATACATTAAAGTATCGATACACAAATGAAATAGTTTTTAGTTTTAACCCGAAGTGTTACAGTCCCTAGAATATCAATTTGACACTCCTGACCAAAACCAATATATCTCTATTGTTATATATCTCCAAAATGTTTCTCAGACAATATTCAGCTATAATACTTCAGCTTTCTGTTATTCGAAGTGTAAGAAAAAAAAATCCAAAAAACATGCTCCGGAAAAAGGACTGTAGATCTGCTGCGGAATTCTTAAACAAAATTTTACTTAGTGTCCAAGAACACTGAAATTAAAAGCTATACACTGCACACAAGGATATATTTTTTTGAAAGTTTTTGAAATCGTTACTTTGATTTATCGGCCTAGCGGTGAAAAGTGATGTCCTTTTTAGTAGGGACATCTAAAGATTAGGAAATTTTTATATAGATGGATAGAAGGTTAGAAGAAATGAAAGATGGTGAAAATGAGCGGGTAGAATTTGTCTAGAAGCATTACCATCACATACCAAATTTTTGTTCCTCACGAGCCTACTACTATGAAGTGGTAGATACAGATAGAGTTGCATCTACCACCACACATTAGTAGGCTTAGCGTGGTCCGCCCCACAAGCGAGAACTTGTAGTTCGTCCGCACTACAAGTTCTCGCTTGTGGGGCGGACCACGCTAAGCCTACTAATGTGTGGTGGTAGATGCAACTCTATCTGTATCTACCACTTCATAGTAGTAGGCTCGTGAGGAACAAAAATTTGGTATGTGATGGTAATGCTTCTAGACAAATTCTACCCGCTCATTTTCACCATCTTTCATTTCTTCTAACCTTCTATCCATCTATATAAAAATTTCCTAATCTTTAGATGTCCCTACTAAAAAGGACATCACTTTTCACCGCTAGGCCGATAAATCAAAGTAACAAAACAAAAATTACGGTGGTTAATCTCTTCATAAAAGTTTTTGAAATCATGGCCGCAAAAATGTAAAATAGTGGAGGTAAAACCGTACTTTTCAATCAATAAATCGTCAAAATTGCTAAAGTCACACCAGATAAATTTTGAAAAGAGGATTGGAAAGTTGACGTAATTTGGCACATTTTTGCATTTTTAGATTTTTACGAAACAAGGAATGTTTGAAGATTTTTAAAAGGTAGTTGTTGCTCGAACTTTTTGTCAATTTGCAATTTCTTTAGATTTGATTTTCAAAGACTTATATTAAACTTTGCAATGAGTTTTTAGCATATGAACTCAAGATTTCCGCTATAAATTTATGTTCACCAGAAAGGCAATTTCATACCAATTCTAGTGGTAATTACATAAACGCTGCAATAAGCTGCACAAATAAAAAAAAAATTAAGAGATTTTCAATAAACAAGATGAAAACTGGTTGTTATGATTATGAGATGATCTTTTGTTTTTCAAAACGTTTCCATTTTTTAAATTTTGTCAGTGAAGTGTACAGTCGAACATGGATAAGCGAGAAACCTCTATAAGTGAGAGAATTAGCCAGGACCCGTCATTTCAACAGACAAAAACCTCTATAAGTGAGAGTCAAGATATTGTAAAGCCGAAGGAAATTAACCCATCGTTTCATAAAGTAACAAATTTGCAACAATTAATGTATGGAAAAATGGAAAAATCGTATTTTATTTTATCTATTTTTTCTTGATGTACGCATCATTTCCAACTGTTTGAAATAATTTTTGAGGAAAAATAAAAAATCATGAAACGAAGGGTTAAAAAGATTAGCACTGTCAAACTTTATTTTGGGAGCCAAACTGGCCTTCTGGTACCAAACTGTCTTTTGGGTTGGAACAGAAGCTCATGTTTTGGTACTTAAACATTATTTTAATAAGTTTACTACCAATTTGAGTGCAGTTGCTCAGATTTGACTCGATTAGCGAAATTTTTCTTTCACAAACCTGTATACACAAAATCAGCCGTATAGCAGTGCCATGTGTGGCAATGTTGTTAACTAAGATCGTTCCGAAAAGCTAGGTCTAAATCTAAATGGTCCATTAAATATGGTTTGTGATTTACAAACATACGTTAACTATAACAAATTTACAATAATTCTATCAAGAAACTCGTTTTGAAGGGAACATTCTCTACAATAAAGTCCATTTTTATCGAAAGCAAAACATTTTATTGAATTTATTTTTGTGTTTTATGAACATTTTGAGTTAAGAATCCCAATTAAATTAATTTTTGAATGTTTAATCAATCAAAACTTCAAAGCGTTTTAAACGAAAACTAATTTTGGCCTACACATTCTTCTTCGTTCAATCAAAGAATCAAATTTAGAATAAAGGTTGTAGTTTCAGGGATACGACGTTTTGAAAAAAAAAAATCACAATTTATAGGAAACTCAAAAGTATACAATAGAACTTTTTTGACAAAGCTACTGAACGTTTTAGAGTTTTCGATATTAAAGAATTTAATTTATTGTAAAACTTTGCTGAAAACTACAAAACGTGTTTACCAATGCTTTAATTTCACATCTTACGTATAATTTTGATTCATATTTCTTGAAAAAAATCATTAAAACTCCCGTATTGTTCACTACACAAAAAATCGGAATCTTTCTTAAGTTTTTAAAGAGAAATCGAATCCTCTTAAGATCTTCTCTTAACTTAGGCTTCGAATAATATCCAACACTTTTTGGTTTTGAATTTCTTGAAAATTTCATTAAAACTCCCGTATTTCCCCGAAAAAAAAAGGAAAATAAAAAGAATTTTTTGAAAATATTAATTGCCAAAAGTCGAAATTTTTCAAGCTTTTAAAGAAATTCAAAACTTTTATTTTCAATATATAAAAATTTATTTGAATATCTTTTGTCTTTTCAATGAAAAACACAAAATTTAGAAATTAATATTTGCCAATTTTCAAAAGGTAATTTTTAAATCCTTAAAACTAGAGCTGATAGAAAAAAATAGTAACAGTATATTTGGATTCAGCGCTCTAAATAACTCTAAATCAATTAATCATTTGGACAACAGAAAAAAAGGCAGAACAGCTCAGAGAAACTTTTGTTGTTGGAAAACCGAAATCAAACCACTTTTTTCTTTAAAATCGTATTTTGGTTTAAGAATACGAATTCAGAAAAAAAGAAACGAATCTCATATAAATATCTAAATAAATTCTATTTTTAGATTTTTTCGTTTAGCTGAAGAATTTACTGAAATTTTGTTTTATGGTTGCAATCCACTTTATCGTAGAGAAATTTCTTCAACTTTTTTTTTATGAAATTGCATAATCACTGCACATAAAGAACTTTGTTTTCGTTATTCATTTGGTTGTTGCACTTCTATCATTTCTTCCTCAATATTGAAACATTTTAAATTTTTATTGTTATATTTTTTTATTGTTAAAGTTTTTCCACAAATAACTGAAATATTTCAACTTATACGAAAAACTATCAACATAAATTTATTGTCATTTTATTCAATCCCGCCTTAAGACGAGGTTTATGTTTCATCCCTTCTGCCTAACTTAGAACCGTCTTTTCTAAAAAAAAAACCAAAAATACCAGAATGGTTATAGCTTTAAAAAAACCTGCAATATATTTTTCAGATCGAAAAACCACGGACCAAGTTTTTCTGAGGCTACCAAGACTATTGGCTTAGATTTTTGAGGGTAAAAATCTTAACCGGGGACAGAAAAAAAAAAAAAACCATATTGAAAGTGAAAAGCGAGTTGAGGGGACATATCAAATATTTAGGATTTTGACCAATTGGAATTCACGAACGTTAGGCTTGAAATCGTTACATCGTTTGAAAAAAATAAATTCCGGGATGAATCATCCCCTAAGAACAAAGATCCCTGAAAAAAAAATATTTGAAGAGAAAAATATTTGGAAAAATATTTTCAACTTTACATTTATTTTACTTTATTACGGTTCAAGATGAACCTTACTGATATTTACCGGGGGTGTCTAGTTTAAGAAAGAGTTCTATTTCTCAAATTCGACCAATATTTAATTATTTTCTATTGTCATCAACCTTCAGAAATATGTATTTAAGTCTCAATTGATGAACAACAAGTAAAGATGCTCGTAATCTCTTTGAGTGAGATATTTTCAACTCGCAATCCCGAATAGGACCTCCCAAATCGACACGTATTTGAACCCAACAGAATCCAAAACCTTCACCCGATCCCGTCCACTTTTTCATTCATGTATCTACCTAAATATTTGCGCCAGGTCAAATGGTCATATGATTCCCTACGGCCAACAGATTTCACCGGAGATTCCACCGAGAGAAGGAAGGCACTCTTCGTTGCTGCTTCTGAGATAATTATTCAATTGACTTCCATCGGTAACCAAGGAAATTAGTAATTACGTTTTGACTTCGTTCGCGCACGGCAGCACGGCAGCGGCAGGTTTATTGGCTCAAGCCATTTTCTTTGGAGAATGTTTGGCTGGATCGATGAAGCCATAAATTGAGTTGAGGGCGGTGAAATGATAGTTGCTTTCTGTATATCGGCGGATATGCGCGGCCTCAAACTGGAGGGGGAGTTCGGACGAAGGATTTCCATCTGTAGACATATTTCAATAACAAAATAACCGATGGCCGTAGATCACCAGGGAACTGATTTGGCAGAAAAACAGGTCTCGATGGTAGCTCCGGACATGGTTTACGGTTCCAGAAGTATGGTTTCTAATCGACTTACCGAAAAAAAACGCGAGAAATATTGGATGATGTGGCGCAGAGTAGTAGAAAAAAAGTAGAAGTCGTGTCAGTTGTTGCAACGCTTGTACTGGCACATGTAGATGATACTTATGAAATAAGACAAAAAGTCACGAGCAGCCAACCAGATAGATTTCGAAGCTGAGCCAAGCTCTAGCTGTGGACTCTTTGGAGGTACTTTAAATACTCCCCCGCGCCAGCAGATGGATTCCGCGGGGCCCATAAAACCATACTCAGATATCGCCGTGGAACATGAATGCGACATAACCAAACTACATGGCAACTTCTAAATAGTAAGTAGGGACTGCGCCCGGATTGGGGCCACTGATACTCGCCGTGCCGCCGCCTCCAGTAATGATGATGATGACGACGATGGGAGTCATCACGCCCTGCAGGGCGAATTGCCGCGGCGACAGCGCGAAATCGGTACGGTTCACTTTCTTCCGCGAGGGGCGCAAAACTGTGACAGGGATCCCGAATGACAGCTATTTACAACAGTTGCTTCTACCTGCTAAGTGCGGATCTGTACCATAAGCCTCAACACAGGTCGTGATGGATTTTCTCCCCCAACAAGCTTCAAATCTTGAAGGTTTCCTCCCCAAACGAGGATAGTCCAGGCCGTCTCGTCATCTCGAGGATAGTAGCGTTTGCAGGTAATTAATCACAATTATACAATCAATTGGAGTTGACTTGGATTGGCCCGGGTAATTAATGATATGATGATGATGGGGTAGATTTACATGGGACCCCTTTTTTATGACGATCCGTACCTACGGGTTGAAGGGTCCAGTGAAACATCACGGTGCACCGGGATGCACGATTTTAGGTTAGACAGACTTTTGTGTTTTTCTGCTTCCTTCTGTGATTTTGTTATGAGTAGCTAATATACATCAGTTGTTGGGAACAGATTTAGGAACGGTGCCACAATAAAAAATAAATAATTGCATTTATTGCCTCGTTAGTGGGCTGCAAAGTGTCCTATTCGAGGGCTTCATAATGATTTTTGGCTCATAATTTAGAAGGCTAGATCATGTTTGGCGATCTAGGAACTTTAATAATGAAAATCGTGAGCATAAATTTATGTGAAATTTTATACATCCCTCTTCAGAATGAGTCTTATCACTAAGCGCTGCCTATAGTTTTATTTACACCTTAGGCTGCTTAGGGACTTAGCTTAGGGTTACCATATCCTGCAACACCAAAAAGAGTACAATCTCGGTCACGGCATACATAGTGGTGGTTTTAGCATTTGTGAAATGCTAGCAGTCATATCCTTGAAAGTTGTACTTAGAGTTAAGTACAATTAGATCTCTTCAAAGAAAAGAACAATTCAAGAACGATCCGTTGCGTTAGCGATAGCTAACTACGATGGGCTAAAATGGTGGGCAATAATAGTGGTCGCACCACACATGATGTTATGACCTACACACTCTGTGTAAATTTTTTCACCAATTTTACCCCACTGTGTAGAGCGTTTAAGACAAGACCACACCACAGTGAGTATGAGAGCGTACGAATCACCTGAAGAACTTATCAGTACGAAGTGAAATGGAGCAGCTAGAGAGCATCTATTTTTTCTTTTCTGTCCTTTCCCGACGAAATTGTTCCATTACGAACGTACTCGATGAAGAAAAATGTTTTCTCCTGGCTACAATCATACTAAGCCGATCTAACACAAATCGTTTGCTTCGAAAACTAATTATAGAAACCCGTAGTTGTAGCCTCTGAATTGGTTCAGGGGTATCATCTAAGACCTCTTCCTTTCAAACTGTTCCTTAATGACATTTTCTTCATTCTTAAACGGATTGAATACCTAATATGTATTTGCTGACGATAATAAACTATTTACTTCTGAAAATGAAAACAACCGGAAATGTTGAAGCGTTTAAAAATGTAGTAGATGTTTCCTTTGAATGGCACAACAAAAGTATACTTCAATTGAATGTTTAAAACTGCTACTCTTTATAGTTTAGACGAAAAAAAAACAATTTATGAAAGTCAAATAGACACAAAGCAGTAGAACCAGTACAAAAAATGTAAAATTGTGAGAGATCTCGGCGATTTTTTAGCACATTGCGAATAGAAAACGAGAAATCTCGTTTTTTCTCTATTCTGACAAATTTGAACACAATACTTTCGGTCAAATGTAGTCCTGTGCGTTATGAAATAAAGAATGCAGAATTTCTGTGTTTCTCAGCTTAGAATTCTTCGTAGTCCTTAATGTATTAAGCGGGCCGTACATCACCACACTAATTCCAGAACGGTTTAATTTATGAAAATCCGTTCAGTAGTTTTGATGTTTATGTATATTATAAACAGTAATCCGAGTACATATGACCCTAACCACTTAATTATTTATTCTAATAAAAAGTTGATTTATTTGGGCTGAATAATTAATCAAAAATGCTTTTAACGCTTTTTTTTACTTTAAGTGACAGAAATAAATACCATTTTTTGAGAGGCACTTTATATAGTTAGAATAAGGTTTCCAGCATTTTTTTAGCACGTATCCGGGCCAGACAGATCCGGACTATTTTATCTATAAAACCTGCAAAATATGGGCATTAGATTCGAAAATGCTACCCAAAAATCCGGGAAATATCCTGGAAATTATTTTGAAAATCTTAGAATTACTCAATACAAATAAAGAAAAAAAAACTATTTTTTTTTTCATGAACACTCATCAGCATATTTTAAATCGTATTTCAGGCTTCCAAAAACCTTCATGATTTTTTAAAAAATTGCTCCTAATGTTGATTTGAACTCATAAATATATACTTTTTATAACATATTTTTTTTTAAATGTATTGCTAGCAGACCCGGTGTGCTTTGCTACACCTGCTTAAAATAAATGAAATTTGTAAAAAATATTTAAGTTTTGATTTCTTTTACTAGGCATTATTTTATATCAATTTCAGTATTTTAAAATCAGAACTGAAACTGATGTTTCGATATTCAGTTAAATTAAATTAAATTTGATTTTCAAGCTATGAAATTTTCACTTGTTTTTATAAGTATCATGAGTTCTTTTATTATGCCAAAATGCATGTATAATTTGAATGGATTCTCCACCCTTTTCGTCTTCAAAAATGAGAAGAGCTCATAAACTACCAGTAAACATTGTTAGTATCTGAATTTTGTCATATACACGATTTGGCGTCATTATTGGTTTGATATGTTTTTGAGTTAATCCAAATAAAATATGAAAGAAAATTGTGTATTTTCCGACTCTGCTCTGAATAAAGGAAGGGTTTCAAATTATTCGTACGCAAACAACCTCTATTATTAAAGATGGTCCCTTTCCAGTGATAAGTGCTCAATTTACGCCAAAATAAGTTGTTTAGGAGCCCTTCCTTTCCTTCCTCACATCCCCCACTACTTGCAGGAGGGACACGTTTCTAATAATCATACCCATTTTCGTACCCAAAAACCTTCCAACATCAAATTTGATTCCATTGACTGATAAGTTGTTAAGCGATACAACAAAGTTCTTCTCGCCTCTCTCATCTCGGCAAGGTGGAAGGGTCACTCCGCCAACTCCGAGGACAACCATAGAAACATATCTCGTACTTTCCCATGCCAAATTCGATTCCATTTGCTTGATAAATTCGCAAGTTAAGCCAACGTTATTGCATTAGGACCCTTGTGGTACCAAATATTAATATGAATCTCCTGTGTTCTCAAATATCCTGTCATGGCAAATTTGTTCCATTCTCTCTAATTGTTCTCTAGATATGCTATAAAAACTGTATGGAAACCCCATTCTTTCCTTCATATCTGCCTAATAGAAGAAGGAAGGGGTCAATTTATCATAGAAATATTTCTCGTATATAGATACTCACCCATGCCAAATTTGGTTCAATTTGTTTAAATAGTTTTCGAGTTATGTAAAAAATTGTAAAGGAGTCCCGATCTCTCCTCCTATCTCCCCAGTGGCAGGGAGGAGGGATATCAGAATCAGGGAAACATTTATCGTACCCAAATACTCTCCACGCCAAATTTGGTTCCATTTGCTCGATTTATTCTGCAGTTTCTCTTCCTATTTCCTTCGCTCCTCTTCCTATTTCTCCACTGGAAGAAGGGAAGGAATATTGTTTTAAACATTCCTCGGACCCGTCTATCATCCCATACCAAATTTTGTTCCATTTGCTTGAATAAGTTTCGAGTTATGTAAAAATTTGTTAGAGAGCCCCCTCCCCCTTCCTATCCCTATAAAAAGAAAGAAGTTTCATAATAACATGGAACTTCCCGCACTCAAAGACTCTCCCATGCCAAATTTGGTATCATTTGCTTGATCGGTTCTCGAGTTATGCAAACATTTGTTTTTTGTTTGGAAGGCCCCCTCCCCTCTTCCTGTGAGGGGGAGGGTTCTTAAACTATGATAGGAACCTTTTACGGCATCCCAGAAGCTCACCTGCCAAGTTTCACGCAAATCGGTTCGATATTTTCCGAATCTATAGGAAACAGGCAGGCGGACAGACAGACAGAAATCCTTTTTTATATCTATAGATTAGATATATAGGTTTGGCAAATAAAGTTAATAGATCCGGGCAAAATCTGGGATTTATTCGATTAATTCCGGGCAACTGGGCCGTACCGGACTTTTCTCAACTTGTGTATTAAATATCCGGGCAAATCCGGATAAAACCGGGCAATCTGACAACCTTTATTTAGATGGATTTAGCATGGATCGTGATAAAATATATCCAGCGTTTTTAGTATCAGTTATTTATTTGTAGAAAATCATAGTTTAAATTATCCTTTAGTAATATATCATGACGTATTTTCTCGTCTATTTTTTTGTTTGGTATTATTGAAAATGTAAAATAACATGGAAATTATCACGCAGATCTTGATATCATATCTAAATAAGCTGAAAAAAAGAAGATGGAATACCACAAAATGATGTGGAAAGAAACCACAGAGTTGATGCGAACATAAAACACCTGACATATTTGCATCAACGGCTTCATCAAACATTTATAGTCTCCATTCGAATCAATCGCCCAATTTCGCAAACAAACCTGAGCCCATTTCGAAAAAGTCAAATCTCGTCTTTATTAGAAGACTTCAAAATAAAAAATTTTTTTTTAGTCAAGACGATTTGCTTCACCCGATTCAAATTGGATGATTCGGGCGACAATACGTGTTGCATAGCAAAGTCAACCGTTTATAGCCCCCGGCAAATGGCTTTCCAATCGATTCCTCGGTTCGAAGGTTCGATCGAATGGTTGTGCTCCGAATGACCGTGATGCTTCTGTCCTACGACACGGTTCTGCCCGCTGGCCGCTGAATCCCAAACCGAAAACCGAAACGCCAGAAGAATTGTGTGATCCGTTCGGATTATTATTTCAAATTGCTATCGCGCGGCTTATTTTTTTTTCCTTCCTTCGGTCCGACTTCGATCGCTGACTCCGGACACCATTACTGGCAGGTAATTGGATACTTATGCAAAATTCGCGCCTGATTTCTCGCTCTCGATCGCCGGAGCTGCTGGGGAGAACTCTAGTTTATCACCCTTTGACCGGTACCCGTACCGACCGGGGTGTTGACTTGGGTTGGACTTCAGGAATGGAGACGGGGGATCATGATTGGATTCGGTATCGGTTTCATCCTTCCTGGCCTGGCTAGGCGCAAACTCACCTCAAACGGTGGCACGATTCGGGGTCATTGGCAGTCGTGATTAATTCCGCTCAATTATGTTGATTTAAGGGGGCCTTTGAAGATGGCCTGGCTATCCACTACTTGGGCATGGAATTTTAGTGGTTTTCTGATGAGCCCTATTGATTGATCTGAATCTCCGGAGGACAAAATCCAAGCACTCATCAATCACCGAAGGGTCTTTCGGTCGGATGAGACACTTCTCACGCAGAGTTTGACGAACTTATGGATAAATTTCCTCGAACACATTAATATTCATAGCGTGTTCCTCTGATAAGATCAACTTTGCAAGAGTTATGTTCTTTGAGGTATGCGCACGAAAAGCCGTGCCACTCATTTATCATAGTTTATCAACTCAAAAAAACGACGAAACCGGCCTGAGCGCTTCTTCGACCATCACATGTGGGCTTTTTCGAAATCGGCTTGGATTACATAAGTCATAACCAGCCAAAAATAAAATCAAACGAATCGCCATCACCTTTACAATCGCAAAATCCAAACCGAACGGGAGGCTCAATCCTCGGAACAGGTCTTCCAAAATCCCCCGAAAAAAAACATAAAACAATAAATCTGCAATCCCAAGATTCGGACCCCAGCCAGCCAGCAAACAAGAGTGAGCGTCTTCACTTTCGCTTTTGCCAACAAGAGCTTCCTCACATGAACCCCTGACTAAACGCATGGTCCCTGTTGTCGTTCCAAAAGTATCCCAGCCCCGGAATCCAAGTTGTGCAAATCTGCTGAACCGAAAAAGTTGATGACGAACAGACTATTTAAAAACGAAAAAAAGAACCATGTTGATGTTTTCCCATCGGCTCATAAAGTAAAACGAGAGAGAAAAAAAAACACACGTGCGTCCACGTTGATCTGAGATATCCGAACCGAAACTAATTTGTACCGATTCAAATCGCCGCGATGTCCGTCCATTCAGCAAAAGGTTGGTACCGTTTGGTGATGACCCGCAAATGTGGACTAGTTATATCGTTTTGTGGTATCCCTCCTTCACACAATCGTAGATGTATGTAGGTGCGTGGGAAAATCGCTATAAAGTTGTGCAGGTCATTGGAACGCATGTTTTCTTCGACACTTCAAAAAGATGCTGCTGGTGGTGATGCTATACGATAGAAATGTAGCTTTTGTCGAAAGATCAATCGGGCGGCATGTTTGGCTTGGCTCTAAACTTTTCGGCAATGGTCAACCACCATCCAAGGCCCGGTAGCGAACCGTTTGTTTTGTTTTTTTTTTGCCAATGGAAAGCTGGGCAGCATGACTGTTGATAAAACAACAAACAAAAAAACATTTCGGAAGCTGTTGACCCTATGAAAAGGAAATGTGAAGCGTTGTTATGAGAAATTTTTCGACAATCACATTCAATTTTCAATCTTTTCAGATAACATTTGTTAACTTTTTCTAGAGAGACCAGAATTTCTTTCTGCTTTCAATCTTTTTCAAAGACTGTTATCTGTTATTATTGTTATTAATTTTGTTACTTGCGGATCACGGGTAACAAGGAAAACTTTATTTCCAATTAAGTAAACGTTACATTACGTTACGTTACATTACGTTTTAAACATTTCTAAATGGAAACTTCATCTCTACTTTAAAAGGTTCTACTCCGGTCTTCCTTGGAACGCGGGCGTTTGGAATGTTGTCCTAAATTTTAAACATTTCGAGTTATTTGAAACACACTTGAATATTTAGAATATTTACATGTAAGCCTACCTCTATTTGTAAGATTAAGTTAGCAAATGCAATAGAAATAGGATCTTCACGATGAGTAACAATCAGAAAACTTTACACCTAGCGCGATTTAACTGTTGTGGTTTGCTATTGTTTTTTATCATATTCTTTCCCGCCTACCTGGTAGGAAATTTGACAGCTGAAAAATTTCGCTGTCCATTCTATTTAGTAGAGTGCCGATTAAGTCTGGCTATGTCGCCCTCCCAAATCAATGACCCTATTAAGTTTCAATCGGGTTAGTTTGGATATGATTTAGTAGCGCAGTAAGTTGATCGAATGAATCGGAAAGAATCGTTGAAATTAATAGGTTTTCGTAGGTTACTATTACGTTGGAAAACTTTCAACCTATTTCCAAGAAAATGGTTTATGAACCTACAATCGCTAAAGCAGTATGCGATGAAGGATTGAAGGCTCAATGATTGACCTAACCTATCTTTGGAAATTTTAACAAATTTTGCCCAGCCGACGAATGATTGAGCTGGCATATAATATTTATATTACTCATACTGCAATGACCCGGTCACAGTAAAATATGGGCCGGAAAAACGGATAGTTAATGACCCGATTTAGTTGGGTTGAGTAAATAATCACGAAGTCTAATTCATCTATCAATTGACATAATAAGTTGTTTTCGTAGGGTGACCTTGTCGCCATATCAATCACCCGATTGAGTAGGTTCTTACACAATCATCCAATAAATCAGTTGGCTGATTAATCGGCTGATGTCCAGCAAAAACTCGCATAAGTGTCCATGTAGCAATCGGTCTATTAATCAGAACAAAAATCGGCCGTCGCACTCTACGAGACCCGAATAAATATGATAAAAAGTAGGATTTGTTTCCTATCGGGTAGTAAGGCTTTCTTTTCTCTCGCTCTCATTATCGCTATTGGACTTGGGCCTGCTAAAAAGAATAAAAGCTCTTTACTCTTAAGCCTCGTCCACACCCTGCAAATTGAACTGCGATTTAAGTTGCTGGGACTTGTTTAAATTTATATTTTGAACTAGACGAAGAGATGCCTTTCTCAAGTCTCCCGACAAGTATCGGAGACCTTCAGCAGCCAAAACGTAAACATAAGCAAAGCTAGTCTCATCAAGCGAGATTACAGTGAGAAGGCTATTGCTTTCTCTGTTTAACACGTTCGTCGCCATGGGACCCATGTTCGGGTGACGGGTGTATTCCCTGAGAGGCCCTGCCACATCAAAAACGTGTGACGCTCTCTTATTCATGTTCGCAGCTCAGTTTAGTCACATGTTGCGAAGTTGGGAGCTCTCCTTTTTTATTCTGTCGCGCCGAGTATTTCTTTGGGCCCGGTCCGGCTATTAAAACTACAAAATAAGCGTGGCGGCGAACGTGTTAACACATGGGAATTTGTATACTGGGATTGCTAGTACGCCCATTCCCAATTTAAAAACTCTCGCGTAACATTTCATAAGGGCGAAACCAGCACTTTGCACGAAACAAGAAAAACGTGTTTGAAACTACGTTACATCTAATCGAAGGTTGCCAGGTTTTTTTTTCAGCACGGACAAATCCCGGCAATTTTATATAAAACCTGGGAAAATCCGGGCATTTGATTTCAAAATTGACGACCAGCAATCTGGGCAATATCCGGGCAAATTTTGTCTTAACCCAGAAATTACTCAACAAAAATCAAGAAAAAAATTTTTTTTTTGTTTTAATCAAAACTTATCGACAGATTTTAAATTTTATTTTAGGTTTTCAAAAAACCTTCATGATTATTTTAAAAACTAGCTAAAAAAATCGTTTTGGAGGCATACATAAAATATTTTTACAACACAATTTGTTTTTTTTTTTGGTTTGATTTGACTTATAAAGTGAATAACTCCAAGCAAAATCTGGGCGTTTTTTAAATAAAATCTGGGTAACCGGGCCAGGCCGGACTGTTCCCATATTTTTTATTAAATATCCGGGTAAACCCGGACAAACCAGGCAATTTGGCAACCTTGATCTTTTAAAATCCTATTTAAAAAATAAAACAATTTTTGGTCAAGAAAATCAAGAAATGTGCATTAAATTCAGATATTGTTCGTTGATTATTAAGATCTTTAACTTCTTTCACTAAAATCAAAATATTTTCAAGTTTCGTCCTTTTTTGTTTTCGATTCCAGTTTCGCCTTTTCGTCCGATTGACCGGCCAATTTTGTTTTAGTTGTGAAGTTAGGCCCTTTGGCCCTACACGAAAAAACTTATTACGCCGTTTAACTTAAAATGTTCAAATCTTATACAAATTTTGATGAACAACAATCAAGAGTAACAATTTCGATTCAGAACTAAGTCAAGTTCAGTCTAGTTCAGTTTACAAAAAGTTTCTCACTTGTTAATAGCAATTTAGTCCCGAATATTGGATTCCAAAAGCTAGACTCCAAAAAGTCTAACAGACTCCAAAAAGTTAGACTGAGCTTGCCGGTGGCCAGGGTATGCACAGATTTTTTCATTTTACTTGTAAAATTACACATAAATTTAAAATGATTCCTTAGAATTATGTACTTTGCGTCCAAAAAAATTGTTTGGACCAATTTTGCCAAAATGAACAAAAACAAGCCTTAAATATGATTCAAAATTGGCTGATTTGTTTCGATAAAAAATATTCTTTCAAGTGTTTTTCTTCTTGATTTCAATGGAATAATTCCAAAATATGCCTGGATATTGGTCGAATTCTGGAGAATTTTTTTATACAATATGCCCAATTTACGCAAGGTTTGAACATAACATAACCCGGATTTGTCCAGCCCAGATATTTGTGAAAAAATTTCTAGTTAGTCCTGCCTAGATTATAGTTCTTGATTTTCAGTTTGGATCATTATTGGGATAATATTCTGTTTCGAATCTTGGTTTTGCATTTTAAACTAAAATAAGATGCATTTTTCATATTCAACAGTCATCATTGGTAAGGGTGAAAACAATTGGTTACTTCCTCGTTAAACAAAACGTACGAAAAAAACACTCATCTTTTCGGAATTTGATAAGAAATATTAAAAATTTTAAACATTTTTTTTTATTTGGAGATACATTTTTAATCCTTAATTCATAGGCAGAAAGGAACATATGAAAGTTCAATGAGTTCGGAGTTAAAAAATCTGAAACAATTTCTTCATTCAAAACTTTGGTTCAAATTAACAAGTTCAATTACGAGCGATTAACAAAAAAAATATATATTTAAACCCACATATTCAGAATCAAGTAGGAGATCTCTGGTTGAGGGTTCTGATCAAATTTTGCTTTTTAATTTTAAATTTTTAGGAATTCATACCTGGAATATAAATTCTCATTTAAGTCTCGAAATTTGTAATCAAATTCAGCTCGAATTGAAGTTTTACAATCAAGAATGAACTATCAATATGAGAATTTCATTTAGGATTCAAATTGAAGAAGAACGTAGTTTCATAACTTTGGTTCTTTATTGAAAATTAAATTTTTATTTGCAATCAGAGTCAGTTAAGAAACACAAACCTGGTAGAAGTCACCAAAAAGATCTGGATTCAAGTTAAAGATTTTTTTTTGATTTTTCAATTTATTCACAGGCAGGTCCGTACATTTCCAAAATGCAGATCTAAAAAACTGAATTCTAAAATAACAATACGATCAGATAAAAAATTAACCGTGAAGGATTGTAAGGAGAGTGATCATAATGTTTATTTCTTATTCATCTTAGTTTAGATTTCTTTTCTTCGTTTTCAACTTTCTTAATTTTCAACAATTTCGCTGTAGTATTTTGAATTTGAACAAAAAATATTTGATTGCGATGATATGTATTGTAAATTTTCGATAAGGGCAAAGAACCAATCTTGAACTTAGGCGAATTTATTGAATAGTTGATGGTTTAACTTAATTTTATGAGAAGAAGAATATGTTTATGTTCAATAATACTGAAATGGAAATGGTGGAAAATTGGTGATTTTGTGATCAGTTAATAAAAAACTGATCCAAAATAAACAAATAAGAAATTCCAAGTTTTATTGTAAATATTGAAAGAACGAAGCAAAAACCAATTAAGTTAACATTGCTCATTAAAATAAAGTTTTAAAGAACTTCAGATCATTCTTCAAACTTTTTCAAGGTTAATTAAAAAATCATGATCGTTTCAATGAAAATGATTTTATATTATATAAACAAATGAAACGTTAATAAATTTTCAACTGCAGGTTTTGATGTTTAAAATTTCAAGCTCTGGAGATTTTGTAACTTTCAATTGAAATATTGGGGCCTGGAAAGATCAGAAGGTAGAAACTATGTTTTTCTTATCAATTTTGAATCGGATTCTTTTTATTATACTTCATTCAATTAAAGAATAATGGTGATGCATGATCTAAAAGTTTGTTGAAACCTGAAAAACGATAAGATTTATGTAAATTTCGAAATGCAATTTTCTTGGTTTTGTGAAATTTATTAAAACGTTTTTAAATATTATGTAGAGCATTTAGATGATAAAGAAAAACTAAATAAAATTGGGACTGAATTTGGTTTCTTGAAAAATGTTTGATATCAGCATAACATTTGTAATTACAAAACGATTTCCTTAATCGAAATTTTTAGTAATAAAGTAGAGGAAATCAGATTTTAGATTTTTTGCTTGTTTTGTTTACCATCGCGAGAGATTAAATTAGTTTTGAAGTTAAAATGGTTTGTTTCGAACTCTGTTCTTGTTTAGTTACACTTCTTAATAAAAACTCATTCGAAAGATGGGGTAGGGGTTTTTTATGTCAAGTTTTTAGTTCCAATAGAAAAAGTTGATTGAATCGTAATTGAAATTTACAAATAAAAATTTGTTCCAATTTGTGAACGTCTTATAGTTACGTAAAATGACATGTTTCAAGCCTAGGGTGATTTGAGCCTCAATTCCAACGGAAGCGAATCAAATTTCTGAGTTACTTGTTAACACTTGTTTTTTAACACCTCCTAAGATCGAGTAATTTCTTGATACAGTGAAAATTTTACTTGTAAAAAATCTCTTTGGGGAAGGGATAAACCCCTAATAAACCTCCCCCCCACCCCGTTTGCACGGCTTTGTTCACAGGGGATCAAATCTTATAATTCTTTATCGGTACATTTCGTACCTAAAAATTATCAAATTTTCAAGTTGATGGAAAATATTAGAGAAATATGAGGGTCAAAGAAAAGGAGAACATAAGCAGTAAATATCATGAATTTCTAGTAAAAGCTGGTTCTTCCTACGGCCCCGGCATATATGCAGTAGGTAAGTATAAAATTTGTGCACACATTTTTGTTGAATCTATGCTGAAGTTTGGATAAATCTGTAAAAAACAGTTCACAAGCGTTTTAAGAGTAGTTAAAAGAAAAAAAATATATCAGGAAAATGTTGAAAAAGTTACCATTTACAATGTGCAGGATTTGAACGCGCAATTTTCGGCTTTCTGACCGATACATTACCAAATATGCTATAGAGCTTTGAACATATTCAATTTTTCCGCATCGATTTTATTTCCAAGATAAATTTCATAACCACTTTCTCAACCGGGGAAAATTCTAGATTACTTAGTTTGGACACCTCAACTAAGAGGAGATCATCTGTACTTGTAGTTAAAATTTGAGATGCATTAACTGTGAAAAATTGAGCTATCAAACAACAATGAGCCAAGGCCCAAGAAGCAAAACTTCAGTTCACATTTAGGGGTTGCCAAATCATTTCGACATTCAATCTCAAGACATTCGATTTGAAGTTAAACTTTCATTTTTATAGTTTGCTTCTGAATAGGGACATCAATTCAGTAACCATGAAAAATAAAAATAAAGATTACTTATTTAAACTTCGCTTATTTTGATTCGTTATTTTGATTGGCATTTCGGTAAACGCATCAATTACTTTGCTGGAAGAAATAATAGCAAGTCAATTAACTAATGTGGGTTAAAGGGTTTCATACGCTCTTATGAAATTTTCATAAACTTTTGTTTTTCTCAATTCCAACACCTATAAAATTATTATAATAAGAAGCATCTAAGTAACATATCAACAATGACTATTCTTTAAAAAGACTGAATGATTATGTTGGTTTTTTAGGTCCTAAATTTTGATTTTCGATCTCCGTTTTTGGTTTGAATATGCGTAGGGACTTAAATTGTGTCTTTTGAAAAGTCAGCTATATCTACGCATTTAACGACAAATAAATATGTCTTTGAATGAATTTAACTTTTTTTTCAAATTCCATAACCAATTTCTAAATTAAAAATTTTCCATCCAGCCAAAGATTAAACTTAAGGGATTGTAATGTTTAATTACATCACTCATAAGCATCATCAATCTTAACAGATCCAACCACATCGGACCGACCACAATCGCTTTCCGGAAGCAAATCATTATTGTCAGCAAGTCATCATCACTCTATCGGGGAGAGAAATTATATTTTTCCTAACAGATTATGCCTGCACATCAGATAACGAACCACACAAGGCCGATAAATCACCAACAACCCATCCAATCTCATAACGGCCTTGCCTCATGCCAGGCCGCCGAGAAGTTGGTTCGTGGTCAGGGTTCGTCGCTTTATAAAGCGCTCCATAATTGAAGTCACCCTAAGAAACCGTCTTCGTCGTCGTTGTCCTAAAACTTTGTTGCCAGACCCGCAAGCTTCTGACCTCAAATTTTAGTCTGGCTTTCAGTGGCATCTTGCAAGGTAATTTCCAATTGCGGCAAATTTTCGCTTTTTCTTCCGATCTCACCGTAGAACCATACTGATAAATATCTCCGCCAGTTGGAACTTACCTTTAGCAAATAGGCGAACTTCGTCAACGGATGGACAACTAACACTAGGAAGCGTCTTGTTCCATCCCATGTACAACAAGCTTGTTAAGCGACTCGGAAAGCGTAATTGTTAGATGGAGATTTTCACCGCAATAACAATTTTCTCTCCTTGACGAGTTGTTGGTCGGATCTCTCTAATCAATCGTGATTTATGTCCTCTTGGGTCCGATGACCGACAAAAAGGGTTGCGGTTGGAGTTTCGTCGTGGGCAGTGCTACCAACTTCAAAGATGCATCGAAATTTTCAATGGTGACCATTCTCTGTCAAAGTTTGTTTTGTACAAGTTTCGGGTTTTTAGGATTTATTTTGGGTATTGACGTGGGAGTTTTCTTTTTACCTGAACAATTTTTGATAAGAGCATTTTTTTGATGTCCACATATTACAATTTCAAATTCAGTTCCCTGGTGAAAGTTTGGGAACGCTGAACCGTGAATGTGATTAGGGTCTTGAACCGGATTAATTCGTTGTACGGCTATTGGTCTTGAATTTTTTCCCCGACTGGTCAACCGATGGGTTTGTCGTTCATTTTCGAGGCCAATGCATATTCAACATTGGAAAACAAAGGTTCCATAAATCGTCATCTAATTTGCAATCACGAAATATACCCGTTCGAAAGGCTCTTGGTGAAGCGATATGTTATGAGATTCTGTCGAGCCGCCGAATTGAGAGTCAACTGGAGGAAAATTTATCACCGATAATTTGGTGGATTGGTTGATTCAATATTGAAGTCCTCGAATGCAAATAATGGACCACGACAACGACGATCAATGGCTGACGACCTGTCAGGAAGGTAAAATTTAGTGATCTTCCTGGCCCAAAAACTATCCTCAATCATATTCCCCCGGACCCCAGGAAGCAAGGATCCCATCGGGGAGAGATTTCACCTCCGGAAGGTAAACACGAAGACGTCATTTATCTCCTTCTCTATCTGGTACAGCTCGCAAAAGTGCGAAGGATGATCAATCATCATCGATCGAGTGGCGCGCGATGTCAGAGTTGTTATCGAAACTGCATGTTCCTGATTCCACCCCTCGGGGGATTCGCTAAATTAATTACCCATACGCGTAATGTGGACATCGAGCTTATCGAGCGCCCCAAAGCCGACGGGAACCTGGTGTAGTTATTAATCACCGTGAGATAAATTTTCATTACTTCCAGATGATTTTTTCCAGTATTACACGCGTCGTTAAGAAACGGAACGAATCGGACGACACGATTACAGAAGGGTTTTGAATTTTTGACGAAATTTTCTGGGTGCTGATGGTAATCCGGCTCATGTCTCCTTTTGCTAAAGTCATTCAGAAGAATATTCACAGCAGCCCAAAAAATGCGTGTATGATCTGGTGATAACCAACTGAGATCGAACAAAAAAAAAACGAGATCAGCTTAAGTACTTACGGTCTGGAACAAGCAAAGGGTATGTGCTGTGCAATGTGTGTAATGGATATGCTGCTTCAGTTTGGCAACATGTTTTGGACGGCCACGAACAAGGGCCCTCGGGTGCAGATGTGGATCCGAGGGTTGAACTCGGGAAAAGTGAATCTTCTCTGAATGTTTTCATCATAAATTTTCTTCCTCGTCAAAAGATAAAAAATATAAAAAAAATAAGTTACTATTTTGTCGAACGCTTGATTTATCAAGGGAAAGTCAAAAAAAAAAAATTGTGGCAACCAAATGAATATTTTTTTATCTTTCTAAACTTTCCATATTTTCAACTTTTTGAACATTCTTGATGATGTTTTCATGCTTTTTCATCACTTAAATTGTAATTTTTTGTTTAAATAACGGTGTCGCCAGCTCTCGATGTGATTATGATAGGTTTTTAAGGAAATTGTGCACAATTATTTTTGTCTTCTTCTCTTGCATCTAAAACATCTCGGAAATACATTGGTTTCAATTTGAAAAAAAAGCAAGACAATACTTTTTACAGGCAACAACACGCTATCAATATTTTGCATATTCGTTGACTAGGAACTTGGCTAACTACTACCAATAGAAAGTCTCCCATTTCTAAATGAGCTAAGCTTTTGTGTACGGAATACTTTTATTACTGAAGTAAACCTAATGTTTTGTGATATATGAGAGGAATCCAAATTATCAAAGACATTATTGGTAAATCTGAAGAAAAATAAACTGTTGGGTCCTTTCAAACACCCAATGGAATCTACCCAGAAATTCTGTTATGGTTTTGGGTGATGGGAACAGCATAAATTTGCTAGAAAGTTCATGAAGAAATGAGTCTTTTTCACATTTCACTAAAGAAAAATCACTTTAAATTATTAATCTTAGCATGTTTTTCCAAAACAAAGTTAGAATTTCAAAATTTATGTTGACAATACTTTTGTGATTTTGGAAATACGTACAACATTTTAAAATCTGTGAAATCTGTGAATATTTTCAAAATTCTGTGTTCTGTGACACAGATTCTGAGATGAAAATTTGCTCATAATTCTGTGAAATTAGAGATTTTTTTTTGTGATTTCGCCAACCTTGTGCCTTTGTATTGATATTTGATATTGGAAGATTTTTGCGTCCTTCACTCGAATCATTTTCGATTTTGTATATCACCGCTAGTTGTTTTGATATGGCGTTTAGAAGTTTTACAATTCTAAACACCAGTTTCAGTTTTTAGGGAAGTCAAATCGTTGATAAATGTTGAACTAACAAAGTACTTAAAGAAAATACAAAAAGTTATTTTGAAGCTATTCGATCACGTCAAAATTCACGTATCTTACTGAATGGAGAAAAATTAAGCAAAAGTCTTCGTAAAAGTTAATTATTGAGTTAAAACCTTTGTTTTCATAATATTTGCAATATTCTGTAGTTTTGCCTTAAAATGCTCTATTATACACTCATTTTTAATGAATACAATATTGAAGCTAATATCTTAATTGCAATATTCAAATTTCAGATACTGCATTGTAATTTGTATTCATGATTCGATTTAAGCTGAACAATGTTAGTTTTAAGTAATTAGCTTGGAATATTAAATTTAAACATACAGTATGTTGATTCCAAATTCAAAATCATTTTTTAAGCAGGGGAGAGTAACCTTTTCAACTAACGGGTCCATTTTAATTGGAAATCTTTTCAGCGGGCCACACTGAAAATAGTACTTGTTAATATTCCGCATAACTCATTGGTACCGTAATACGGGGTAACTTTGATCACCGGAGTATCTTTGACCAACAATAAATTTATCATCAACATTATCATCAATAACTCAGTCTATAGTTTGAATTTTTGAAAACTATTTTCTACGTTTGAAAGCCTATTAGTTGAGTATCAAATAGACAAAATTTGGTATGAATTTGAAATATTTTTTTGTTAATAAAAACATGATTTCAATATCTTAAAATATCTATTTTTCCAATGCTTGCAAACAAACAGCCCTCCTGATGAAACCAAAAAGCATTTAGAAGCAAACGGGTTGTTGAATGTGAAAGAACAACTTTTTTCTATGTATATGTAAATTTATTGTGCTATTTTTATAGTCTTTCAGAGATAAATTTTTGATATTTATAAAATAAGGACATTTTTGAAGAATAAGCCCGTATTGGACAAATGAATAGAAACCTTATCAAATGGTTAATTTTGAAGAAAAAATGAAAATGGAAATAGTGAGTGGGCCTAGAGGAATGTGTTAAGGTAAAATTTCATTTTTATTTTTTAGCTCAAACTATTAAGCAATTGTTTTCATTTTTGCCCCGAAATATACGCAACATAAAAGTACTTTTTTCAATTATACAGTGAGGGGCAAAATAAAGTGTCCAAATTATTTTTTTTCAATTTCTTTTATTTTTCTGGTTAAAATTCAACGAAAACGCATCGTAATAATTTTTTAAATATTGTTTATTATGTTCTTTTAAAATTTTTGTTAATGTTGCGCTGCTAAAAAAAAAAGTTTTTCTAATAGAAAAAAAAAAAACAGTTAATATTCCAAAAAAAAACAGAGGCAAAATAAAGTGTCCAGATCGGTACAGCTTCAAATTGATTCAAACTGAAGGCAAACAAGAACGATTTAATAATGGGTATGGCCTCCTTCGGCCTTCAACACCTCCTGCAAGTGCTTCGGTATACTTTCAACAAGGTTGTGCAAGTGTTGTGGGTCGAGTTCCTCCCACGCATGCTCCATGGCATCAAAATAAGTATTTTTAATTTGTCACACCAGTCTTATCAATCAGAGCCACAGATTTTCGATGGGGTTCAGATCAGGACTTTGTGGGGACCATTCAAGGGGTTTGATGCGGCAGGAACGGGGAAATGACTTCATCAGATTGACCGTATGCTTCGTATCGTTATTCTGCTGTAAAACGAAGCGCTCTTCGAGGCCCGTCTTGATGAGGGATACCACCGCAGGATATTGGAATATGACTCAGCTGTCATGATTCCGCCAATTTTTACCAAATTGCCCACCCCACCCCAAGAAAAGCACCCCCACACCATCACGTTACCTCCTCCGTGGTTGACTGTTCCTTGGATATGGCGATCTTGGAGCTCCTCATCCGACTTGCGCCACATATTATCCCGCTTCTTCCGGTTAAATAGCTCGAATTTGGATTCGTCGGCCCACAACAATGTCTTCCAGTATTCGAGCCGTTTATCGGCGTGCTCCTTGACGAACTTGAGCCGCTTAGCCTTGTTCACCTGGCTGATGAAAGGCCTTTTCACTGCGATCTTTCTATGGTACTCCTTTGCATGGATGCGGCGACGGACAGTACAACGCAATACCGAAAATTGGAGCTCTTCCTGTATCTGCCGGATCGTTATTATTGCGTTTTTCTTCACTTCAAGAATGATTTTCTTGTCCGTTCTGGCATCTGTCTTGGGTTTCAGTCCTCTTCCTGGGCGATCCATCACCGATCCGAACGTTTTCATCTTCTTCATGGTATTTGATACCGCTGTCTTGCTGATGTAGTGCTTGGCCACTTTCCGGTGCGTTTGACCGTTATTCACATCACGAACAACCAGTTTCCGGATGGACAACGGAATTTAACTAGAAATTTATGCGTTCTCCATATTTTACAACTTATTCGAATGTAGACACCTGTTTGAATACTCCAGAGCCAAGCCAGTTGTTTATGAAACGTCAAAATACACAAAACAAACAAATTCGAGGGGCCTCGCGATGGAAACTTATCGAAATTATATTGATTTTTGAGTTGGACACTTTATTTTGCCCATGTTTTTTTGGAATATTAATTGTTTTTTTTTTTTCTATCAGAAAAACTTTCTTTTTTTACCAGCGCAACATTAACAAAAATTAAAAAGAACATAAAAAACAATATTTTAAAAATGATTACGATGTGTTTTCGGTGAATATTAACCAGAAAAATAAAATAAATGATAAAAAAATAATTTGGACACTTTATTTTGCCCCTCACTGTAAATGTTTAAAAGAAAACGTTACAAAGCAAGATAAAATTGATAAACTAGCATTTGTAAATATTATGAAGGTGTTTTGTATCCTTTATGGTCGAGAAAACTCGTTAAAACCGTCAAAATAGAGACTGATCAATGTAACCCCAAAGCATCAAATTCAAGACAGAGACAAAATCGATATTTTAATCAAATTTAAAGTGGTCTAATAAATTTCTTCAACCATGTTTAACGTTCATTGGGGTCCAGTACTGATTTTAAAAATATGAAACATGCCACATTCTCCTTAACAGGAAAAAAACCGAAAATTTTTCAAAAAAGTGATCAATATTACTCCGGATTACAGGAGTGCTGAGAACATTTATCATATTTTATCATTTAAAGTACCGTTAAAAAAATCATATTTTTTACGCTATGCTTAGAAATGCCATTGCTCATCCGTTGTCTTCTGATAATTTTCTTTATTTAACAGACATGCTCTTGTGAATTATTCGGAATAAAAAAACAGTTTTTTGCAATATGTTGATTGCACTGAACTCTGTAAAAAAGATAATAAATGTTCTAATATTTAGAAAAAAGGTGACAAGACCGAAAAATTGTGGGATGAATGCATATAAAAATGAGTGAAGTGGATATTCAAACAAGTCAGCAAATAACATATTTATAATTATCGGATTAGTGTGGACTAGAATTGAAATATGATAATAATCAATCTTTTGCAGGAAAATGCGGCGAAATAAATTCAATTTAAAAAAAAGCTTCGCGGGCCGCAAAAAATGTCTAACTCGAAAATTTTCCAGTAAGTAGAAACTGCCTATCGGTGTAACAAACTTTATTATTTGAAACTTTCACTTATATCGAAAGGAATAAATCGATACCTAAATAATAGAAAATTCAACGTATGATTCTCATTTGGCTCTCAATTGGCCAATTAAATCCAGATTTTTTTGTTGCAAAATTAGAAAAATAAGTCAAAAATTAAAAAATTCGTGTCAAGTCTAAAAAATTGAAGGAACAACTTATGTCTCATATTCAACAGCTTTTCTCAGCTATTGTCTATTTCACAACTAAGGACACTTACGAAATTTTATTTGATGTCTTTTTTGGGTTTGAAATAGAAACCCTCGACCCAGGAAATATACGTTCTGTCGACTGAGCTTGGAAGACTTGTTAAAATAATTCATGATGAAGTCATATAAGTTATTTTGAAACGTTCTTTATCATAGTTCTAGGCTTGTAATCTCATCTTTTATCTTTCCATAAAAAAGAAAAATTTTAAAACAATATTTGAAGAAATTATAATAGATACATATTGAAAAAATCAATAAAATGTACAGAACCGAAAATTTCTTGTTTTTTTTTATGTCTGTTAAATTGCTCATATGAATATTTTCAAGATTGTGATCAGAACTTTCAAAAGCTTGTGCAGGGCCGTTACATTTTTTGATGTTTAAGGTATCGCTAAACTGAGTTATTGAAGAAAGCGGATTAAATTTTTCTTTAAAATAAAAATTCCTGAAAATTTCAATAGTTTAGTGAGAAAAGTTTCTGTCTATTTAATAGGTTATACAATTTTTGAAGCATCAATTTTTGTTTATAATATATTTATTTTGACATATTTGTGTGGGGGAATAAGGCCAAGATTAGCACCTTAACCCTCATCCGTCCCTGAAACTTTTACCCATTACAGTACCTTAACAGCCCCTAAATAGTCCTTAAACAATCCCAACATTTTTGTCAAGTATCGCAGCGCTTATGTTATTACACTTTTAGAATCGTTATGAAATTGGTATAAATTTGAAAATTCGTCAAAAATTCTGTGTTTCGTATTTTGACAATCTAAAAATGCAAAAATCTTTTAAATAACGTAAACTTTTCAACCCTCTTTTCAAAATTTATCGGGTGTGACTTAAACATTATTGACGATTCCTTAATTGAAATGTACTACAACTTTTTAACCTTTTTTGTCGTCATGATCTTATAAAATTGCAAAAAATATATATTTATTAGAGACGTATATGTAGCTTCCAACTTCAGTTTTTTGGAGAGAATTTTTTTTCGATAATTCCGTAGCTAATCTACAATTTTTTATCCGAAGCATGTTTCTCAGAATTTTTTCCTTAGACATTGAACAACGGAAAAACTGAAGTATTGTAGCAGAATATTGTCTGAATAACATATTTGAGTTAAATCATGAGGTTTCCAAAACTATAAATTGCGTAAAAATCGGTTGAGAAACAAGAGAGATATAGCGATTATTAGCGAGAAGTGTCAGGTCCGATCACAGAGTTTTTTTCCGGGGCTTTCAGGTTGTGTTCATAATGATGCAAAATTAAAGACTTTAAGAATTAATTGAGGGCCCCCCAAGATTTTTTTTATTTGGATGCACCCGAATAAAGAGTTACAAACCACCAAACTTCAAATAATGTTATTTTTACACTGAAGAACGGATCAGGATCTAACATTCGCGTGGTTAAAAAAGAAAAATTAAGTGAAAACTTGAGACTTTCCTGATAGATGACTAGAATGGGATGTGATACAATTGAAAAATATGATGAGTAGCGAAAAGACTTGATCAAACTGCTGAATTTGAATACAGAAAACACAAACAAACCCGATGGTTTTCTCACATACGGAGTAAGATGATCCTTAATTTGGGTTTCTTTGTTTGGTTAATATTTTGCTCAAAAGTGGACATTTCAGCTTTAAAGGCCTCAATTCTCGCGTGAGCTTTCATTACGTCGTATGAAACAAGATATAAACAAATAAGTTATTGGAAAAAAAAATCAAAAACTGACATTAACTACACCCAAAATTCAGCCTCTGTGCCAATGGCGTGTAGTCAATTACATAGCATCATTGGTACAAGAAGATAACGCGACCGGTGCTGATTCGATTTGCTCCCACCGGCATTAATCTCCCAAGTTAACCGAATTGCGTATGTCTGAAAGAAACAAAATAAAAACGCTTTCACGTCCCTCCCTATCGCATCACAAGACGAAGAAGGATGGAAATAAATACCGGCCAACAACAGGCAGCCAGCGAACCGAGCACTGTGCGTGTGAATGTAGCAAAAGCAACAACAAAAACATCCTTCTAATTCAATCCCTTCAATCCACCGGCAAACAACCACGGCCGAGCTGTGCGTGTGTATGCAGTAAAAGCAACAACAAAAAAAAACATTCCTTCAATTCAATTCGCCGGCAAACAACCACGGCTAAGCTGTGCGTGTGTATGTAGCAAAAGCAACAAGAATATATTCCTTCATTTCACCGGCAAACAAGCACCGGCCAAGCTGCCCGGCTTTAGCAGCTGTGTATATGTATCGTGTGTATGTAATAGCAGGCAGTAAGCAAAGCACAGTTCTCATTCAATGGGTTTCCCGTTTCCTCCACTCCCGTTCCCTTTCCCGTTTCCATCGCAAGACAAATGAATACCTTGAAAGGAGGCCAAACGCCAGGAAGCCACTGTCGTGCGTTTCTTTTGTGATTGATCGGTGGCAGAATGCCTATGACAAATATCCCTCTTCCTGCATGAAGCTCAAATAGTACACTGGTTAAGATGTCGGTCTGGCAAGACCATTTTGGTTAGTGATTTGAGTTCGATTCTCCCTACGGGCGCTGTGGTTTAAATTTTTATTTTCTTGTTTCTGGGATGAATTATCCAATAGGAACGAAATCCCATAAAATGTTTTTCTTGTTTTGCTTGAATGTAGTGGTCATGCATCATTTTAGTTGGGAGCCGAGTCCTTATGCCAGTTACGGTTTTTCAAACATATCATCTTCGGCACAGTGCACATTTCAGCGCATTATCGGCACAGAGATGTGCTAAATAGGCATTGGATTTTTGCAACCTCTTCTATGGGTGTAGTCGCAACTTTTTTTCATTTACAATTTTTTAGTCTGGGCAACATATTTCATATGTAAAATACAAATTTTTAAGTTTTTTTTGATTACTTTTGCAGCAGTTTTCTGTGAATTCTTAAGATATGGCAAATTAAAGCACACGCGAGAAGTGTTAATTGTGAGTTCAAGCGATTATAAAAAGTAGTGGTTGCAAAAACAAGAAGGTGCAATTCGTACATATTCTTGGTAGAACTTTTTTGAAGTTGACTCAAAATTAAATGTTTTTCACCACATCTAAACTACAAAATTCAAGTGTTTTATTCGCCAGTAAATAGGAAATAAACTCTAAAATATGATGTGCTACCAAAAAAAACTCAAAAACATACAGTTTCACTAAAACTGAAAGAGCCATTCTGCCCTTATTTTCCCTACCCTACTTTATGCAAATGATGCAATTGACGCAAAGTAATTGAAAATCTTATCCGGTTAAATTGTTTTCAATATTTACTACTGAGCTAGAGTTCATGAACATCTGCTCAGCAAGCTAGTGTTTTGCTAAAATACTTTGATAAACTCGATATCTTTAAAATTTAATTTTCAGTAAGATAAACCTTAATTTTTTTTCTAAACAAATATTCAGAAAACCTCAACTTTTGATTATTATTGAATACACGATTCACGAAATATTGGTTTTTTAACGCATATGATACATTTTATAAAAAAAAACATCATTCTTAAAAATGTAATACAATACTTTCATAAACCCAAAGATATTAAATTTGTAGAATTTGGTCCAGTGGTTTCTGAGATAAAGAATGTCAAATTTTTGTGTTTTTGGGCTTATATTTCTACGTGGTCCTTAATGTGATAAGTTTTTCAACCCCGCGCATGAATTGTATAATTTTTGTTCTATGACATTAATAATGTCATAATGCTTGGTTTATTCTGATCGAAGCTCGATGATTAAAAATATCCAAAATTTACAAATATTAACTCTAAAATCTCTGACTTCAACCCTGCCAAATAACAGGGGAGGGAAAACGCTGATATGATTAATTGTTAATTATATAATGTACCTCAAACATGGAACAACAGTGCTACAAACGCAATATTATCGTATCATCGCAAGCCCCTACCAGGCGGCGGCAACGCTATTCAAATCGTATGGAGCACATCTTTCGGATTTCCCCTTTTTTTCCCCTCGTTTTGACCGATTTAAGCTTTTTTCTTCAGATTTAAGCTTTCGTCTCCTATCTTCTCAAGGTAAAAAAAGCTTAAATCTGAGGAAAAAAAGCTTAAAAACGAGATTCACGACCACTTATTTAAAAGATGTTGGTCACACGATACATAGACAAAACGTGTAACGTTGCCTCCCTCTGGCCCCTACAACAACAGAAAAAAAAGAAAAAAAACTGTAATCGTGTACAGATTACGAATTTCCCTTTTGGATGCCCTCTGTGACATGCATTTCGACGATAAACCGGGCATACGGAATCAACCCACGTGGATTCGCATGATTTTTGCGGTAAGTCCTTGGTTCCGAGGAATGCACATCTTCGAACAATCGAAGGTTGTGCCGTTCTCATTTTGCACGCTTTTCGTCGATTACTTATTATTGTTCCTCGATGGTTCAATGTTTTTGGCCGAAACAAAATATCGGGGTTTCAATTGCACCGCAGCAGCAGCGCATTGTTGCGGTTTCTTTTGAATCCTTTTGAGATTCATGGTATAGAGGAAAAAAGGAACTGGGGGTAAGCTTTTTGGTGAAAACACGGCTTTATTAAAAGTGCTATCTTAATTAAATCTATGTGGTTGAATAAATCGGTTCATTTTTCAACACACCTTACCGGGACGCCCCGTTTTTTCTTTCTTTTGCGGCCACTAAGCCGCGACGTGACACGGAATGGATTGTTACCGTTCAGGAAATAATGGTACAGGGTACCGTACCGATATGATATGGCTCTAGGTCACTTTTCGAAGGTGACTGCGAGGAAGTAAATGGTCGGTATCATTAGGTCGTTACGAGAACATTGACTGTGGTGAAAGGGTGACTACTTCAACATTGGCTGGACCGGAAGCTGCACAACCTCGAATTAATTCTGGTGAAGTAACCAAGTAAAAAAGACATCTCGACAAAGGCCGGCTGAAGATGTTTGTGACCGCCTTGCTTAAAGTTCCGATTGAGTCGCTTATGGGTGCGCGATCATTAATCATAATTAGTAAATATTTGCATTGCTCATATATGTATATTCAGTAAACAAACACTAAGTGCGCACTGCTGAATGGTTGTGCGAAAAAAAAAGAAAACATCGTCCAAGGCACGACTTCACAAATCCGGTGAAGCTTGTTGTTATTCGTTGTTTGGGAGAATCCGTATGCCGAAATAACAAGAGCAAACAACATCGGAGCTGTAGGAGTTGCTTGTTGAGTATTTTTGGACTTTTTGGGGAAGAATTTGCAAGTTATGTGGTTGTTTGGATGGGTTTGGTGCTCGGTCTGGTAAGTTTTTTTTTCCATCAGAAGAAACCTGCTGTGCGAACTCAATTTAGCCGGTGCAGTTTTGGAATTTCCTGAAGTCGGAGAAATTGACCTGTCAATGATGGTTAACTTTCAACTGCTGCTGTTAATTTACTTTAAGTAGACATATTGACCCAATTCAGCGAAATTAATCTCGGTGTATGAGAATTGATTTGAATTTGAATTCTGCTTTGTGATGGAGAATATAATAATTTTGATAATAACTGACGCAAAAGTGAACAAAATTCTTACCCTTGAACGTAACATAACATGAACGTGATATTTAATTTCCATTCGATGCTATATATGTATATGCTATATATTATGATTTTAAATACATTCGAAGCGAATGCATCATTTCTTTAATATTCAAACGAACGCTGCCTAATAAAAAGTATATATCTACTGATGCTCAAAGACAAAATTTGCCTTTCAATTTAATTAGAGTGTCGTATCCTGGGATTTTCCGACCAGGACTTCCCGTGAATAAAAATAAATCAGGAATTCCCGAATCCTGGGAAACGCTAAAAAATCCCGACGATTCCCGAACCTTATAAATAGAGCTAAATAACTTAAAATTTACACACCCTGAATTAGAAAAATGGATCGGATACAGCATCTATATTTTATTTGAACATTTAGGATGTTTGATGAATAACCTAAGGTCTAGCAAACCAACTTCGATCAATAGTAAAAAAAATCTTTATTTTTTTCCATTTTTGCTGCAAGAAGCAGTAAACTTTTTACAAGTACTAATGACACATTTCACCATGATGTGAATTCACTTTTCCGGACTTTTCTAAACTGTTGTCATTCTACAGGAGAACCAATTACAATGAAAAAAATAATACCTGCAAAATGTCGCAACTTGAATTTACTTTGAATTGAGTATGATTTGGACACTAAAAAAATTGTGTTTGTGTTGCGGTAGATTATTTTTGTAACGTGAATTCACTCTAGAAATGATCATTTTTGACTTCAGTACATATCATTTTCATTCCCTGCTCTCCCTGAGGAAATTGAATATTAATGTCCTAGAACAAGTTGATTTTTTTGTTTATTTTATTTATTTATTGTCTTCGAGAACAAATGTTTCGCACAGACTTATTATAATAACAGTTGTCTTAATCTATTTTTGTACACCACATTTAAAAGAATAAATAACCCACAACTTTACACGTTACTTTCTGATTAAAAAACAACAGACAAAGTAATGCTTCTTCAAAGCTGTGATGTGAGTAATACAACAGGGCTGTAAACTGAATTCACGTTACGAAATTCCAAAATATTCTGAACCACTCCTTACAGCATCAAATTTTTTTTGTACACTTTTTAAAGCGTTATTTTTTTTTTATTCTGGCTTGTTTAATCTCAAAGTTCAATCTTGTTGAATCTTAAACTCAGTATATTTCAAAAACTTTTTCCTTATTTTGACTCTCACTTACATAACAACATATTGAAAAATCATTCGTTAAAATCACTACTGTTTCTTACAATTTTATTTTTCACTCATTTGCGACTGTTTTGAAGGCTTTTTAAATCTACTCCATTGAATATAAAAACTCGCTTTTTCCATACAATGAAGTATTTGATGGCTTCAGAAAGTATTATGCAATTTGCAAAAAAATCAATCCATATATTCGAAATTATTTATTTTGTAAAAGTTGTTAAAATTTACACTTTATATTGTAAAATTTACACTTTATCCATCAAAATATTTGACATTTAAAACTATATAAAACATGTTTAATAATTTTTTTCCTCTTTTTTTTGTAAATTTTTTTGTAATTTGAATATTCGAAATGAGTGACTATTTTGCGAATTTTCGATTTGACAACAAGTAAAAATCACTTGTAAGCGGTACAAGTACGTGGAATGTGACTTAAACTCTTTGTTTTTGAATTCATATTCTATTCTAGTTCTTATTAATTAGACTGAATCATTTAATGTATATATTTGCATAATATTAAACCATTATTGTCTTAACCGTCTACTGTATGAAAAAAATGCATGAATTATAGAAGATGATAAAAAAGTCGGTGGAATTAGCTTTGTTTACCGATAGCTATGAAATTTATACAAATAAAAACGATTTTTCAGTATTTTTTATATTTTGAACATTTTAAAATGAGTATAATTTGGCCTCCCTTCCATGAAAGTCCAAAAATGCCAAGCAAAATGTTCTTCTCTAATCTGAAATTACAAATTTTAAATTAAATTTTGATGAATGCCTAAAATGATTCAAAAGTAAAAATCTCAACTCAGAACCTCGAAAAAAAAACATCTAATTTGATTGAAATTTAATCTCGAATATTGAATTCCAGTAAGATTGGACCAAACTTGCCTTGTCGCCCAAGTTTGCCCAAAGTTTTGCCTTTTATTTGCAAAATTAAACAAAAGTTTAAATTAAGTCATTGAAATTATGTAATGTTATGTAACTTTTTTAAGTAAATTATTTTAAATTAATGTGAACGATTTTTTAAAGCTTTAAATATAATTTAAAATTAACTGATGTATTTCTATAAACATAAATCAAGTGTTTTTCTTCATGATTTCTACTAAATAAATTTGATATTAACCGATATGGTAAAAAATATCCCGGATTTCCACGACCCGGTTACTTGGGGAAAAATATATGCAAAGCTCAGGCTAGAATAATTCCGGATTGTGTGGTTCCAAATTAGCTTATAAACATTAAAATTCGATGTCTGTTGATAAGAATTCGAATTTTGTATTCAGTTTATTGTTATTGAACTTCAGTTCCGATCATCATTGGGGAAAAAATCCTGATTCGAATCTCGGTTTTGCATTTCAAACTTTTTTTTTCGAAACTCATCCGTTCGGAATATGAAAAGAAAATATCTAAAATTGCAAACTATTTTTAAAATTTGAAATTTTTACTTTTGGTTTATATGCAGAAATGGATCTAAAAAAAAGTTTTATAAAGGTAATCAAGAATTGTAAAATCTGAAACAGTTTCATCATTCAGAATTTTCCTTCAGATTTACAAGTTAAATTTCGAATAAATAACCGAAGAAAGGATTAACATTGTAAGCCAACAATTCAGAATTCAAATAAGAGATTTCTGGATGAGAATTCAAAAATCAAATTTGGAATTCAAATTAATTAAAACTTAGATTCAGGTCGAAGATAAGTTTTGTAATCAAGATTTAAATATCAATGTGAGAGTTTCAAATGGATTCAAATCACAGGCGATCGCAGTTTCAAAATTTTGATTCTGTATTCAAAATTAACCCTTCATTTCATGATTTTTTCTTTTTTCTTGAAAAAATTCTCAATAGTGCGCAATGATGAGTACATGAAGGGAAAAATAATGAAAAAATATAATTTTCACACATTTCGAGATTTTAGCCAAAATATTAATTGTTGCAAATTTGCAACAACATGAAATGGTTATACCTTTTTGTTCCTCACACAAGACAGCGAGATATAAATGTTTACTCTTAGTTTATCTTGCACTAACCATAGTTTTAGCTCAAAAACTTTGTAAACCTAGTGTCTGGACACCATTTAGCTGCGGGTAGAACCTATGTATGCTGGTTATCCACCATGGGTGCACGGATTCACCGCAGTTCCTACCTAAGTATGTGCTTACATGCATTATTGAGATTAATTAGATCGACAAATCTCCAGTTCTTTTTCAGTAACTTCATTTTTTGTGAAAGATTTTTTGTGGTTCTATGATCTTCGTGTTCATGGTTCTTAAGCGCAATATACAACAATCTAAAAAAAGTTCATTCTCGGCTAACAACAACGAATTATAAAACCATTATAACAGAAAAAGTGATTGTTGTACATGTTATACTTTTTTGCAAAGAACCAAGTAACTTGAAAATCAGGGAATACAAATTGTTGAAGGGAAAATTTGCATTGTTTATTGAAACACCAATAATAAAAAAAAAAACAAAAAACAATATTTTCAATATTCCTTAATATAGAAAACCGATAGATAAAATACCTTCAAAATGCACTCATATAACTTTTGTTGATTTGTTTTGAATCATAGGTTTATTTATTAAGGCATTTTACTTGTAAGTTTCATTTCGCCGAGTGGATCACTATTTAATCCATGTTAGTAGAGGAAGGAGCCTAAATAGTTGCGGTGACTCAACTGTTAGCTTTGATTCTAATTTGGAAGAGGGAAGGGGAACGTTTAGGGTTCAATATCGAAAACGATTTTCCGATGGTACACATTCAGAAGAGTTAACGGAATTATAAATAAGTAGGACTGGAATGAAACTGCTACTTTACCATCATGCACCGTTTCCTTTTCACATTCGTTCTGAAAACATTAATACTGTAAACATAAATACTGTTTAAATGATAAAAAGTAGTTGAAGCACATTATGGAACTCATGTTACAAACTAGGGTACTGCATTGTATAATGTTGAGAACATGTAATGCATTTGCTCTTCAAAATTAAATGTACTAAAATGGAAAAAGTATGTTAATAATTAATTTACTAAAAATGCAAAAATATTTATTTCGAACCCAGAAAATCTTTCCCGGGAATCACAATATAATATTTAAAATCATAGAAACACAGCGCACACAACTATTACTACAAATACTTCAACTATTACTACTAATACTTCAACTACTCAAAAGTCACAAATTTGTACTAAATGTGATTCTTTGGAAATATATTATCGAACTAAATAATCTGAGAATGCATTTGAAAACATACTTAGGCAGAAACTGCGGTGAATCCGTGCACCCATGGTGGATAACCAACATTCAACATACATACATATGTGACCCTTTGGAAATACAATTTTTCAACTTTTATGCAGGATTTCTAACGAGGTTTTGTAATTAATGCCATTTTTTAACTTTATGATATGAATGGTTGATGATATAGTCAAAAAGATTTTTTACTGTTTTTTTTCCATATTTCTACACTTAGTAGCCATTTTGTTCAGTTAGAGGCTAATGAATCTGCATTATTTTAAAAAATGTCTCGATAACATGATAATATAACATTAAAATAATAATACTTTCATCGGGTCACATATACACTGTTTAAACGATGGAACTTTCGAAAACACACTTTGTAGCCCATATATGTAACTAAAGGTGCTACCGTTGCATGATGTAGCAAATTTGCAACAATTAATAAAAGGCCATTATATCAGACCAAAATTTAAAAAAAATCTTCAAATTATATTCAATTGTGTTAATTGCATTTCTGAAAATGCGAAAATATTTTTTCCAGTCAATTTTTTTTTCCTCGGTGCGAATTGGACTAGGTCAAAGTTCTGAAAAATAAGCCTATTTTAACATTTCATATTTTTCAGATTGAAGTTGGTCTAGTTTGTACATATATACTCGGAAAGTAATTTTTTTTAATTGAATAGAATCTTGAAGTTAGAAATATGATTGTCATGAAGAAAAAAGTTGACTACTTGAATTTCTGCATAATTTACAACAGCATTAATTAATTGTTGCAAATTTGTTACTTTATGAAACGAAGGGTTAAAATTATATATTGAATCAGAGTCAATTTGGAACACAAACCAAAATAAATCACAAATATATAATGAAATTTTGATTTTTCAGAAACCTAGATTTTATTGTTCAAAATTCAACTTAAAATATATTTTTCTTATTTTTTGTTCAATACTAATTTGATATCCCTTTTCTGTCACTTGGAGTTTTAACAACACAAAAGGTGGGATAATAAAAAGTAATGCAAATTTTCAATTATTTGGAACAAATTGGGAATAACTTGCATACAAACTATATTGCACAAAATGGAAAAATCTAATTATTTAAAGTCAAAAATCTACGGCCCTGCTTTGTCGCAAGTAATATTTTCTGCATCAAATCTTTATGTATTTAATCACTGAATCTCGGTTCTTTCTTTCGATCATTTTATAAGCAACAAATTTTGTCACTGGTTCTTAAAAATCAAACCACAAGGTGTGTTCTTTTAATTAAACTTTTTTTAAATGTTGTCCTCCTTTTAATATTGAAATCTTTTCACAAGTTTGTATATGTTTGCGAATTTCAAAAATGTATTTTTTGCAAAATAAATTCTTAAAAATCCTTATGTTTAAATTTAATAAAAAATTTTTTTAGCCAATTTTAATTCACGAGTTTTGGAAGAAAATTTTCGAAAGCCAATCGATTATTGTCTTGAGATTTTCATTCTAATGTTATCACATACTAAGAAAGGCTCTTTTATTTGCGTTTTCTTTGCATGTTCACTATATGAGAATTATTGAATGGTTGTGACGTTTCATATCTCACTCGAATTGGAATGTTTTCTTAAACATTTTCATCGAAAAGTCTGGATGAACAGCATTGAACGAAACTAGAATATTTTCATATATTTGAATAACTTCAATAAATGTTGCTTCCGCAAATTTGTATCAAGTAAATAATTTTTTTGATGTTTCCTGAAAACTAAATTGACACCTCTAGGTGTAGGCAATGATACTCATTTCATTACCTACACGGCTACACCTAGAGGTGTCAATTTAGTTTTCAGGAAACTCCAGAAAAATTATTTACTTGTTTCAAATTTTCGGAAGCAATATTTATGCCTATGCCACATAATCTAACCATGGTTGCCGAAAAAAATAATCTATGTTTGTTTAAAAATAAACTTTTGATTTTCTGTGATTCTACCCAAAAATTCTGTGACGGTTTTCTGTGATGTTATAAGCATTGATTTCATTAAAAAGTAATAAGAAATGGTGTTTTTTTATATTTTACTTGGGAAAAATTAATAAACAATAACAATCTTATCATGACTTTCCAATACATAGTAAGAAATCCAAAGTTTATATAGACATATAAAATGAGAATTTTATAAATACGTCCAAAAATCTAAAAATCTGTAAAAACTGTGAATATAATTAAAAACTCTGTGTTCTGTGACACAGTTTCTGTAATGAAAATTTACCCAAAATTGTGTAAAATCATTAATTTTTCTGTGATTTTGGCAACCTTGACTCTTTCTGCACCAACTAGTTGAATAAAAGTAACATTCGCCAAAGCAGAAAGTATCTGATTATTTTTTATTCTGATATTAAAGATACCCATTTGTTAACGTCTTGTAATAAAATTCACATTCATCATGATAATTTTTTTGTATTTAAGGGTGTGGGGGCTTGATTGGAGGGAAGTGGGAGGGGCGTGATGGTTTTGGTGTTTTTTGGGGTGAATTTTTAAAAGCTATACGTTGGTTATACACCTTGCAAGCTAATACCCTAACGAGGAGCTCTATTTATTCCACAAATTGTTCAGTCGGCAACGTTCTCTGAAAAAGCCTACAAGTGGCTTTTGAAAAATATTTGTAAATGAGCTGAACCTTTGATTGCATAGGAATCTCGAGATAACTTTATTCAGTTATATCATGCGTAGTCATTTTTTGTGAAATCATAGGAAAGAATGACACTACACGAGTTAAATTACCTTAAAAAATGAAAATAATTATTTCAAAACTTATGAAAAGTTACTAACGATAGTAAGTTTACCTGATATTGCAGGCTAACAATTTGACTATGAGACTCTCGAAGCAGATGGAGTTTTTCTTTAATGAAAAACAAACCAATTAGCAAACCTCATAGCAAAACGAAAAAAAAACAACAACGTTTGAACTATTGACCCGAAGCATGGATCAGCCGAACCGGGGCTTCTCCTCAACGAAAATAAAGTTAAAATTGAAAAGCTGTAAAACTTGTTACCAAATTGCAACGTCTCAGACAAACGAGGCTTTCGGGTCTTCTGCTCAATCATATGAGTAAACCACAACAAGCTGAACAGCTAGAACTTGGTTGTTAAGTTTAACGTTTTTGTTGTTGTTGAGCAGCTTTAAAACTGGACAACCCAAGCAACTGTGTCCAGCCATGATGCCCGGGTGGCGGCCGGCGGTAATTATCATGTTAAAAAGTGCTGTAAACATTCTGTGGGAGACTCTTGGGATGAAGTCGTTACTTTGTATCAACAACGGAACGATCATCCTTACGTTTGTTCTGACAACGAGTAGAAGCACGCGAATGACAACGAACGGCCCTAAAGATCTTTTACCAGATATTTGTAAATAAAACACAAACACACACACACACACATTCGGTACGCGGATGGTTGCAGGGCTGGCGGATAAATCATTTTTTGATCGGTGTTATGCAGCATCACGTTGTAAGCAATCTAACCAACGACAAATGGGAATGCTGCAGAGGTTCCGCTCTGGTGTGGTACTGGTATTTATTGTAGAATCTCTTCACGAATCTTCTTGTGCTAGCCAAGAAGGCATGACCGCTTCTGGCAATCTGCTCAAACATTGTACCACCATGTGAGAAATTTCCGCCGATCCGTGTGACGTGTGACCGGGTCTCGTAAGTGTATTTCTCGCTTACAATATTTTATTATTCATTTATTCAGCGTATATTTGGGAGAAGTGCCTGAAGCATTAAACGATTCGCTTAGGCTGCAGAAACATCTCATACATGATCATCCCAATAATTGTAATGATGTTGAACACGTTGTGATGAAACACCATTTTCAAGAAACCTCCCACACCACCACGATTCTTAGCTGGAGCGTTGACGCCACTCTTCATCTTCTTCGAGAGATGTGGTTTAGCTTTAGTCGAAGCCTTTAACTTCAGTGGGGGCAAAATTTAGCCACTATCCACAGACCGGCGCGGCGGTCTGCTCAGTATATTGATGTCACTTCGTGTTTGTTTTCCAACTAATCTGGTTTCCCATCTCTTGTTTCTCGACACCACCGAGTAGGAACGTCGTCACAGTTGTCATAATCATCATCATCATCATCAGCAACAGCACCAACAGCGGCACTTCAAATCCTCCCAAGCAACAGCTGGAAGCCAACTTCTAGACTGAGAGGCGTCTCTGCACGCGGATACTTGGACCACAGTTGTTCATAAATCAGACACTAAGGTAAGAGCTCTTGTTGCATGTTTTAGGAGAGATTACAAGAATGCTTCCTTAATCAAAGACGACAATGGTTTAAACTGGTTCTTACATAATTTATGTTCAAGAGGTAGTCCAAAACAAATCGTTTTTGAAAGGAAACTTTTGAAATTATTCTCATTGATTCTAGAAACTCTTCAAGAAGATCTTACCCTGGCGCCAAGCACCAGAATTAGCTCTAATTCCTTTTTTCTTCATCCTTCGTGAAACAGACCAAACTAGCTAATAACGTCACCTTGGAGGTGGTCAGCGCAAAATGGGCCCAGAAAATTTGTTCCGAGTGTTTCGACACAGGGAGCGTGAACTACACGTGCTCTTACACAATCTCCCCACAACGCGCAACCGAGGGCCCTTGCCAAGATTTGACGGGTGCTCACCCAGCGTTGTTGTTGATGGCACGAGACATCGCGATTGCCGAATATGGATATTGTTGGGATCGACTACTTTGCACCGCACACGCTAGGCAGTTGTTTCTTCTGTCAGTGGAGATAATAGATTACTCCGGGCATGGACCGAGGACCGATGGTCACTTTGGCTTAGGGATGCCTTCTTGATGACAATCAACGAAAGAACTCAAACTTCGGAGGAAGGCAGAAGGCATTCCTATTGATAGCCACAATTTCTACGCGCTGCTGCACGCCGCCACGTTGCTTCAAGGTGGTCGAGATGTTCAAGAAATGAGCGGTTAATTTGAGTGGCCTCATCCCAATCAACGTTTTTCTAGTGCCCGCCTTGCTTTTTTTTTTTTGCTAAAGACGAATCTCTCGGTAACTACCATTCATCATTAGTGGTTTATGATTATGACTAGGGAAGTCGGCGCTGTACACGTGCTCAAAATTGATCTTCGATTTCCGTAAATATTCCGACTGTGTAGAGAAATCATTGAAAATTATGCTACTGCAAAAAAAAACTTTGATCAGTTTTTTCTAAAATATACAGGGTGGGAACGTGAAAGAGATACACTTTGTTTATTGCATAAAACTCAAACCGTTTGTTATTTCTATTCGAAATCAGTTTCAATATCATATATAATTCGTAAAATTACAAACTAGGTAGGTACTTGAGTTTAATTTTTTCACCTCGGGGTTTGATAACGGCTCGTATACGCTTCTCGGAATCTTTGCGAGCTGCACGCACGACTTAGTTCGGCATTTCGTCCCAAATATTTCCCAAACGTTTTTAAATTTGTTCAACCATGAGTGCCTAACGTTCGTCCAACTTCCCTTGTATGCATGGAAAATAATAAAAAGGTAAAATTTACTGAGATAAAAAGGTGAATACTAGTGAAATTCAAAAAGGTAACTTTTACCTCGTTGAGGTAAACTCACCTCACAACGAAGTAAAGTTTACCTGAATCGAGCTGAACAAAAAAGGTAGAATTAACCTAGAAAAAAGGTAAATCCAATAAAGGCAATGCTTACCCCGCAGCGAGATGAAGCTTACCTGAATTGAGCATAATAGAAAGAAACAATTCACCGAGAAAAAAGGTTAATCCAAAAAAGGCAATTTCTGCCATTTCGAGGTAAAACTTACCTTTCGGCGAGGGGAAGCTTACGTCATAGCGAGATGGAATCGACCTAGATTAAGCTAAATAAATTTGTACAATTCACTTAGAAAAATGGTAACAATTTCCGAAGCTGTAATTTAGTTGAGGATCAATTGCATTCGTGCTCAAAATGTGAAAATCGGAACAGAACAGTAAATGTACTTTAAATTTCATTTAGTTGTGCTAGTTCTCATAAACTCTGCTTCCAGTACAGTTTGGTCCATGCAATGAGCTTCAAAGTGATTTCCATATCATTCCGGAACAGCCATAGACAATTTTTATTATTACCCCAGCTGGCCGGATGAGTCAGAAAAAAAATGAACATGCTAACCAATTAAGATTGGATTCAGCGACCAGGTTTGCGCGGAAGAACACGAAGAGGACGCAGAAGCTCTGTGGCAAAAGAGTAAATAAAGTTGGCCAAGCCAGATCGTCAAAAAGAAGGACTTTTTTCAAACATAGATCCTTAAAACAACAAACAATGTTAAATAAAAAATGTGAAAGAGTAAAGAGCAAGCTTTATTCTTTTTAGAGCCCAAGCCCAATCGAACTTAAAACAAGAGTGAGATTGTCAACACATAGAAGTGAGCGAGATTATTCACATTCGCTGATGAAGAGAATTCCTTTCTGTGAAAAAATAAAAAAAATGTTTTGCGCATTGTGTTGAGGACAAATTGGAGAGTTTAGTTTTCTGGTACATTTACGAGAGAAGACGCTGCTGTCCGAACGCTACCTTTGGCAGTTATTTTTGCAAGAAAAAAAAAACAAAAAACAGCAGTACACATGGTTGCCACAAGTTCAGATTTATCTGGAAAGTACAGATTTTATCATTTTTTTTTCGGTACTGATTCTATTTGAACGGGAAATAGTTTTTTAGGATAAGGTTCACATTAGAACAGATTCAACCATTTGAAAAAATAGACCACTAAAAAAAATCGAATTTGATTTTTTTATCGAAATGTTCCTGTAGGTAAAAGTCAGATTTCAGATTTGTGTGAAAGTCGTCAATTATAAGAAATAATATCACAGTTGAAAGAAGCTTCTGGATATTTGAAACACTTACGAAAAACGTGATCGTTGCTTATAACTTTTTAAGGTCACATTTAAGCATATTGGTGTCTTCGGAGAAGTTTGTCAGTAAAATCAGCTCTATAATAAAAAAACTTTTATTTTTCTGATTAATCCCCCTACAAGTGAGATAAAATTTCTAGCTTGTCTGTTGTAAGTTTTAGCTCTTTGATGTCTTGGACAAACTTGTTTAAAATCAAATTTTCTATAACTTTGTCTCAGATGCCAAGTTTCTAAAATGATTTTTATCCGAGATATCGGCCAAATAAAAAACTTAACCTCTAAAAATCAGTTTATTAATAATAACTTTTTTCAGCTAATTTTAAGTTTAATAATATGTTTCACAAAGTTGTTTGTCTTACTAAAATACACCACTTTGTTGAACATTTCAAGTTTATAAAATGTGATACTGCAGCTTGTAGAGGATATCTATTTCAATTGAACACACAATAACCTAATGCTAATAATACAAATGCTTTTCCAAACCTTTGCTTCTGCCATCGTTTAGGAAAAGCTAGAAGAAAACACACGTGGTAGAATGCGCTATAGTTTCATAGAAATCGTTGTTTTTAATGCAAACATGGAAAATTAAAATAGATGTATCCCGTTTGGATACAAGTGGATACTGATAGTTGTACCTGCATCTTGTAGACGAAATCTTCGACTTTATTTTGCATCTAAAGCGGGCTGCCCGATGTTGCCCGGTGTTTGTAAAATAAAGTGGTGTATTTTAGTAAGACAAACAACTTTGTGAAACATATTATTAAACTTAAAATTTGTTACCGTTATGAAGTATATATAATCATGCAGCAAAATGGACCACCTTAACATTCTTCACAATCAAACTATACATTAAGAAAATTCGACATCGACTGTATCGACGTCGATAAGTCTGAGCGCAGAAGCACTGACAGATCACTCTAATTGTCAAAAGCAATGCCACTTCCGCCCCATAATCACTTCTGATTTTCCAAGTGTATGGACATAACCGACGCGTCGTCTATCTAAATCGACGAAATCAATTTAAGGAAAACCTGTCTTAAATTATCTCCGGCAAACAATCGAGTTAGTACCGCCTAGAACAACGATTCGTGAGGTACAGGTAATTTATACATAAAGCGCCATAGCCTTACGAAACCTACATGAGTCATTTGTTTCTGCAGACTACCATAAGCACGTTTTCTCACCGGAACGCATTTCAAGAAAACCTTGAAACTTCCACAAGTAAATGCATGCAACTATCCCCTGCGAGTGTCAGAAGACAGTTCCGCGTAGTACGACGATTGTGCTATTCAGGTAATTCCCACAAAAATGAAAGCTGTTACGCGAATCCCTCATTAAGAAGTTGCTTCTCCAGGTGTGAATAATCTTTCCCTATTAGTGCGTTATCGCAACCGGAACACATCTCAAGGACTATACACCCACCAGGCAAGTGCATGCAACAATCTCCTGGGAGCAATAGAGTACAGTCTCTGGCAAACCAACGATCGTGCCAAACAGGTAATTTCTTAAAGCGCCGTTATAATCCTGCAAGGCATAAAGAAGTGTCTCATTACACCAGGTAGCAACGCTCCATCACGATTTGCATGTCACCACGTTCGGAGTACGTCCCAAGAGTCTGATATATTAAACGGGCAACTGCATGTGAGTGAAAGCCGAGAGATAAGACAGAAGCAACATCACGAGGAACAGAAGTGAATTTCATTCTGTGGCCAAAGGAGGCCACATAGTTCTGCATGAAAAGAACCAGAAGATCAAGAAAGGTAAGGGCAAATTGTGCGGATCAGAATCGGTACTAAATGAATCGAACCCCTCACAGGCTAAGTTCGATGATCCAATAAGAATGTCAGCTGTGCAATCTCGTTAGAACGGTCCGTGGAGAACATAGAGAACCGAGCCCTCATCAGAGGTAATACAGACACAGCATACATAATTCCCTATTCTAAACGCTTTGCCATCAGGGCTTTTGTGTAGGTTCGGATTGCCACCTGGAGCTGTTTCAGCGAGAATCTCAACATCACGTCCAATCTCCCAGACTCAGCATTCTCTGAGAACATCCGTGTGCGTGTGGCACGCACGTCGGCTCTAGCTCAAGGCGGGCAAGAGAGCCAAATAGTTTTCGAGTGCGATCGGGTCGGACGGGAGTACACACGTCGCCATCGTTCGTCGTCGTTTTGCATGCAACGAGCATCTAAGGCATCCGAAACCAGAAACATCTGCATGTACTTTCCATGGTGAGCTGAAGAATCTTGGAGGATCGGACTTGTGATATTGTGTGGCGGTGTATAAAGTGTATTGTGTTGCGAAGAAGTGCATGCATGCGTTCGCAAGCGGGCTTGCTGTGACGAAGATTGAACAAGCGTCTTTGTGTTTAAGTGTTCGTGAGATCGTGAAGGGAGAGAAGAGAGAGCATGAATGTGCCGTAACATGCGAAAAGCGAAAACATACTTCTCCACCAATACAGTCCTGCGATTTGATCATCAGTTTTGTTGTGATTCATCCTTCTTCGCTGACGATTAAGAGGGATAGAATCAGTGAGCGGATCAGCTGTTCTAGCACTGCTAGGGCAATGACGAGACGGATCGGATGCAGAGTACATTGACCCCGTATGTTTACATCGTAGCAGTGGCGTGCTTAGGATAAGGTAAAATGACATTAGGCTTAAGAATGTACCAATATAGGCAATCCATTGATTACTTGAAATCATGCTGTTTATTATAAAATAAGAACAGCTCATTTTGACCGTGTTCACCTACACGAAGTTGCATGAATATGCTACACTGTATGTCTAATTATACGTTTTGATCGTTTATGCAATAAAACTTTTCGCCATTAAGGCGCATACATGGCACACTAAATATTCTGAGAATTCATTACATTCTGATTAAGTTAATGATGAGACATGAGAACATAATACAAACTTTAGAGAGTAGGTAAATTTGATGATTTCGTAAAACACAGCAAATGCAACGGGCTTAACAGAGAGTCGGCAATAAATTAACTGAAAAAAAAGTTATTATTAATAAACTGATTTTTAGAGGTTAAGTTTCTTATTTGGCCGATATCTCGGATAATAATCATTTTAGAAACTTGGCATCTGAGACAAAGTTGTAGAAAATTTGATTTAAAACAAGTTTGTTCAAGACATCAAAGAGCTAAAACCTATAACAGAGAAGTTAGAAATTTTATCTCACTTGTAGGGGGATTAATCAGAAAAATAATAGTTTTTTTATTATAGAGCTGATTTTACTGACAAACTTCTCCGAAGACACCAATTTGCTAAAATGTGACCTTAAAAAGTTACAAGCAACGATCTCGTTTTTCGTAATTTGGACCACTGTGCACTGGTTTGATAATAAGGTTATTAATTTTGATTAAAAAAATGTTATTTGAAATATCGAGAGCACAGAAATGGTATCAACAGTCAAACCAAATAAAAAAACCCAGATTTTTCTAACCTTTTTCACTGATGATTTTTTTTATTGTTGGTGCACATTTCGGTGCAGATTTTTTATTTGAATTGATAGTAAATACGAAATGATAGTAAAGATTTAAATGTGGCAACGCTGGCAGCGGGGAAGAAATTGTACCTTGTGACCAATATCTATTCTGGTTTTTTAGCATTTTTACCTCAGTTTTAAGCTTTTTGCCTTTCTTTCAGAAAGGTATAGTTATCGGTCGATTTGAGAGATCATTAATTATGGGTCTTAGATATACCTTTATAGGTACCTATCGAATCAGCTCGACGAGTTCAGACGATGTCAGTGTATTTGTATGTATTGGTGTGATTTTTTATAAACTTTGTCACTACGTTTTTGCCTTGAGATCATAGAAGATGAAAGCTTAAATCTGAGAAAAAAGCATTTAAATCTGAGTAAAAAAAGCTTAAATCTGAGTGAAAAAGCTTGAATATGAAGATGTCCTCCATACGGGTTGAGGGCATGGGTCTGATATTACGCTGTAACTTTTAACAGTTTTGGAAAAATCATCCCAAAAACGACCATGTTTGTCGACCGGCTACCAGTTTTTGTTCCGAGAGTTTTTGGGATTAATAGTCCCGTCTCCTCTTTACACGCTCAGCAAGTGTGCGTGAGAATTGTCAAAAACAATTCAATTGCGAACAGTAGAACTGATGATTGCTGATGACAGCTAATGATAGTAAACACGGTAAAAAAGTTTACATCATCACGCGATAAAGCGAATTTACTCAAGTTAGGTTCGTGGTAACACAGCAGTCTTGCCAGATATTCTGAGTGATGAGCTCATTATTATTACACATAATTGAGAACATTAATAAGTGAGGATATCACTTTAGTGCAGTAATGTCCATAGCTACCGCTTATGTAATAAATACTAATTTAAGGACATAACAAAGAAAGTGAGTAAACGATAATTCTATTCCACCACTGAAACCTGCGCTGAATACCTTATTCCAGCGTATAGGTCAACTTGTAAAACCAGCAGCAAGGTATAGAAATAAATTTAACGAAAACTGCAAAGGTAAATTTCATTTTACGAGTGAAAACAGTTTAGAAAGCATTAATACACGAAGATGCACACTGCACACTCAGATTGCATTTATCCTGTTCGGGACCATGATTCTCCATATTACAGGAAAACTGCTCAATCAAAACGAAGGAACTCACCCGAATCTCGGAACGCTTCATCTCTCCTAAAATTCGAGACAAACTTGCAACGAGAGCACAGGAACTTTAACCAACCCCTTGAATTCAAGACAGTATTCCTGAATCGCACATGTATTGTCAAATTTCCTATCACTTTCTAATATATTTAAGAGAAAAACATCTGGAATATTTTTTTTTCACACCATCACCAGTGCGCAAAATAAAAACACGCGAAAGAATTCAGTTCGAAGAATTGTACTTTTTGTTTTCATGGAAAATTAAAAGGATTTAGAACCAGAGGGGAAACGATAGCTAAATTTACTATAATCCACAGGAGGAACACGTTTCGAGCTAATAGGAATATTTCAAAATTTCTGTAAATTACAGGAGAAAACCGTCAAGATCCTACTTGCGAGTTTGACAGTTGTTTTCCTAGGCGGTTTTTCTGTCCTGAAATCATCCTGTAATTTCAGCTGTTGAAAATATAGGACGAAATTGTCCCGATCACAGATAAAAAGATTAAGTGTGCACTTTCTAATGAATCGTTTGTGAACTATTTTACTCTATATACAACCATTTTAGAAAATCCATCTAGATGCTTCTCTTACAATTTTATTTTTTTTATAGTTGTGTAGAACCCTTCAATATATTTATGAAAATCTAATCGCAACATTTAGCAGTTTAACCACCTTTCAAATACTCTTCAAAACGACACGATTTTTCTCGAAAATCACCAAAAGTTAAGAAAATGCACCTTTGATTACACACAAAATAAAAAAGTTGAATTTATGAAATTTTCAACGAATGCAACAGTCGATTTCATGTTTTGTGCAAAATATATGCTTTTAAAACATTGAGGGTTTTAATTTCAGAACCTTCTGGAGGAACACACTTCAAACATTAACCCACCCTATTGCGGATAGTTTTGTTTTTGATTTAAAGTTTAGATTCCAAATGTTATATTTTGAAAATTAAAAAATTCGAAAAGAATATTATAAAGTGGCTTAGTAAATTTTTAACAGTTCATTACACATATTTTTTAACTTGTATCTCCAGGTAGTGTTTCATTATCGCATCAATCTTTCTGGTTGACCAATCAGTATAAAGAATCAATCACATTTCACATTACTCTAACTTGATTGCAAACCAGCTCAACAGCAAGCAGTCAAGTTATTTTTGCATCACTCATTGTTTAGCGCCTAAACAGGGATTCACCGCATGTTGCTGGCCAAAAAAGTCAACCGAAACTAAAATGCTCACACTTTTTCGGCAAACCTTCAATTTTTGCTCATAAAGACCACCTGTGCTGTGGCAGGAATACTTTGGATGAACCTCCCACTGGCCTCTAGCGCCAAAACAGTGCACGTTCGCTTTGGAATTTATCGGGTCAGCAGTGTCGGGATATTTTTGGTTTGTTTTTCTTCTTTCTATTTTGACTGATGCGAGGATTCATTGATGAAAGCAGACACGCTCAACGGTCGACGCACTTGATTGTGATTGATTGATAATCGTGGTGCGCTCCGAGAGCGCTAAAATTTTTGATTGAGAAAAGTTGACGATCAAGAGCTGTTGAACTCGGCTTAGTGGAGTTCCCCAGAAATTTATCATAGCTACACCCAAAATTCAGCCTCTGTGCCAATGGCGTGTAGTCAATTTCATAGCATCATTGGTACAAGAAGATAACGCGACCGGCACTGATTCGATTTGCGCCCACCGGCATTAACCTCCCAGCGCAACCGAATTGCGTATGTCTGAATGAAACAAAATAAAAACGTTTTCGCGTCCCTCCCCATCGCATCACAAGCCGAAGAAGGATGGAAATAAATACCGGCCAACACCAGGCAGCCAGCGAACCGAGCACTGTGCGTGTGAATGTAGCAAAAGCAACAACAAAAACATCCTTCTAATTCAATCAACCGGCAAACACGGCTAAGCTGTGCGTGTGTATGTAGCAAAAGCAACAACAAAAACATTCCTTCAATTCACAGGCAAACAACACCGGCCAAGCTGCCCGGCTTTAGCAGCTGTGTATATGTAGCGTGTGTATGTAATAGCAGGCAGTAAGCAAAGCACAGTTCTCATTCAATGGGTTTCCCGTTCCTTCACTCCCGTTCCCTTTCCCGTTTCCATCTTAAGGCAAAGGAATGCATTGAAAGGAGGCCAAACGCCGGGAAGCCGCTGTTGTACGTTTTTTGTGATTGATCGGTAACAGAAAGCCTATGACAAATATACCTCGTCCTGTAAGAAGCTCGAATAGTACACTGGTTAGAATGTCGGACTGGCAAGACGATACAATTGGTGATGTGAGTTCGATCCTCACTACAGCGCTGAGGTTTTAATTTTTATTTTCTTGTTTCTGGGATGAATTATCCAATAGGAAGGAAATCCCATAAAATGTTTTTCTTGTTTCGCTTGAATGTAGTGGTCATCATTTTGGTTGGGAGCCGAGTCCTTATGCCAGTTACGGTTTTTCAAACATACCGTCTTCGGCACAGTGCACATTTCAGAGCATTTTCGGCACAGAGATTTGCTAAAAAGGCATTGGATTTTTGCAACCTCTTCTATGGGTGTAGGTAAAATAATTACACAAACCAAGGTGTCATATCTAGGAATTTCACAACAGCAATGAACTTCAACTTATTTATTTTTATTTTTTGCTTTCACCTTCGGTTGTTGGCGAAAACACCGGACGCCTGCCATTGGGATATATTGACAGTTCTACACGAACACCACCTTAGCAAGAGGCCTCAGTCCTAACCTCAAACCATGGGAGAACAGAATCGATTTTTGAGAAGGGCGCACGATAAACGCGGTTTTCCGCTATTAATATCGAAGAATTCGCCCTGCGGAAAAGCGATACACAGATGTCCGTGTTTTGATTTTTTGGGTGTTCAGTGTTGCCAAGTGCATTGATATTTGGAAAGTGATTATATTTTTTAATTGCATTGTTATTGAAAAACCTTTTTATTAGTACTGATAATTTGCAACTTTCCCATATTTCTATTCGAATGTGGAATTAAACGCTTTAGTTATTTGAACGAAATAACAACTGTTTGTATCGCACTCTTAAACGATGTAGCGAATTATGTGGATATGTTTAAAATAATCAGAGCATGTAGGCGATTATTTTCATCGTCAACATAAACGGGGCTTTCATTAATTTACTTGTTTGTAACAGTGAATAATTTTGAATTCGTTTAGAAGTTAGAAACAACTCTTTATAATCTACCAAGCAGTACATGAAAATATATTTCAGTTGTTTTGAATTCTCTTTGAAAACTCATTAGCAAAAGATGACTTATCTTCATCCATTTAGGAACGCCCCGTGATGAATTCAAACGTTTAGCTGTTGATAGTTAAAAGGAATCAAATCAGAAATATTATAATTAGGTTATAAAAGCAAATACTGTGTTTAGTAACGCACCTAGCATCACTGCTGAGGCCGCCAGCAAATCAAAATTTGAGGTTATGGCTGAGGCCAATTTTTCGCCAATACTATCGTCCGTATATACCCTTATTCAGTTGTTGATGCAAATTTTTAATTGATACTACCCATCCATTGATCCAACCGAAGGTTTCCGAATATTTTTTCGGTATCACATGATCAAGATCTTCGTGAACAAAATTTATAGGCTGAGGGTTTATTGAATCGATTTCGCAATCAATCGTATAGCCTTAGGGAATCATCGGAGGAGACCATTAGAGAACCCCCCCATCGCATCATCGAAGAGTTATTTGAAGTCGGTTTTCGATGACAGAAAAAAAGCCTTAATTAATAACCCTAACGACATTAATCATCTGCAACCGATCGATCGGAGCAAGGTTGTTAGTGGTGGCCCAGACCCGGCTGGCCCAGAGTGATCAATTTTCTTTGACAGTTGTAGAATTGACCGATTTCACGGCTGAAACTGATCGGCAGTCCTCATTTTAATCGCTAAGAAGGGGAGTGTGCGGATGTTTTTGGGGATCCCGCATCGTCTTGAAAAGAGCGGCATGCGTGAAGGTATCATCCGGAAGGTCAGCAGGTATTTTGCTGTGTGTTTGCTGCAATTTACGTTTCAAACGAGGAGGTGCCACCATAACCGGAACATAAGTAGATGGGCTGACATCTTGTTCCCAACGTTGAGCGGGTTTTTGGCAGCGGAACTCTTTGAAGATGTTGCTTGCTGAGGCACCAGAAGTAATGAGCAGGTAATTAATGTGAAGTGGAGCTTCGTCAGATTCGATGGAACCGAAAGCTTGTTATTTTGGTAGTTTGACACCTGGGGTTTGCCACCTTTTGTAGTTGTTCAATAACTATTGGAAGGTTTCGGTCGTCTATTGTGAGAGTGTCTTTCAACTTAATTGGCTTGTCCTTCTGTAGAATAATGCTTATTTTATGGATATTTTAAGCCAAAGTCAAGCGCGTTTTGCAATATCATGAATATTTGGTATAAGACAATTTCGAATTTTGATTCAAACATTTTCCAAAAAATAAATGAGTTTTTGTTTATAAATCCAAGAAAGAATCCAGACTTTTTTTAACGAAATCCGACATCCGGGCCGGACTAGATCTTTCCCAAATTTGGTATTAATTATCAGGGCAAGTCCGGGTAAATTAAAAAAAAACTTAATCCCATTTACCCAATACCTACTCAAAGGTGCATAACCCACACCTGACATCAGCGCTCAATACAAGACATCTAGTCTAATTAACCCATGCAACCTGTTGTAAGTACTAGTATGCAATCACTGGCTACACAGCAAAAAAATTCTAAAAGTATACGGAATCTAAAACACGAGTGATCTATTTTTTCACAAGTGTAATGAAAAAAAGATGTAATTTTCCACTCCTTTTGATGTTATTTTAGTCTTTTTATAAAAACCGTATAAAAATAAATTGTTTTGCTATAATTTTACATTCCTTGGTGTAAAAATCAACGCGGTCAATGAAATTTATATCACAAACAGTGTAAAATTATATCTGTTAGTTTTAAAATTGAATGAAACTGTTTGTCTGTCCATTAGCCAGTCCAGTCATTTTTCGCTCGTTCCAAGACGCAGCTCCATCATCTCTATTCTTCGTAAAAGTGGTAAGTTTCTAAAGTAGAAAAAAAACAAACGAATGATGTAACTGAAAATTATTTGTGTCTCGATTACAGTGACGGCTGATTTTGCAGTGGCAGAGATCCGGAATACGGTTGTCTGGATTTGTCTGAACGATCGAAGGTTTTGTTAACAAAAACACATTCTGACCCGGCTGATGACGTGTGAATCCGGAGCATGACAGTCCGGAACGGGATTCCCTTTGGTCCCCCAGTGACGCTGACCGGTTGGATTGGAATATCAACAAAACGTATGTTTGTGTACAACAGTGCCTCAGCCTGGCGGTGCTCGTGATGGTGGCTGTACTTATTTTCATTATTACTGACGTGTTTTGTTTTAAAAATAAATATTGAATAAAAGTAAAATAGTGTTGTTTCTTATCATAAGACTTGAATATTTCATAGAAACTGCAAATATCCAGAAAAAAATATAAAATTTTACATTGCTGTGTATTTTTACACGACAATAAGCCGTTCTCTTTTCGTGCATCGTTTTTGGTCTAAATTTACACGCCTCAATGTAACGATGATGTAAATTTAGATTAAAAACGATATTCCGTTTTCGTGCATCGTTTTCAATCTAAAATTACACGAATTTTTCTTGCTGTGTAGCGTAATGCACTCAATGAAGGCTAGTGACTGACAACATGATTGGCGTTTATTTGAGCTCATCAAGACTGCAAACATACCAAAATAATAACAAAATTTTGTAGGTACCTTTCATACAATCCCATTGAAAACGAAACTCCAACGATTAGCTGAAAACTTCGATTGGACAAAAAAAACCGTGGTCCACCATCAACGAAAAGCTTGGGACGTACGGGTGATGCTGGGAGCAAAAAGTAGCAACATCATCATCCTGTCCAGCCTGAAGTCGTGGGTCAACATTTAGCCTAGCTAGCCGCGCATCTTCCATCCAGCCGATTGAGAATCAAGAGGGGAAAAAACCACACACATAATCGACCGTAACCGTTCAAACCCCAGGAAGGAGAAGGAGGATGGAAGGTGGAATCAGTGAATGGGATTCACAGGCCCCTCGAAATATGCGGAGGAACTGGGAGGGGGGAAACGAAAAGACCTCAACAGAAGGAGCAAAAATCGGTGAAAGTATTGACCCCAAAAAAAGATTAAAAGTTATTTTTAAATAATTTCGCATCTTTTATTTTTGCGCCATTTTCGGGTTGGTCGCGGCGACCTTCCGTGGACACGAGTGGCGGGTGCGTGTATGCTGGCTGAGCATCATGTGTGTTAAATTTTAAATTCCTATGATGCTGAGAGCTTTTGGTTGGACTTTGCTGTGTATGGGAAGGAAATGATATTATGTTTTCGGTTTTTTTTCCTATCTGTTTGTTTTTATCGTGTTTCGCATCATGATAGATTGTTTCTGGGAATTCGTTCATAAGTACATTATGGTTTATTATTCGTTTATTTTTTTTTGATTTTTTTGTTTAGATTTTTGCCGTGTCACTATCTTTGTGCCATTCGCAAAATTTGTTTGGTCCGCTGGACGAATGAAATTGACAAATTCAGCTTTTTGACGACATCCCGGACCGAACTTCTTGGATCACGTCTAAACTGCTTAACTACGCTCTTGTGATCTTTTTCACTGACGCATCATCCATTTTTGCCGTTCTTCACCTTCCGGTCGATGGTTATTTAGGTTCTCGAAGTATCGTTTTAGTACTCTGCTGACCGTGGATCTGACGATTCCCAGCATCTTACCGATGTCCCGATGTGACAACTCCGGATTCTCAAAATGAGTGCGCAGGATTAATTCACGACGCTCTTTTTCGTTCGACGACATTTTTACAAATTTACGAAAAATTGACAGTGAAGCATGGCCAAAGTGATCTATTTACTCTTATCTGATTATAAGCGAAAGCTGAAGATATAATTCCTAAAAATTAAATTTCTACAGCGTTTTTTCCGTGATGCAATTTGATGTGATACACCCTTCACGTCTAACGTCTTACGTCTAGCGTCTTACGTCATACTTTTTAAGTCATACGACTTACGTCTTACGTCTAACGACTTACTTTTTTTTTGTTTCGATAATAGGCCTTTTACCATCTTCATGGCATCCGCGACTTTAAGCCACCGACCGTGGCCTAGAGGATAGTGCTTCAGTCCTCTAAGCCAGAGGTCATGAGATCGAGTCTCGGTCACGGCATACGTAGTACTCTTTCTGTGGGCTGGTGGTGTTAGCATAAGTAAGATCCTAGCCATTATATCCTTGAAGGAAGTACGCTTTAGTCTTAAGTAGAATTTAGATCTCTTCAAAGAAACATTAAGTTTCACTGAGATCCCATATGTGTGTGTGTTCGTTCATAAAAAAAAAGTGACAGTTGACGGACAGTTATTGAAAAACTTATCCGGTACAATTGTGTTCGATGTTTACTCTTGGGCTCGAACTCTGGGACATCCGCTCAGGAGGCAACTGACTTGCCAACTATATCGCAAGCCCAACCGCTAACGACTTCCGTCCAACGATTTACGTCTAACGATTAACGTCTAACGACTTACTTCTAACGTCTTACGTCATACTTTTTAAGTCATACGACTTACGTCTTACGTCTAACGACTTACTTTTTTTTGTTTCGATAATAGGTCTTTTACCATCTTTATGGCATCCGCGACTTTAAGCCACCGACCGTGGCCTAGAGGATAGTGCTTCAGTCCTCTAAGCCAGAGGTCATGAGATCGAGTCTCGGTCACGGCATACATAGTACTCTTTCTGTGGGCTGGTGGTGTTAGCATAAGTAAGATCCTAGCCATTATATCCTTGAAGGAAGTACGCTTTAGTCTTAAGTAGAATTTAGATCTCTTCAAAAAAACATTAAGTTTCACTGAGATTCCATATGTGTGTGTGTTCGTTCATAAAAAAAAAACGTGACAGTTGACGGACAGTTATTGAAAAACTTATTCGGTACAATTGTGTTCGATGTTTACTCTTGGGCTCGAACTCTTGGACATCCGCTCAGGAGGCAACTGACTTGCCAACTATATCGCAAGCCCAACCGCTAACGACTTCCGTCTAACGATTTACGTCTAACGATTAACGTCTAACGACTTACGTCTAACGACTTACGTCTAACGACTTACGTCTAACGACTTACGTCTAACGTCTTACGTCATACGTATTACGTCTTACGTTTAACGATTTACTTCTTACGACTTTCGTCTTACGACTTTCGTCTTACGACTTTCGTCTTACGACTTTCGTCTTACGACTTTCGTCTTACGACTTTCGTCTTACGACTTTCGTCTTACGACTTTCGTCTTACGACTTTCGTCTTACGACTTTCGTCTTACGACTTTCGTCTTACGACTTTCGTCTTACGACTTTCGTCTTACGACTTTCGTCTTACGACTTTCGTCTTACGACTTTCGTCTTACGACTTTCGTCTTACGACTTTCGTCTTACGACTTTCGTCTTACGGCTTACGTCTTACGACTTACATCTTAGGACTTACGTCTTAGGACTTACGTCTTACGAATAACGTCTTACGACTCACGACTAACGTCTTACGACTAACGTCTTACGACTAACGTCTTACGACTTACGTCTTACGACTTTCTTCTAACGACTTTCTTCTAACGACTAACGTCTACGACTGACGTCTTACGACTAACGTCTTACGACTTACGTCTTACGACTTACGTCTTACGACTTACGTCTTACGACTTACGTCTTACGACTTATGTCTTACGACTTACGTCTTACGACTTACGTCTTACGACTTACGTCTTACGACTTACGTCTTACGACTTACGTCTTACGACTTACGTCTTACGATTTACGTCTTATGACTTACGACTTACGACTTGCGACTTACGTCTTACGACTTACGACTTACGACTTACGATTTACGACTTACGTCTTACGACTCACGACTTACGTCTTACGACTTACGTCTTACAACTTACGTCTTACGACTTTCGTCTAACGACTTACGTCTTACGACTTACGTCTAACGACTTACGTCTAACGACTTACGTCTTACGACTTTCGTCTTACGACTTTCGTCTTACGACTTTCGTCTTACGACTTTCGTCTTACGACTTTCGCCTTACGACTTTCGTCTTACGACTTTCGTCTTACGACTTTCGTCTTACGACTTTCGTCTTACGACTTTCGTCTTACGACTTTCGTCTTACGACTTTCGTCTTACGATTTACGTCTTACGATTTATGTCTTACGACTTACGTCTTACGACTTACGTCTTACGACGTCTTACGACTTACGTCTTACGACGTCTTACGACTTACGTCTCACGACTTACGTCTTACGACTTACGTCTTACAGCTTACATCTTACGACATACATCTTACGTCTTAAGTAATGCGTACATCTGACATTTTTCGTCTTAAATAGTCTTATTTCATACGTCTTCGACTAACTTCTTTCGTCTAACGTCATACGGTTTACGTTTTACGTCTTATGTCTTACGTCTTACGACTTACGTCTTACGACTTACGTCTTACGTCTTACGTCTTACGCCTTACGTCTTACGTTTCACGTTTTTTGCTTACGTCTTACGTCTAACGACTTACGTCTTTCGTCTGACGCCTTACATCTCATGTCCCATGTCTCACGTCTTACGGCGAGTGTCACGTCCCACTACTCACATTTTACGCATCATTCTTTCTCGCCTCTTACCTTTACATGTTTTACGTCTCACATCTTTACTTGCCAGCCCGGTTATGGTTTTGAAAACTATCACATTTTGGAGTGGAGTAGTGCATATATGTAGGAATGTTGGGCAAAGACATATGTAGCTCAGATAGGCAAACAATCCAATGCTTAAGTTTATTGAATATCCAAGAAGAAAATTTTTCAAAGATTTTTTTTCATTTTCGCAACAAAGTATAGACTGTTGTGTGCTGAAATGGGGAATGCAGTGAGACAACCCTTTGAAGATAAAAAACGATGACGGAATTACGCTGCGATTGCAGCATTCTGTTGTGTTAGCCAGCCGTTTTTATTGATTCATTTACTTCTTTGTCGATAAAAAAGCGTACTTTCCTCGGGGCAACGGCGATAACTTTTTCTTTGGCATTACCTACGGTTTTATTACGACTTTTTAATGAGCATCTTATTTCATTTTACCAGCACCAACAAATTCGGTATAGCCCTAAACTCAACGAAAAAAAAAACGAACTCCAGTACGCACCCGAGCTACTCGCTCGTGTATGCGCGCTCCAAGGAAAAGAATTCAAACTTTACGATTTTATCACTAATTTGACTGCGCCGTTTTTTCTGCCGTCCACAATCGAAGCTCGAAAAGGTAATTATCCGCTCCGGATAATAAGTCGGTAATGAAACAATCTTGCGAGTTTCATCTATTAGGATGATGCCTCACTGAGGAACCCTGTGCCAATAACTAGTTTGTGTGTGGTCCTAAATTTGGCCCCCAATCGTTAGTTGTTCATATGGAGGAGGAGAAGGAGAAGTGCTACTAGTTTTTGGAGGCTCCCGCGAGAAACGAGCAAACAAACGAATAGAGATAGAGACTAGGAGAAGCAACGAAAAAAAAACCATGCCTCACTATAGGTACCCATAATTTCTTTTACTGCTGGTTTTACGTTCATACAATTAGCTTAAACATTTTTTTGGTGGTAAAGCGTTCGAAATGGCCCATTCGAGATTAACGCGAATTAGTCGGTGCGATGAACGAAACAGATTAACCAACCATTGCCCACGTCAAACTTAACTCATCGTTGGGGCAAAGAAAGGTAATCGTCTAGCTTTGTTATTATCTAGCTTTTATATCACTTTTCAAAGTTTTGCTTTGAATTTCAAGATATGGTCTTCAGCTTATTTCGAAACATGTGTTTTTAAGACTTTTGGTTCGAGAAAATTAAGGGTTTTGCACTAACATTTTTTTTTATAAGAAACGATTGACCGCTCTGGGTAGTGAATCGATCTTGCGTTTGCTGAATGAATAAACGGAATTCTATTTTGGACAATTGATGAATCTCGAACAACCGACAATGTATAGGTATCCATATGAGTCAGTGCTACTGAATGCTAGCTTGTTTGATATCAGCCATCTCGTACAATTTAACAAAGACTATCGCTTCAATTCCAAGAGACCTTGCGCCCCATTTGAAAGTGCAGGGTCACAATCGAGGGGGTGTCTTGTGCATACTGGAAACAAAACAATAGCAAAAATGAAAAAAAAACAAACCGGAGGTTGAAGTGCTCCCCCGAACCGAAAGATGGGTAATTGCAAAGCATCGAACTTGAAATTAGGCGGAATTAAAAGGCAGACACCAGAAATTAAATCGGCAAACAAAACAACACGGATTAGTAGCGCCGCCAGAAGACGGCCCAAACAAACGGTATGGCTCTCTCAGATCTCAGTCTCAGTATTATAGTTCGGTTTGGACCAATCTAGAGGTCAATCCAAAGATATCTCATCGTTGTCCAATGCCCGACGGACGGTTTGGCCCCTTCGGAAGCGAAGAGATAGTAGCCCAGAAAGAGGCTTCAACCAGCAGCCGCCGTTGATTGTTAAGTAATGGTGGGAATTTTTCTCATTTCGATGGCCGAGACGCGATGGCCTCCCTTTTCGGGTCTCTAATCTATACGGCTAGCTCGGATTCGGATGGTTTTCGGTCCAAACAACTGACTGCGTATTGATGCTGCTACCGCGAGCCACCGGAGCTTTATTGTAATCACCCTACTGTTGGGGGCTACCAGTACCAAATTGGAAGCAATTGTCCAAAGGTTTCCCCAGGAAAGAAAGAGCTCATAATTAAATTCGAATCTAATGATGGTAAACGGTTGGGCAGTAAAAAAAATGAGACAGCAGCCGCAAGAGGAAAGATGAGATATACAGTCATCTTTTTATCAGCTGGCGACGATAGCCTTATTTGCATAGCGTTCAAAAACGGTTCTAAATTTGCTTGGACAGTGGTTGGAGTATTGGGGATTCCAAACTGTACGGTTTAAAGTAGTTGTAAACGAAAAAATCTGCTTTTTGCTGCATAAACTAGGTTATAATACGAGTATTAGATACAGAAAAAACTAAAGATGCGTTTTTTGTTTAACTCGAGATTTTTGAAAATCTTATATTTTAAAGTTTTTTCAAACAAAAAAACACGTATAAAAATGTCGTGCTATAATGTTCTTTGAATTCACGTTCCGTTGATCGAATGAGATTATTTATGCTTTATTTGTTACCATTCTCAAATATTCCCTTTTATAAATATTGTAGCTAAAAATTATTTTTTATATAAAAAAATGCATATTTGTTTAATAATAAAGTTAAAGATGTTAAATTTAAATATTTTTTAAAATACTGTGCGCAGCTTCAGGTAGTTGAATTTCTTTGACCATGAATTTGAGCTTCTCTCTGCGCTACAACTGGGTTTCTTCTAACTAAAAAAAAGATTATAACAAGAACTGTTTCATTTCGTAAGTCGAATTTCAAGTTACGCACACGTCAAGAAGAATAATTAATTCCTAATATGAAGAATGTTTTTAAAAGCTTTCTACAGCTCCATGGATCGTATGTACGGATGTAACGGGGAAAAACCATAACAATATTTATTAGGATTTTCCTCGTCAATTGGTTGTGGTTCGTTCAGCCTTTTCCCAGATGGTTTACTAATGTAACATTTTTGAGAACACGAGTCGGTCAAATCGTTAACTCCTTTTGTATCAGCCTTGGTAAAGAAAAGTTCGCTTTTTGTATTGACAAAGAAATTCTTGAACAAACAATATGTTGGACGTAATACTTATATTTCATCTTCCATTTTCAAACTTCTCTCTGCGTTAACACACAGGTTTCATTTTTAAAAAGAAGTTTGATTGATCTTCATAATGTAGTTTAAGAGGGATAGTCATTGTTCCCTTCTAAAAAGTTCATTTGGCTGTTTTCAATGTGCTGAGCTTTGGATAAGTCACTCCGACAAAGAAACGCCAAACCTTCCTCTGGCGCATACGGATCTACCGTGGGTTGTACAGACGCTTGTGATGATGCATCTGGTGATTTTTTCAGTGAGTTGACTTTTCGCCTTACATTTGAGGTAATTTTCTTCTTGCATTTAACAGTTTAAAAACACTGTATGGAACATCCATTTCGCCTAATCGAATATATCTCTAATATCAAACTCGCCAAACATGACATACTGAATAGCACGCCTACGCTTTCTGAGGTCATTATCTGCATAAAAGCAGAAAATTTTCAATAACTTTAAAAGCCGGTGAAATAGAGCATGTTAGAGGAGGATTTGACATTTTTGTTTGAAAAAACTCAAATTAAAAATCTCGAGTTAAACATAAAACGCATCTCCAGTTTTTTCTGTATCTAATACTCGTATTATATCCTAGTTTATGCAGCCAAAAGCAGATTTTTTCGTTTGCCCCAATTTGAGATATAGCAACTCAAAAATTGATAATTTTTTACACGATAATGCTCCTACCTTCAAAAGACAATAAGATAGCCATGTACAATCTTCGAGAAAAAGATGCGTTTTGTTGTGTTGAGAAAGTGTTTAGAACACACCAAACTTGTAGAGCATCTATTAAAAAAGTTATAAGCAAAAAACCGTTTTTTTAGACACGCCCTACTCTTTTAATCTTGAAAAAATCATAGAGCGATACCGTTTCCTTGTACGACTTTCATATGTTGAGCAAAGTTTCTTCAAATGATACAATCTACAGCTTTCTAGAACATTTCTATACTCTATCTATTCACCGAAAGAAATTAGTATCACGACTTTCCACGGTATTGACACGTCCTAATAACTCACCTTTTAAAAAGAAAGCGCTTATTATATAAAGTAACTATGTAGAACAAATAATTTGTCTAAAACGCACCGATTTTGTGTTATTAATTTTGTCTCGCTAAATGTTTGATCTGGACCACTGTGCACTGTGTAGTTTACCAAAAAACACGTATTTATGCGTCTACATCTGAATAATTAGGAAGTGTATTCGAGAAAAAATGCATGCAAAATGCAATGTAAGGTGTACGTGTGCAGCATTTAGTGTCAATCTGACAAAATACTTTTGAGGTAGCATTTAATACAGAAAATTATTGTCAATTATTTTGGGCTAAACCGAGAAAAAATCAGGAAAGTCCCAATAGCTAGAAATCGACTAGAGTTTATATGGTAAATCGTTTAAGGAGTATCTCTAGTACCAACAGTGAGGTAAAATTATAATTGAAGTGAATATGATTGATTCCATGAAGTAGATTATCAAGTGCAATACAAAAATTTAAATAGGTTAAGTAAGAAAAAGATAGATTTTCTGATTGATTTGTCTAGCTGATAGATATGAATTAATTTCAACAAAATAAAAAGGCTACCCACCGAATAATAAACAAAATACTGTGGTCAAATCATGCGCAAAATTTTTGGACCACTAGTGGAGAGATATTTTGAAGAAAATCGTAATGAACAGCAAAACGAACACTTTGGCAGGCAGCTGACAGGTTTCCAGCCAGAAACTTTTGCCAGAAAGATGACGAATGGTTAAATATACTAAGAAGATTGTCTCCAAATGCGACCGTTTTCACTTCATAGCACTTCAAATGTTCCAAAAAAGTTTATACTCTGCTTTGGTTTTATCTGGAAACTTCCCATTACGCAAAAACTGTAGTGAAGTGATAGAAAGTCAAATATATTGTTTTTGTACCGAAGGGGGACAATCGGCTAAATTTCGACAAAATTTAAAATTTCCAGTAATTTTGAAGGTCAAGCTTCAGGAAATAGAAAACGTAATCAAAAATATCGTCACAAAAATTTGCACATGTAAACATTACGTTACTAGGTTGCTTTGCTGAAAACTTCCACACTTTCCATTCATGCATACAAAAGATACTCACAAATGAAAGTGTAGTATTTTTTCAAATAAACTCCATATAAGGGTGTGTCGAAACGGTTTTTTTTCTTAGTTCAAATATATTGGAATATGTGTTGGTTGCAAGGTTGCCGAAATCACAGAAAAATCTGTAATTTCACAGAATTTTGAGCGAATTTTCATCACAGAATCTGTGTCACAGAACAAAGAATTTTGAGAATGTTCACAGATTTTCCAATTTTTTTTTAAATTTTGCACGTATTTCCAAAACTTTAATTTTTGATGTCAATATAACTTTCGGATTTACAGATTGAAAAAATATGATACGATTAGTCAGGGTAATTGTAAAAAAAGTAAAATGTTAAAAAAAACCCAACTTTTCATAAACTTTCGATGAAACATATGCAAATATCGTCACAGAAAACCATCACAGAATTTTTGGGTAAAATCACAGAAAGTCTGAATTTTTTTTTCGCCAAAACACAGATTTTTTTTCGTTGATATCTCGTTTTTCATCCGCAGAGTGTTAATGTTTTGAAAATTGCGAAAAATAGATTTAAAAAGCACTAAAGAGACTTGACTTGGTTTTAAGATTATGTAGTTTAAAAAAACACACACAGAATGATACATCTTACTCAAGGATGCCAATGCTTCAATTATAATTTTTTGGAATCTTCAATTTATTAAGCAAATATAAAATTTTGTCTTCTAACCGCTATTTTAGATTAAGGAGTGCATTAAAAAAAAAATGCAACATTATATTTTGTCAATAACTTTTGAATGCATGGATGTAAAATAATAAAATTTCAAGAGGAGTTGGCATTCATTTAAGAAAGTTGATCTTGTAATGGGGGTCTGTGGTTTGCTGGTAAAGATAGAACTTGTACACAACAGGGGTTTGAGTAGTTAAGGTTACTCAGTCCTTTGAAACGTGGAGACAGGCAGGCTACCCTGGTAATGTAACGTTTACATATGCATATTTTAGAGATGTTCATCAAGTGTTTTTTGAGGTAGCGTCCGATGAAGAAATTGTTTTCACTTCTATTTTTGGGCAACGCGTGAACCATCTGTAATGCATACTCTGGACCACCTTTTATCCAAACAAGGCAATTTTTGATTACGATTGCTGTTGACCTTCAATACAACTAAAAATTTTGAATTTGGCCGATGTTATAAAATTTTTTTATGATTGTCCTCCTTGATTCGGTACAAAAACAACATATTTGACTTTTCATCACTCCACCACCGTTTTCGCAAAATGAAAGGATTCCAGATCCGACTTTAGCAGAGTATAAACTTTGTGGGATCTGTTAAAGTGCTTTGTAGAGAAAACGGACGCATTAGGAGGCAGTCTTCTTTGTATTGTATTATATTCGTCGTGTCAATCGTTATGAAAGACTGAGTAATTTGCAGTTTTCACAGATCGTTAGCCTCCTAAAGTCCTCCTTGTTTATCTCCGGAAATAATGGCGAGACATGTAAGCGAAAAGTTTCTGGTTAGCAACCCCCTAGGTGACCGCTAAAGAGTTCGTTTGGCTGTCCATTACGAAATTTTTCGAAATATCTACCCACAATCAGTCCAAATATTTTGTGCACGATTTGACCACCGTATTTTGTTTTTTTAACGGTTGAGCAGCTTTTCTACCTTGTAAAAATGAAGTCAGGTCTGTTTATAAGTCAGCTAGACGAACCAGTCAGACAAATTTGACTCTTTTATCACTTCCTCTATTCATATTTTCGGATTGAGCCTGAAAAAACCTCTAACATTCCTCTAACATTCCTCTAACATTCCTCTTACTTCATGGAATCAACAATCTTCCTTTTAATTCAAATTTAAGCTAACTATTGGGTCCTTTAGGACTCTCTTAAAAACCACTTGAAAGACCATCGCCAAATTTTTACACGTACATATACATTACTATGCTAATTCATTTAAAATTTCATCTATTTCTATTCATGCATTCAAAAGTTATTCAAAAAAACAAAGTGTTGCATTTTTTCAAATACGCTCTTTATGAAAACTTACGAAAACTACTAACATTTTTGAAAAGTTTAAAACCTGCAATTATCTGCAAAAATAGTAAAGAGATAAGAGTTCAGATTTAATGATACATATATGTATAATTAATTTTTTTTAAACTTACGTAGGGGAGATAAGAGCATAAAAACCACCTTAAGAAGGACGCTCATTTAACCATAGAAAATAAGCTTGACTTTTTTCATCTGTCGATTTGGCCTATGGTTAGGTGTCAGAGAGGTAATCAGTGGACTCAAGTTCGATTCCTGGTCGAGGTGATTTTTTTCATTTACCATTTATGATCGATGCATTTTACATCAACAAAGCAATAACAACAAAATAATCGATCATGATGGGTAAAAGAAAAAAAAATCACCTCGACCAGGAACCAAACTCGAGTCTTTTAATTACCTCTACCGACACCTTACCAATAAGCTTAATCGTCAGATGTACACTAGTCAAGCTGAATTCGCTGCAAGATGCTACGGAAGAAAATGCTCATCGTGCTCCTATGAATTGTGCTCTATACGCCCCGAGTCAACAAGTTCAAATAAAAATACGTTTAGTATTTGTGAAAATTGAGGAACAATGTGTACATCATGTTGCAGTGCGTATCTTATAGATTAAGATGATTTAACGATCATAAGAGCTTATTATCCGGTACTCAAAAATTGTAATATTTTCGTCACTTGAGAACCTTGTTGGTTTTTCTTTAATATTTCTGTGAAGATGATAATGAAATTCCTTTTGTGCTGAAAAAACTGCTGAACTACAAAACTGATCCTCATGGAAATTTATTTGAGAAAATTCGTACTTTCGTGGAAAACAGAAGTGCTTATTATGCCCCGGGTGCTTGTTATGCCCTCATCTCCCTCAATAATAAATTTGAACAATAAATAGGAATTCGTTATCTAAATTTATGTTGCATTCCACTTTACCTAAATTGTTTATTTAAGAAAAAAATTCAAATTTATTTGGGATATTTTTTAAAGAATTAAAGATGACTTTTTGAGGAGCCTGGTTGCTTTGAATTTGACAAGGTTGCTTCTAATGCAATAAGTTTTTTCTAAACAGATGTTGCCTTTTGAATTCGTATAATTTTGTCATTTTTCGCCTATAATCTCAAACTTTTAAGTTACGGTGTTAAAAAAAATCTAAAATAATCCCGTTTGAACAAAACTAACCAACGATAACTCATAAATGAACAAACCAACATCAAAATGTAAAATTGATTTAAAATAAATTTAATATTTCTCATGTGAAACAGGGTACTGAATTTTCCAAATATTGTTTCATTTTCATTAGATTCCTAACGTAGCCTAAAACTTTTTTTCAGCTATTTTAAGAAAATTCATAGTTATTTCTGGCATCACTCAAGGAGGTTTCTGAACTTTCAATCTTATTTATTCTCAAGAACTTTGTTGATACTTCAGAACGCGTTAGCGTATGTTTTTAAAATAACGAAAATTTTGAGTTAGTATAAAATTCCGTTAAAAAAATTACGATATTCTAATATTTCGCTGAACAGTTAAAAAGTGGAAACAAAAACAAAACTTTTGAAGCTTTTTTCTAAACAACTCGTGGCTTTCGAAAAAGTTGACCATTGGTTCAAAATATTAAATTTGATTTCCTAAGATTGATTTTTTTTATTGTTTCTAACTAGAAAATCTTGAGCTGCTGAGAAAAACTGATTGCATCTTTGGACTCAGGGCTTCCAAATAAATCAGGATCAGCTTTCAAACTTTAGGCACCAATAAAAAATGTGAAAAATATTGAAATGAAAAGTAAGTTAAATATGAGTAAATAGTGATTTTTGTGTTACTTTTATTAATTTTCGGAAGTTTATGGTTTATCGCTACTTCCTATCAGCAGATTTTAAAAATGAAAACAGTTTGAAGACCAATACTGCAGGCAATTAACTGCATCCAGAAGAACTGATTAAAGAACTTGCCTCGGTGTCATGAACTATAAATGAAACAAATCTATATATATAAAAATGAATTTCTGTCTGTCTGTCTGTCTGTCTGTCTGTCTGTCTGTCTGTCTGTCTGTCTGTCTGTTCCCTATAGACTCGGAAACTACTGATCCGAATTGCGTGAAACTTGGCAAGTGAGGGTATTGGAGACCGGGGAAGGTTCCTATTATGGTGTGAGACCCCTCCCTCTTTCAATAAGGGAGGGAGGGGCCTCCCAAACAAAAGACAATTTTTTGCATAACTCGAGCACCCATCAAGCAAATGGTATCAAAATTGGCATGGGGTGGTATTTGGGTACGAAGAATATTCCTATGAATATTAGGTACCCCTCCCTCCTTTCAGTGAGGTGATAGGAAGGGGGGAGGGGGGCTACCTTACAATTTTTCATAAAACTCGAAAACTATTCAAGATATTGGAACTAAATTTGGCACGGGAAGGTATCGGGATATGAAAAATATTTCAATGATTATTTGAGACCCCTCCCTCTTTCCAGTTGAAAGGGGGAGGGGCCTCTTTCATATTTTTTTTTATATAGTTCAAAAACTAATAAAGCAAATGGAACCAAATTTGGCATGGGAGGGTATTTGGATACGAAAAATATTTCTATGATTATTTGAGACCCCTCCCTCTTTCCAATAGGGAGATATAAAGGGGGAGGGGCCTCTTTTATAGTTTTCAACATATCTAAACAAGTAATTAAGCAAATGGAACCAAACTTGGCATGGGCGGGTATTTGGGAACGTGACATGTTCTAACGATTGTTTGAGACCCCTTCCTTCTTACAGCGGGGAGGAAGGAAAGAGGAAGGGGAATTTCATACAATTTTGACTGCATAACTCAAGAACTACAACAGCAAATAGAACCAAATTTGGCATCGAACGATATTTGGGTACGAGAAATGCTTCTATGAATATTTGGTATCCCTCACTCTTTCGAAAAGGTGGATGAAAAGGGGGAGGCGAGGTCTCCCTTACAATTTTCAGTATAACTGGAGAGCTGATTAAGCAAATTGAACCATATTTGACATGTGAGTGTATTTGGATACGAGAAATGTTTCTATTATAAATTGAAGCCGTACCTTTTAAGCGGTTAGATATAAAGGAAGAAGGGGGGGGGGGGGGGTTTCCATTTTTTTTTGCATAACTCGAGAATTAATCGAGCAAATTAAACCAAATTTCATCATAATCATCAAAAAGTATTTGAGTACGAAAAATACTTTTATGAATATTAAGTTATCACCCCTCTATTGAAAGAAGAGAACGGAAAGGGGGATGGTACTTCATTTCAAGTTTATACATAACTCAAAAATTTACTACTTAAATAAAACCAAATTTGGCATGGCATGGAATATAGGAAGGGAAGAGGGAAGCTTACATTTAACTTTTGTTTTACAAAATCCGAGAAATGGACAATACTTAACATGGAAAATCATTTTGGTATGACTCTATGATTATTTGACACATCATCCTTCTTTCAGTGAGAAGGTACATGGGAGGAGGGAGGTGAGCCCAATACAATTTTGTTAGCATATGTTCTCAATTTATGCTTACGAAGCCAACAAATAGAAACAAATATGGCATGGAAAGGTACTTGGTTACGAGATGTATGTTTCTACGATTGTTATAGACTCTTATGCTTTACAGTGTAGAGAGGAAAAGAAACAGGGGCTCCATACAATTTTTGTTGTAAAGCTTAAATACTTATCAACCAATGGAACTATATTTGATATAAGAGGATTTTTGGGAACGAAAAAAATGTTTATTAAAGATTACAATCTCCATTAGCAGGGGGTGAAGGGAAGGACATGGGGGGGGGGGCTCTCTAATCAGTTTTTTAGCATAAATCCAGAACATATCAAGCAAAAACAACCATACTTTATAAGTTAGATTATTTGCGAACGATTAATTCGGGACCCTTCTTTTTTAGGGCGAAACTTAAGGAAACAGATGAAATTTATCAGATCTTTAAAACAAATTTATAAATCAAGATTCAGAATATAAGTTATGGTTTATGTTGCAATTTGAAACTCCAGCTGAAGCTCTCATTTTATAGTGGTTGCTTATTAATTTCGTCATAATTTGATTTAAAATAATACCAAAAACAATAAAAATTTGAATGATTTCTGAAAATATCATTTGATTCTGAAAGGTGTAGCAAAGCACATCGGGTCAGCTAGTATCAAATAATTGAAAGTTGTGTAAATTTTTAATGGGTAAGAAAAAAAACAAACAAAAAATGGGATAGCAATCATCTTTATCAGAAAAACTGTAGAGACTGTAGAGTTAGGATGGCGATTTCGAAACTTCATCTGTTAAATATTTGCCCTGGAACTGTAGTCTATATTGATGTTCTGGAAATTCAGATAAGGAATAACCAAGATTCGCTGCTTAATGGTTTTAAAAGAATCATGATTACATTGTGCCACTTTCTCATCTGATCTTATCAGTGATCTTATTGCGAGTAATATTTTAAGTTTTAAGAAAAGCTTATAAATAAACCCACTGAGTACATAGGTACTTAGTTTTAATCAAACACATTTCCAATCATCGAGGTGTTCATCAGCAACGCGGCGAAAGCATATAGGAATTCTCGCAAAAGCGTATACCCTTACGTGTGAGGAGATGCACAGAGATTCGATCACGCGGGTCATTCGGCCTCATGAAGCGTCTGCCGTGTGCGGCCAGATTGATCAGATCGGCTGCCCAGATTGAGGCTCGCCGATAGGGAGTCTACGCCAGACGCGACCAACGCATGGAGCTGAAGACACGAGACGGGACACCTCCACCAAACATAACGAGTTACAAATTGGTCAAAGCTATAAAATTCGTGACTACGCATTCAACGGATTGATTATTGGTCAGTCCAGGGAGAAGGAAGACCAGCAGACTTCGGGGAACCAGTTTTGCGTGAACGTTATATTCTTAACGGTTGGTGTGGAATCTGCAGGTCGCTGGGGTTGGGAGGTGCTGATTACTACGTGAGTGCTGTTCCGGAATGGGGACACCCAATCTTCTATCTCTCGTGCGAGTGTGTGTTGACAAAAGGAACGCGTTCAAATTAATTAGCACCATGTTTGGGGCCCGGCCCAAGTCCCTTTTCCTTCGTGCTTTTCGTTGTTCCTTGGTGCAAAAATGAAGAAAAAATTAAATCGCTGAGGGGAGTGTGAAATGCCTAAACTCCCTCCTTGGATGGAACTCCTGAACGACTGGACCTGTTGACGTTGTTTCACCAAGCCTTGTGCAGAAACAGAGGACGCAAGAGACGGCGTGATAAGTATTACAATAATTTTATTTATTTTACACACGCAACATCAATGAAAAGCTAATCAAACAAAAATGTGGGCATGCCTAAGGGGAGGGTATCCTGATGGCGCTGCTGCTGCTGCTGCGGGGTTCAGCAGATCCGGTGCGCCAAATGGAACTGACTGGACCATTGAACTGGAAGCGTGTAGCATAAAAATTCGTTGACAGAGGCGGGCACGTCGTTGATGGAGAAATGGCGGGGTTCGGATCATGTGGAAAGGCAAGCACGACCAACTGACCGATGCAGGAGGGTCTGGCGCTGAAGTCCCGCAACCGCAACACCAGCTGGCTAACTAATGGCAGCAAGCAGTAAACTTCGTCGGGTGGTAAATCGGTGTGTTGACAGTTGCTGGTGTGAACAACGATTGAATTATTGCTCTGGTTTTCTGTCAGATTAGGGTGTTGAGATTGAATCGTTTAATTTCATTCATTAATTGTGTTTTGTTTGGGGTTTAAGTGTACTGAGCGATGTTTAAGTGGTAACACTGCTTATGATAAAGAACTCCGATTGAAAGTAACATAGGAATAAAGCGCTTTTAAAGAGTTTTGCTCGATAGAACAGTATTTTTCAAAAATGATTTTCACAAATACTAAGAACAACATTCTTTAGAACAAAAATATAAAACGTAAAATAAGTAAGCTAATGGGGCCCCTTGAAATAATACCTCGAATAGCTTCATTCGAATATAAGCTAAGGGGCCGTGAGTATTGCAGAATTTCTCCCGCATTTATCAAGGCTGAGCAATACAGGACCATATTTTATTCAACACTTGGAAAAATCTGAGCACATGATGTGGGATTTTTTGAAAACAAAATCCAGAAAAATATAGGCAGAACTCAGTGATTATTCGCAAAAAAAAACGAGAATGAAGTGAGGAATACCTAAAACAAATTTCATTATTTTTATCGAAACACGTCAGCAACGTTAAAATCGTTTTTCAAACTTCCAAATAAAAACAATTTCAAAAGAGCTAGCTCAAAAAATTCAGCCAACTTGAGTTTGCTGGTTTTTTCCTGTGCTTAAATCAAGCAAAATACGGACTTGTATTTACAATATTATGACTATCAACCAGACCACAATTTGCTTTACTTGTTCACTTTACTACACGGGTTTTCAAGTATGCCCGAATAAATCTAGAAAATCTTGGATGTCTACCAACAATATTTAATACATCACGTTATCTTATTTATTGTATGAGGAATATATTTTAGGAGATAGTTGTGAGAAAACATTTCATATTCAAAACATGGGAATGTTTTAAATATGAAATGTTTTTTTTCAAAATTCAAAAAAATATTTCAGTTTTTACGGCGACTGGAATTACTTTTTATTAGTTTTGTCGAGCTTTGAACAAATTACAGTACAAAGTTATCAGTTCTTGAATGAAAACTTGCAGTACAGAATAGCTCGAAGTGATTGTTATTAAAATTTGATTTTTAAATAAGTAATTCATAATTCTCTATAAACCTATATGTCGGGTTTTATGGTTTGAAGTGGATGTTAGTAGTTGATCTTGCTATGCTAAGTTAAGCTAAGACTTGCACAAACAAAAACATCTCCCATTTTTTTTATTAAGTTTGAATTTCTTGCACAATTACAAGGTAAATTGCTTTAAATTTAAACTTTACTGCTATCTGTAAGGAACTTATAACTCGTGTTTACCTAAACTGATTTAAAGATATTTTAAAAAAATATTCCTGAATTTTATCCGGACAATACCAAAGCAAATGATAGGAATAATTGAAATTTAAAAAAAATATGAAGAACTTGAAAAAAAACATCGAAAATCAATGGGAATTAAATGTATAAAACCGGGCATTTTAGAACGTTCACTTTATAAGCACAAGTATGAGTATGAATATTGAAAAATCATTGTAAGCTTATTGAAATTTTCGAAAATTAATTTAAAAAAAACAATGCTGATAATGCTCAAATTGTTTTCAATACAAATAGAGATTCAATTTATTGACATTTTTAAGTCTGGTGTTGTTTTTAAAGTTTCATGGTTTTCTGAATTTTGGGAACTCTTTGTTGAATATTCTAAACTTATATGATTTTTTTAAATGATTACTGATTATGTGTTTTAAACATCTAATCTACATTCTTTGTTTACGTTATCAATTTTTGTTGTCATATTTTGAATAACTATTTGATAAATTTTTCTGTATCCATTGTTTGAAGTGAAATTAAAAACCCGCATCACATTTTTAAAGTTTCAACATATTACATAAAAACGATTATTTTGTATTTATGATTATGAATTTGAAATAAAATTTAGTGATTCCCTCTTTGGCTTTTGAACTAAAAATTTAGTGATTCCCTCTTTGGCTCTAAACGTAATATTGATTTGAAAAGATCATTTTTATTTGAGACTCTGAATTGTGCTTCTGAATAAAGTCTGATTTCAGGATCGAATAATACTCTTGATTCCGTATGTATCCTCTTATATCAATATCACTATAGAATTTGAATTTACTTCTATTGTGCTTTTTAGAATATGAATTCTAAGTTTGAAATCTTCATGTTACTTCCCAATTGTTATGAGGGATATATTTTTCCTACTTTCGATGAAGCACATACCAAGCTATCAACGATGAAATAAAAATATTTTATTAACTATCTTTGATTTTTCATAACTCGAAAATTTTAGTTGCTAACATATTAATAAAAAATGATTCGTAGGGTCCCCAAAAAAAATGCCCCTTGATCGGTTGCCCGGATTTATACACTTTATTTGCTAAATCAAACAAAAAAAAAATCGGATATTCAGATTATATTTTCCGGTGTTCGTCCAAAAATGAAAGTTTTTGAGCAATCTTTCTTAAAATGGAGTTATCATCCAAAATATTTATCAATTCGGTTTACTGGAAGCATAAACACGATTTAGAATCTGCTGAATGATTTTGATGAAAGGATTTTTTTAAAGTGTGTTTTAGTCTTGATTTTTGTTGAATAATTTCTATGTTTTTCTTAATTTACCCTGATATTGCCCAATTTTTGGGTTGTTATTTTGGAAATGAAATGATCGGATTTGGCTAGTTTTAAGATAAAATAGCTCGGATTTGCCAGACCTGGATACGTACGGGAAAAAAATCAAGCAATCTTATTTTAAATGTTCTTGAGTATTTAAGATATGTAAATTTCGTATTTGCACATTAAATTGAAAAGAAGACCTTTTTCGACCACTCTTCATAAAGTTTTTTCGATGAAAAATAATTTATAATAATTTATTTTGTTTTATCCTGTTTCAAGTTGTTTTGTCGTACCATCAAGTCACCATCTACCGCCCAGTTAAGCGGTTTTTCAACTTCAAACATGTGTGATAAAAAAACGATTACAGATTTTGATTCGCTTTCTTTTCCAATACATCTAAAAACTGCTCTACTTTCAATAAAAATATTAGCGGAATGCGAAAAATGTACGCTTTTTAAAATAATGAACTAAACTTGGGGGTGTTCAACTGGCCCTATTACCGCCCACTCGCCTTTTTCCGGTACCGATAATGTTTTCTTAAGGAAAAACTATCTAACAACATGGAAACGGTTTTTTTAGTATTTTCCATGTAAGGAGCTGTCAAAACCATATTTTGGATTTTGAGAGAATACATTTTGTGAAATTTTTTACGCAAATTTTGTACAAATTTTAACAAAGTGCGTTGACTGACAAAATGATGATTCCCGGCCAACAGCTTCAAGTAACCGGTTACTTTCAGCGATAAAACATCATTTTTTAACATAATCAAACTAAATGCTACTTACAATTTACACATTTGACACAAAACATGCGTTAAAAACAAAGAAATTGTGCGTGACCGGTCATTAGGAACCAAAACTTGTAGCAGTCGCTCGTTTGAAAATTTTAGAACATAAGATCCAATTCTCGAAATCGACCAAACTATATTGGATCCGCCTTAATGTACTCTCTTTTCGATCCCTTTTTCAATCCGATCAACTGGTCGGTCGATTTGTGGCTCAGGATGGCTCTCTTTACAGTCGATTTCGACAATTGTTCGAAAAGTTTTGGAAAGAGACGGATAGGACCAAAGAAAGTATGTAAAACGCGCCGCTCGTTAGATTCGTAAATTTCCCGAAGATTTCTAAAGAATGCTCGGGAAATGACGTACTTCCGCTGAGGTCGTAGGTCCGAGGTCATTGGCCCTGAACTGAGGATACACGCTGCAGTTCACTTTGATCTCGGCAGTTATCGCGAGTGGAGGTCAGTTGATCGCGTTTAGAATTCTTTTAAAAAAGTTAGAGTTTTTTGAACGGTAACATAAGTGGCGAACATTTTAATTCCGAAGCTAATTTCGTTTATTTTCTCCCAGCTAGTGCCAATAAAGCTGGTTAGATTAGGGCATAGTTAACCAGTGCGTGATTTCACGAAAATTGATCCAGGTAAAGTCGTGCATATGCTTGAACATTAACCGTGCGTGGGCTAACCATTATGCCGTATGGCCAAACATAGTTTTCGCCCTAAACTACAGCTAACGAGGCCTTCCACCATACGTCAACCGATATTGTCGATGATCAACGGAAGAATCGACGGGACGAAAGCTATCGCCGCCACCCACGCTATCGTCCACGCCGCGGTCCACACCATCCAACCGACATCACATTCTGCCCTGCAACCAGGGTAGCAGCATCAGCAAGCAGCATTTGTTCTGCTAGCCATCCGTCTACGTCACGCTCTACCACAGCTTATCATCATCATCGAGAGCGAATCGCCGCCGGTCGGCTACGTCATCATTCGATCAGCCGAGAGCCGGAGTTGTAAGTAGAGCCGAGAATAAGACATCTTCTGGTGAGTCGATGACCATTGCATTGTTCTTTTTTCCCTCTTTGGGCTTTGCAGCGCGTACTGCGAGACATCGACCACGCTGTGCTCTCTATATGGTGCAGCGTGGGGTTTTCTTAGCGTCCATGAATGACGCCATCTAGAATTTGCGCATAATTAAAATTATGATTTTCCGGAATTGTTAAAATCCGAACTTAAAACGAATTTTAGGCTGTGTGGAGCATAAAGTATGCATACATTACAGAATTTATAGACGCCCACACAGCCCAACTCTATTCACTCGAGTGCCGGCAGCGTTACGCTTTTCTGCCGGATAAGATATGGCCCGTTAGCACCAACGGTTCAAGCTTGAAATTATTTCTTTGCACGCACTGGATTAGGAGGAGAAAAATAAGAAGAATTAGAAGATAGATGATTAAGATTAATCCCATGTATATTACTCTCTATGAATTATACACACATGAAACGAAGTACACAATTTGAAATTCACTTACCGTTAAGAATAAAAGTTTAAACATCGATGTAATCACACTATAACGTCTTAAATACAATTCTTAATGCCTCCTAATAAATGTTTTTGGTAGAAGAATTTTGATGTCTCGTCACTTTCGCGTAACGAATTCCTTGCCCGACGCCACGTGCGTCTATTTGAATTGGGCTTTCCTGGTTCCACGACCGATAGCGTGTTGGTTTAGAGTGTTCTGAGGCCCAATGATGAGTAACTCAGGTATGAATGACTTCTCACCGTATATTTTTTAGGAATCTTGGGGTGATTTAGGCATTCTAATGAAGTGAGTCGAAGATCTTTTCTTGAGTTTTACACCACATTCATTGTCAGCCTATCTGAATCGGTCCTTATAACATTTCGGACTATCTTCGGGACCTGCCCAGGAGAGAGTCTCAGCCGGGCAAACAAACCGTGGTGTGTAGTCTCCGGAAACGGAGTGGCGCAAAAGCTATACGCTTAAAGGGGACCGACCAGAGCAGGCTACATTTTGGCGCCCAATCGTAGGTTTATTGATTTTGGTTTAAATTTTTGGCGTTCGAGAAAATTTCTTTTGGAATTATGTTTTCATTAATAAAAAATGCACGATTTATGTACTTTAAGGCTTATTTATGATACGGTATAATAATTGTTTTTTGGTATTTCTTTGGTTCACAAGTTGAGGATGTTCTGAAATTCTGAGCGATATTTATTAGTGTTCATTAGGCGATTTTCGAATATTGATTTGGTAATAAAAGTATTGTTAGTAATTGATGCATAAGCTATTGTTGTATTCAATAAGTTCAAGTTACAATTTTTCAATTATCTGCTTAATATAATTTGATTACTTAAGTAATTGCTAGATATTTAAATTTATAACATTTGGCTGATTAAATTTATTTTTTGATTTAAAGCATTAATTTTTCCGTTAGAATGACGTCGAAATTCCCTCGTGTCGATCATCTAACGAACGAGGAGTTGGATTATGAATTAATTTTGCGGGGTAAAACGGGTGAGACGAGGTTGGATCGTGATAAGAAAATTAGATTACTTGGGAAACTGTTTCTGGAAGACGGTAATGTTGACAGAAACTATCCTCCCCCATACACAATTGATCAAGAGTTCGACCGAATTGCGGGTGTAGTAGGTGAACTTCGGAAAAAATTGGAGCATGGTCCAGACGAGAAATGCATTTCACGTTTGAAGCACTACTTATTGCGAACGCTAAGATGCTCGGCTCCAGAACAACAATCTAGGGACATGATAAAAGAATTGGCTAACGAAATTCGAGAGGTTCTGAACAAGTCTCAGTCTAGTGGAGCGGTCAAGAAAAGTCTCCCAAAGCTAGAAGTTGAGGCGGACAGGTCGATGATGGAGGATCAGGACAGATGTATTTCTCCAGGACTCGCAACAGGGGATTCGGTGGGGTTAGCACAAGGGGTTCACGTTGTTTCTCCACCATCAGCGTCGAATTTTTGGGCAGCACCACCACCACAAACTCCGTTTTTGTCGTCGAGAGGGAAAAGGTCTATGACCAGTCTAGTCCAGCAACCATTTTTCAACCAAGCACCGAGCCAAACGATGGACTCAAACCAGGCTGAATCGTCCACGGCTATGCTGAAGCGCATCGCAGAACTGGAAGAGCAGTTATCGAGGATGAAACTTAGTCAGCAGCATCCTGAACGAGGCCCAGAGGCTCCAGAAAACGCAGAGGGTACGAGGCGGGAAAAGCCACGTGAGCAGTTCAGACGGAAGGAGTTCGATGACGGCTGGGGCAAATTGGAGCAGAGAGATAGGTTTGAGAATGTTACGATTCGTAGGGAACATAGGTCAGCTAGGAACAGGCAGGGAAATGAGGAGAGTGACATTGAGGAGGGGAGGGAGATGAGAAACCGCATACCAAGAGCTTCAACAGAACACGTCAGAGGGGTGGCGAGTCGCTACGAGAAACTACCGATTCATCGATCTTCGAGAGACGTAGATTATGAGGAGACATCGGACTTAGACGACGACGAATGGGGGCCGAGGCGTAGACAGACTCGACACGTGGGCGTGCATGAAAGGCGAGAGAGGGCGGTTACTCAGGAACGGATACGAGGTTCAGGGTTCGACAGAACTTTAATCCGCAGAGGGACGTAGGGTTCGAGGATTTCAGGTTTAGCAACAACGCTTCAGGGTATCCAGTATCGTCAACAGGGGAAACTTTTGAAGGGCAGCGTCGTCGACGGGAAAGATTTCACTCAAGGGTCAGCGAATCGGAAATTCAAAACGCCGACAGACGCATGGAAAAGTGGCACTTAACCTTCGACGGGGTTTCACGCCACCAATCTCTAGAGGACTTTTTGCATAAGGTTAAGTTGCTAGCGCGAATGGACCGGATCTCGGAAAATGTCCTTTTGCAAAGAATCCATACAATTTTGCGAAGGGATGCCTATGATTGGTATTTGTGTTACTCCCACGAATTCCGAAGTTGGGACGAGTTTGAAGAAAAGATACGTTACATGTACGGAAACCCCGGCATGGATGGAGGGAAAAAGCTGAAGATCTACGGCTGTAAGCAACAACGAAATGAAACGTTTCTTTCTTTCAAAATGGAGTTGGAAAGACTCAACAACATGCTCTCGGAACCAATGGGTCAACAGCAACTTTTTGAAGTGGTGTGGGAAAACATGCGTCCTCACTACAGATCGCGCTTAGCGTGCAGAGTAGTGAAGGACCTGAAAAAATTGGAATATTACGCACGCCGAATCGATGCGAATGATCCAGCTTTGCGTAATTTTCGGGAGATCGGATCCAAGGGGCCTAATGTCCACAATATCGAGGTGGAAGAAGACTCGGATTCATTATACTCGGAGGAGGAGGTCGAGGAGGAAGTTAACGCGATTGGTCGATCATATGAAAAATATGGATCGAGGCACGATCACGCTAAGACTCCACTGAAACGAGGGGAAATTTCAACAAGGCGAGAGGAATTTTCATCGAAACGTGAGGAAAACCACGCACCAAGAGCTTCTGAAGGTCCTTTTTGTTGGAATTGTAGGAAGCAGGGACACTTGTGGAGGCAATGCAGGGAGGAAAAGAAGGTGTTTTGCTATGTCTGTGGGAACCCTGGGGTTATATCAACATTCTGCGACAAACACCCACGTTCCACAAGAGCAACAGCGGGAAACTAACACTGGGATGCTCAGAGGGGAACGAAAGCATTCCAGAGAACCTAATAGTTCCCAACGAGGTTATTCACGAAGACCTTTTCTCTAAAGTATGCGAAGTTCGGATTCATACAGAAACATGCCCTTACATTTCGGTTAAGATCTTCGATACATCATACGATGCGCTGCTAGATTCGGGAGCAAGCGTCAGCGTGACTAGCATTGCTGACATTGCTAGTAAAAACGGTCTTAAGCTTCATCCAAGCCCATTAAAGATCGTTACAGCAGACAAGACCACGCACGAGTGTCTTGGTTATGTACAGTTGCCGATAGAGTTCAGGGGAATAACGAAGGTTGTGCCAACTCTTGTCGTGCCCCAGGTGTGCCGAAAGTTAATTCTCGGTTACGACTTTTGGAGATCGTTTGGTATACAACCGATGATGGCGGGGGATAGGGGATATGAGAAGGTAGCTACAGTATCCACGACCGAAGACATCCCAGCAGACGAAAGGATTCAGCGTACTATTCTACCGATTGAGACTTTACCAGCCCTGAAGCAGACCTCTCCAGACGAAACTCTAGACATTCCGGCCTTAGAGTTACCAGAACCATCGATGACAACCCCGGAAACACTAGAGATTGAACACGAGCTAACGGAAGAAGAACGAGCACAGCTAGCCAAGGTGATTCACCAGTTTCCTGTAACTACTGAAAATCGCCTTGGAAGGACTTCAGTGTTGTACCACGAGATCATTTTGAAGCCAGAAGCAGTACCACACCGTCAACCTGCTTACAAATGCTCTCCAGCGATACAGGCGGAAATGGATGCCGAGATCGAGAGGTATAAACGGTTGGACGCGATAGAAGAATGCTCAAGCGAATGGGCAAGTTCGCTAGTTCCGGTGCGAAAGTCTAATGGCAAGCTCAGAGTTTGCTTGGACTTTCGTAAAGTTAATGCGTGGACGAAAAAGGACTCCTATCCAATGAGAGCGATGGGAGACATATTCCATAAACTTGGAAAGGCGAGATTCTTTTCAGTTGTGGATTTGAAAGACGCGTACTTTCAAATCCCACTGAAAGAGGAATCGCGTGACTACACAGCGTTCCGAACTTCGAAGGGTTTATGGCGTTTCAAGGTATGTCCTTTCGGCCTCTGTAATGCTCCTTTCAGCATGAACAAGCTGATGGATCGGGTCATAGGATTTGACCTAGAGCCTCAGGTGTTCGTGTACTTGGATGACATCGTCATCGCTACACGGACATTCGCTGAACACTTGAGGTTACTAAAATTAGTAGCAGAGAGACTCAACAAGGGAAATCTAACCATATCACTAGACAAGAGCAGATTTTGTCGAAAGCAAGTCTCGTACCTAGGATATTTACTAACTGAAGAGGGGGTTGCTATCGACAATTCCAGGATTGCGCCTATTCTAGATTATGCTAGACCACGCAGTGTAAAAGACATCCGAAGACTACTGGGTCTTGCAGGCTTTTACCAGCGTTTTATAAAAGAGTACAGCCGGTAGTATGTGAAGGTAGAAGGACGAATTGAAGACCCGAGATTCCAGTGGAAGAGGTACCCGAAGAAAGCTGAACACCTTGAGATTATTCAAGCCATTCACGACCAAGCTCACCTAGGGACTGAGAAGACGCTAGCAGCAGTGAAAGAGCGATACTTCTGGCCCTTAATGCGGAAAGACATCAAGAAGTTTTGTCAAACATGTCTGATTTGTCAAACTAGTAAAGCTTCTAATCAAAATGCTACTCCTCCTATGGCAGGCCAGAAAAAAATAGCAGAATACCCCTGGCAATTCCTAACTATGGATTATGTGGGACCTCTACCTGTGTCTGGAAAGAACAGAAATACATGCCTCCTAGTTGTCACCGACCTGTTCAGTAAATTTATCCTAGTTCAACCTTTCAGGGAAGCTTCAGCAGAATCCTTAAGCCAATTCGTAGAAACATTCATATTCCTTTTATTCGGAGTCCCTGAGGTCATCCTAACCGACAATGGATCTCAATTTGTGTCGAGCACCTTTGAAAACCTTTTATCTAAATAAAGCGTAACTCATTGGAAGACTCCCTATTACCATCCGCAGGTGAATGATTCGGAACGAGTCAACCGAGTCATAACGACAGCCATAAGAGCCTCTATAAAGAAGGAGCATAAAGAGTGGGCAAACAACATTCAGGCCATTGCTAACGCGGTTCGAAATTCGGTGCACGAGGCCACTCGTTACACCCCCTATTTCCTACTGTTTGGGAGAAATAAAGTGTCGAATGGACAAGAATATCGCCAGCTAAGAGATGCTCCTGGTAACAACGATGGTCAACTGGGTAAAGAAGAAAGGGACCAATTGTTCGACGACGTCCGGAAGAACCTAAAAACTGCGTACGAGAAACATTCAAGTTACTACAATTTGCGTTCGAATTCTAACTGCGCAACCTACAGCGTGGGAGAAACAGTTCTTAAAAAAAATACTGAGCAATCCGACAAAGGGAAGGGTTTCTGTGGGAAACTGGCCCCAAAATTTGTCCAAGCAATTGTGAGAAGAGTGGTTGGGAGTCACTGCTATGATTTGGAAAGTCCTGAGGGCAAGAGATTGGGAATTTTTAATTGCAAATATCTTAAGAAATTTGCCTCAACTAATTAAATCTACTTCAGCTATGAATCCCTAAATTTTAGGATGACGAAGGTTCAGTGAAACTACTCTGGACTTTTCAAAATATCGATCCACACTTACAGGTCCTAACATCCTACCACAAAATATTTCAATTTACTGGAGGAAAGTCTTTTAAGTTGCTGGAAATCGATCAGTTAATTATCTGGAAATCTTATCTAATTCCATTCATCGTTGACGAGAAGCCTTCCCCCCGACCAGAAGCAAGAGCGAGTTCGACGGTTAATCCGGAGAACGATGACCTACCTATCCAGAAACTCGGAGCCTGAGTGCGTTGATGAGCAGTACTTATTGGAAGAAAAGCGTGAGTCCGAGTGTGGGGAAATCCGGACGCTGATCGCCTAAGACTCAGAAGCCCTCGAGTGAGAGCAATGTTGAGCAACCATAGTTAATCGGGCCAGTGCAACAACGTCTGGAAAATAGCTAAGACGGAAAGACTCGCAGTTCCCTATTCTAAATACCACTCCTACGCAAAACAACATAAGATGACGGCACCTAAAACCATGTAAATATTGTAAATAGAAATGAGAAGAGCTCGCAAATCGGGCCGAAGCCATATTTTCCCTAACCTTCACCTGTACATATTCTTTTAGCTCTTCCCATTATTTTCTTTTCAAAATCTATTCAATTTATGTTAGTTTTTAAGTGCACAATAGTTCTTACATACTATGTTAGTACTTAAAATTTTGTTTTTTTTCCTTAATTTACCTTAATCTAACAATTTGTTTTTTTTTTCTTAGGTTAGCTATTCTGTACAGTATTTTTTTCCCTATTCTGATTAAAACTAGTTTTACAATTTTTCCTTAAGGTTAACATCGAGTACCTTAAAAATAGAATATTAATTTCAATTTTAAGTTTATTTGTTGGATTAAACAAGCCTTCTAGTTATGCTTGTCGAATATGGATTTAAAAGTTTTCTTTTAAAGTGGTTGAGCTATTATTATAAAAAAAAAAAACACTTCCTTTACGGCGGAAATACTTCGCCGGGGCCATTTAAGACACTTTTGCTAAGGCTAGAAGCTTTACAGAGCAAAAATCATAGGCCTTGTAAACGGGAACAACACTTGGAGTCCTGGTAGAAAAAAAATTGTTTTCCTCGAGGACATGTCAAACTTCTCTGGGGATTCGTAGTGAAGGGAATTGATCGGTCGGGTACTCAGTTGCCAGTAGGACCTCACTTGGGAGGAAACCGATCTGGCATCTGCGGTATTCATCCTGTCAGCTTCCTTCATTGCCTTCCTCAGGGAACTCGGCATCAATTAGGAACCTCTTTTGTTGTATTGCTCCTAGAATAGTTTCAGAAAGAATTAGTTAGGTAGGTAAAACTCACCGGAGAACGAAAAACCAACCTCATCCAAATTTTCAGATGATTCGAAAACTCGGTCGTCTAGGTACAGCCAAATTTTCGGTGTTCGGAAGTTTCATTTCGTTTTCGTTCACCTAAAAAGAAATTCAAGCAGATTAAGTACAATTTTCAATTACCTGTAGTATGCATCGCTTTTCCGTCGTAGAATTGTAGCTGCTCCATCCCAATTGGCACAATAAAATCGGTGGAATTATTGAAAATCCGCATCTTGCGAAAACTTTGCGCGACGAATTTGGTTGTTTTGACGTTTGTTTTCTCGCTCATGGCTCGCTTTGGTTCGTTGTATGCGTGCGGCTCGTTAGGGTTGGGCGGTAGTCGCTAGAGCGTTACGTTTTTTTTGGCCGAAAAGTTTTTGCTTTCGGTGTTGAATAAGTAATGTAAAAGTGATTTTTACATTTAGTTGCGGACAAATAAATATTTGTTATCGGGTCAAGGCAAGATGATTGCACATCAAGAGAAGATGTGGAAAACTATTAAGAGGTTTCGCTGTCCAAAGATTTTATGGAATTAGAAGCACTCTCGCAGTTATGGTTAGGAAAGTTACGGAGTATGTTTGTGCAGCTGCGATTTAACCAAAAATATTGGGATATACGCAAGTATTGCGATTAAATGCTGAAAATGTTAACCAAATAATTGGGATTTATTTATGGCAGATTAATCTGTTGGGCTAAACGTTATAAAGCGACCAAGTGAGCATACAGTGAGAGGAATGTCAGAACCGAATTCGTTTGTTGTCATATGTAATGAGCCTATAGAAATTGTAAATAGTAGTATTTAGTTTTATTTTATTCAAAGTACATTTTATAAAGTGCATAAGCCAAAATTTTCAATGTTTTCCGTTACGAAAATTTGGTTTTTCTCCAAAAACCAAATTTTCGTAAATCAAGTCTGGAGTTATGTAGCAGTCGCTCGTTTGAAAATTTTAGAACATAAGATCCAATTCTCGAAATCGACCAAACTATATTGGATCCGCCTTAATGTACTCTCTTTTCGATCCCTTTTTCAATCCGATCAACTGGTCGGTCGATTTGTGGCTCAGGATGGCTCTCTTTACAGTCGATTTCGACAATTGTTCGAAAAGTTTTGGAAAGAGACGGATAGGACCAAAGAAAGTATGTAAAACGCGCCGCTCGTTAGATTCGTAAATTTCCCGAAGATTTCTAAAGAATGCTCGGGAAATGACGTACTTCCGCTGAGGTCGTAGGTCCGAGGTCATTGGCCCTGAACTGAGGATACACGCTGCAGTTCACTTTGATCTCGGCAGTTATCGCGAGTGGAGGTCAGTTGATCGCGTTTAGAATTCTTTTAAAAAAGTTAGAGTTTTTTGAACGGTAACATAAGTGGCGAACATTTTAATTCCGAAGCTAATTTCGTTTATTTTCTCCCAGCTAGTGCCAATAAAGCTGGTTAGATTAGGGCATAGTTAACCAGTGCGTGATTTCACGAAAATTGATCCAGGTAAAGTCGTGCATATGCTTGAACATTAACCGTGCGTGGGCTAACCATTATGCCGTATGGCCAAACATAGTTTTCGCCCTAAACTACAGCTAACGAGGCCTTCCACCATACGTCAACCGATATTGTCGATGATCAACGGAAGAATCGACGGGACGAAAGCTATCGCCGCCACCCACGCTATCGTCCACGCCGCGGTCCACACCATCCAACCGACATCACATTCTGCCCTGCAACCAGGGTAGCAGCATCAGCAAGCAGCATTTGTTCTGCTAGCCATCCGTCTACGTCACGCTCTACCACAGCTTATCATCATCATCGAGAGCGAATCGCCGCCGGTCGGCTACGTCATCATTCGATCAGCCGAGAGCCGGAGTTGTAAGTAGAGCCGAGAATAAGACATCTTCTGGTGAGTCGATGACCATTGCATTGTTCTTTTTTCCCTCTTTGGGCTTTGCAGCGCGTACTGCGAGACATCGACCACGCTGTGCTCTCTATATGGTGCAGCGTGGGGTTTTCTTAGCGTCCATGAATGACGCCATCTAGAATTTGCGCATAATTAAAATTATGATTTTCCGGAATTGTTAAAATCCGAACTTAAAACGAATTTTAGGCTGTGTGGAGCATAAAGTATGCATACATTACAGAATTTATAGACGCCCACACAGCCCAACTCTATTCACTCGAGTGCCGGCAGCGTTACGCTTTTCTGCCGGATAAGATATGGCCCGTTAGCACCAACGGTTCAAGCTAGATAGATTTCATTTGCACGCACTGGAATAGGAGGAAAATGTTAGAGTAAGAGGAAGATAGATCTAATAAGATTATTCGATGTACATCACACGCTACGAATAATAACACATGCATTATGAACGACACAATTTGAAATCAACTTACCATTAAGAATAAATCTACACATCGATGTAATCACACTATAACGTCTTAAATACAATTCTTAATGCCTCCTAATAAATGTTTTTGGTAGAAGAATTTTGATGTCTCGTCACTTTCGCGTAACGAATTCCTTGCCCGACGCCACGTGCGTCTATTTGAATTGGGCTTTCCTGGTTCCACGACCGATAGCGTGTTGGTTTAGAGTGTTCTGAGGCCCAATGATGAGTAACTCAGGTATGAATGACTTCTCACCGTATATTTTTTAGGAATCTTGGGGTGATTTAGGCATTCTAATGAAGTGAGTCCAAGATCTTTTCTTGAGTTTTACACCACATTCATTGTCAGCCTATCTGAATCGGTCCTTATAACATTTCGGACTATCTTCGGGACCTGCCCAGGAGAGAGTCTCAGCCGGGCAAACAAACCGTGGTGTGTAGTCTCCGGAAACGGAGTGGCGCAAAAGCTATACGCTTAAAGGGGACCGACCAGAGCAGGCTACAAACTTTGGTATATACACCAATTACCGCCCATAACTAAACACTCCAAAAAACAACAACTATTGAAAAAATCAAAAACTTTCCGATGCAAATCTATTTTACGATAGTAAAACTATCGTTTCAAGTCGATTTTTGGTCAAATATGTACTATCTAGTAAACAAAAACTCCTTTTGCGCCAGGAGCACAGTAATGCTTAGTTCGCTAACAGGCGTCGAATTTGATAATTTGACCGGAAACGAAAAGCCAAATATTTTATTTCTGGCTATAGTTAGCAAAACGAAGTAATGTATTTTCAGTGAAATGGTCGAACAATGATGCCCACACAGAATACAGGTCTTATTTTTGGGAAAAACATCCCAGTTTTTTCAAAATACATTTAAAAGAGGGATTTTGGGCGGTAAATGGTGTCTGGGCGGTGAATGGCGTCTTGATGGTATTTAATCTTGTCTTATCTAGTACTTTTTTTAAATTTTTTTCAACTTTGTTCTCCGTGTTTTTATCAAAAAAATTTTTTTTTCGAATTGCCGTGATTTTCCCAAAAGTTCTATAATGATTTTCTGTGAAGCTATTTCCTCAAGTTTCATTAAATGTTGATGAAAAATTGGGTCTTGTTCACACTTTTCTTGAGCAAAATCAATAAACCTTACTAGTCTTATTATTTATTCCAATTTAAACTAAGAAATTTAAAAATTTTATTGACATCGAATATGGAAATTATGGAATCACGTTAAAAACTTAACAAAAAAGTTGTGATTCTGTGCATAATTTTGAATTTCTGTGTATTGTGACAGAGATTTTGTGCTAAAATTTTTCTCAAAATTCGTTAAAATTACAGAGTTTTCTGCGATTTAGGAAATCTTGCTAGAAAGCTTATCATTTTCTATAACTACTTTTATCCAGCTTTATGGTGTTTTTTTTAGAGTATCATCTAGTTTTATTATGTTCTTCCTAGTTTTATAAAATTTACATTTTTTTTCTTTTCGTTTCATCTAACTTATTTATCCAATTTTATCACGTATTTCCTTGTTTTATCCTGCTAAATCTAGTTTTATCTTGGTTTGTCCGTTACCTTGTCCAACTTAGTTTTGCTTTTGTTAAATTCCATTGAACTTCATTTTGTCTTGTTTTAATTTGTTTCATCTTGTTATACAATGTCCTATCTTGTTTCATGTTGTTTCATCGAGATTTTAAAATTATACGTTATTTTAAACCTTTTCAATTTTTTCATGTTTTATCTTGTTTGTCCGTGTTTTATTCTTTTTCGTTTAGTTTTATCTAGTTTTGTCTTCTTTTGAAGTGTTTTATCTGTATAACTTATTTTTCTTGTTTTAACTAGCTTTATACTTTTCAATCAACTTTTTTCAACGATATCCCAAGCAACCAAAAGTCACATATTTACTTGAATGAAGGCATTGAAAGTTCAATACGGGACATAAAGGGCACAAAAGTGCTCAAAACGGGATTTGATAATTCACAAAAAGAGCATTGAGGTACTTTCAAAATCAAATCACCAATTTGAATTTTTATTTCAGTTAGAACAACATCTAGGCGTAGTCTTTTGGTAGCGTGTTCGATTCTCACCACGAAGTTCGGGGTTCGATCCCCAAGCAGGGCAAGTTTTTTTTCAATAAGTAATTTGGTTATTGATGTACCATTCTGATGCGATATATGTAGGAAATGTAGGAAAGAAGCAGATGAGCAATTTGTCAAGTATAGAACCCGGCGCGTGGCACCATGGCGGCACCATGGCGGCTCATTTTACGATTTTTTGGAAGTTGAATTAAAAGGCCGCTGGAAGCTGAATCCTGCTTGATCCTTAAGACTTATTTTGAAACTTGATAGTATCAATAAAAACTTAAATTTTGAGCAGCATAGAACGTACTTCATATCAATAATGGGGCCGAGTAAGCGTTTTTGTACCTATTTTATGGGACTTTTGGTTGCTTGGGATTCCACTTCTACTCGTCGAACCTTTTCACCTATATTGTGGAGGTTTCATGTGATTTTTAGGTATTTACAGTTTTGAAAAAATAAAGCAAAAGCCTCACGAATTTGGATTTCAGAATAACGCCAGACAACAAAATCAATTTTTTAACATGCTTAGCCTTCCTAACCAATACTTACTTTGCAGTTGTTTTCTTGCAATTTTTGGTCGTTGGCAGCATGTAGAAGCTAAGCAGAAGTCTCCATCTTTGTAATCAAAATGGCGAAATTCGACTTTAACTAGTTGAAACCTTCCAAATGATACCCGTTTTAATGGAGTTTACATTCAATTTCAGTTTTAAGTACCTAAAGCATTTAAAAAAAATACACGGAGGCCGTCTTCTTGGATTTCAAGATAGTTTCTGAAAACAAATTTCGACTTCTGTTTGATAAGTTTTTAGGAATTAGAACACTGCAAAACGAGGTAACATTGATCACCGGGGTATTTTTGATCAACATGAAATTTTTCCTTATAATCATCAATAACTAAGTCTATAGTTTAAATATTTCTGAACTTTTTTCTTTGTTCAAATACCTATAAATGAGTTTCGAATTGGGAAAAATTGGTTTGTTTTGAACATTTCAAATGTGAGTAAAAATGTTAAATCAAAATCATGAAATAGCTATTTTTTTAAAGGCTCACAAACAAACACCCTTCCTGATAAATTCAAATCGCTTAGAAGCAGCAAGTTGATTTATGTGAGAGTTCAACTATTTTCCTTAGTAAATGTGTAGTTTTTTTTAAGTATTTTGAAGTAAATGTTTGATATTTAAAAAGAGGACATGTTTTAAGCGTAAGCCGGACTGGGACAATCAGCTAGAAACCCTATCAAAGGTTGAAGTTTGTAGGAAAAAATTAAAGAGAAACAGTGCGAGAGCCTAGGAAATTGAATGATGACAAAATTTCATTTCTTTTTGTATTTGAATTTTCTTAAGTAATATTAAAAAATTTAGCCCCTTAATTAATGCAGCATCATTGTCCATCTTTCGATTTTAATTGTTGTTCGGCCTTAACACATAAAGGAACGCGATGTAGTTTTTTTGGACCGCGAATGAATTTAAACCAAGAAACATATAAATTCAACATTGTTTATATCTGAATTCACTGAACCAAATGTTAAGTCTTCAGAGTACGGCAATTTAAATTCAAAAACTGTTTCATATTTCAAATCATGTGGAAATGCACCGAATCATAGATTAATTTAGAATGCTTCCATAAACAAATTAAAACAAAACACGTAAAAAGCAAATAGAAAACCACTTAAAAAAGTCCTCAGTGTATTGCAGTTGAAATTTATACACAATTTTCAATATTGCACCAAATGACATTATAAGGAGATAATCCTCAATTCCTCAAAACCTAGATCACACTATTCAAAATTTGCACAATCTCCTCAACTCCCCATAAGTCTGTAGATATGATGGACAACTTCATTCCGGGGAAGTACTGTTCAAATCTGGTCATCAATAGAGCACCTAAATTCCCGCGGTGTTAATTTGAATGAATCAATGTTTGCGAATCCTTCAACAGTGACTGACTGCTGAAGATAAGCTGCAAAGGCAGGTTTCTCAAAATAAAACAAAATTCCCAGAAGCCCGGGGAGCTCTGTTTGTAATTGGTTGTTTGATTCTCGGAAATTTCTCACATCGTCCAAAGCTTATTTTGCATTTGGGCACGAGCATTTGTTTACAAATCGATAAATATGGCAGTGGGTGAATTTATTATTTAAATTTTCCTTAACTTTTTGTATTGATCAGCTGTGATCGCGGTAAGGCGAAATTTTTCAGAGCTGAGTAAAATCATTATTGAAGGTGTTTTTGCAGTTTTTTACTGTTCGAAATACTGAAATTGGATTAAACAAATGTCATCCAAAGGTATTTACCTTCAAATAATTGATTCCGATAATTTGCGAATGTTGACTTACCTGTAAATAGAAAAAAAAAACATTATTCAATATTTAAGATGTTCTTCTGTTTGCAATAATTCGATAATTTACAAATACAATGTGTGTAATCGTGTAGAGAGAACTTCGTTTCAAAAACAGACTGATCAATATAACCAAAATAAAAATCGCTGCCCCAAATCGTAAACAAGCGCTGATTTAACGAATCTTGGCCCATCTGGCCAAACCTCTGATCCTGTTTGTTGTTTGTTGAACCGTGACAAAGGCTTAGCTTGTTGCGAAAAGTGTTGTTGTTGTTCTACAATATCATCGATTCACGGAACAAGTAAGTAGGATCGTGGCGTAAAATACCGCGCGACTTAAAATCGATACTTTTCCAACTTTGGCAAACATCTTTCCAACCCCCTTTGCTTGGTTTCGTCTTCTTCCACCCCAAAAACACCCCCGCATTTCGCGGGTTTTTTGGCTGATACTAGCACCGGGCTAACAGAAATTCAACTCGGATGACTAGGGGTCTCGCCAAGTCAATTTATGCATAAATAAATTTATGTTCCATAATCGCATTACCATCGCGCACTCCAGAGCTTAAATTGTTGGGGTATTGGAAAGAGAGTGCGAAAAAGAGATGCCAATAGCCGAAGCATAAATGCTCTGCACGAACATATTTCTTCGGTGTTGTTCTGATGCTGTTCGGCTTAAGGTTTTCTATGTTTTTGGTTTGGTTTTCTTTCCCCGAGAGTCACCTTCTTTCTGGCACGTTATCGGGTCTTATTCTTTTCACCTTCGTAGTTTCTTTGTTTTTTTTTCTTCTTTTATTTCTGCACTTTTGTGATCTTTTTTCGGCGTTAGCGCTCGTTTAGTTGGTGTTGTTATAGTGCATGTTTTTGTTGTCATTTTGAGTTTATTTAGCGTTTGTATAGCCGTCGTTATTGCCCACCGATTTGGCCGGGCTCGGATATGCCTAGTCTAAAAGAAAATCCCTGTCGTTGTCGTCAGCTGAGTTATTTGTGCCTTTGACTTGAGCTGAACTGACTCCGAACATAAAATTTGCGACTTGTTAATGCTTTTTCGGTACAAGCAGCCTTTTCCCGAAAGACATTGGGAGCGAGCGGGGAATCCGAAGAGTTTCGATCCCATCTTCGCTCAACTTCCTCAGAGATATTGTTGGTTGCTGAAAAAGTTGTTTGTCATCGTCGTCGGCGCGTTCAGAGTTTTTCGAATAGGAAATTGAACGATGTTTTACAGCCACCACTGGCTTTAAGTCGTTTTGTTTTATGGCAGTGTAATAGGGGGCGTTTTGGAGAGCTTACATTATTTTGTGTGCGAAACTTTTAGCGTTGTTTTCAGAAAACTCGACAAATTGAAAGGAAAAAAAAATGAAAAGACTTGAAACAATTTTGAGTTTCGAGTTTCAAGTCTCAGGTCTCAGGCCTCAAATCACAACTGTTAAATCTCTGAACTTAAAACTTTTAACTAGGATTTCTGATATCCTAACCCTAAACTCTGAATCCTGAACTCTGCACCAAGAACTTTTAACACTGAACTCTGAAGTCGTAAGTAACTCTGAAATCTGAACAGTGCTCTCTAAACTCTGAACTCTACACTTTTAACTCTGAACTTCGAACTCTGACCTTCGAACTCTGAACTTCAAATTCTGAACTTTGAACTCTGAACTCTCAACTCCGAACTCTGATATCTGAACTCTGAACTATAAACATTCAACTCTGAACTCTAAACTCTGAACTCTGCACTCTAAACTCTGAACTCTAAACTCTGAACTTCGAACTCTGAACTCTGAGCTCTGAACTCTAAGCTCTGAATTCAGTACTCACAACTCAGAACTCAGAACTGAGAATTGAAAACTCAGAACTCAGAACTCAGAAATCAGAACTCAGAACTCTGAATTCTGAACTCTAAACACCGAATTCTTAACTGAAAACTCTGAAGTCTGAACTCTGAGCTCTAAACTCTGAAATCTGAAATCTGAACTCTGAAATCTGAACTCTGAATTCTGAACTCTGAACTCGGAATTCGGAACTCTGAACTCTGAACTCTGAACTCTGAACTCTGAACTCTGAACTCTGAACTCTGAACTCTGAACTCTGAACTCTGAACTCAGAACTCAGAACTCAGAACTCTGAACTCTAAACTCCGAACTGAAATCTGAATACTGAACTCTGAACTCTAAACTATGAATTCTGAACTCTGAATTCTGAACTCTGAACTCTGCACTCTAAACTCTGAAATCTGAACTCTGGACACTGAACTCTGAACTCTGTATTCTGAACTCTGAGCTCTGAATTCTGAACTCTGAACTCTGAAATGTGAACTCTGATTTCTAAACTCTGTACACTGAACCCTAAACTTTGAACTCTGAACTCTAAATTTTGAACTCTGAACTCTGAACTTTTAACTCTAATCTCTGAATTCAGAACTCCGAACTCTGAACTCTGAAAGCTTAACTCTTAGCTATGCATTCTGAACTCTAAGCTCTGAACTCTAATTTCCTGACTCTTAACTCTGAACTCAAAACTTTGAACTCTGAACTTTAAACTCTCAACTCTGAACTCTCAACTCTGAACTCTCAACTCTGAACTCTTAACTCTAAACTCTGAACTCTGAACTCTGAACTCAGAATTATGAACTCTTGACATTGAACTCTGAATTCTGAACTCTGAATTTTTAACCCAAAACTCTAAACTCTGAGCTCTGAACTCTGAACTCTGAAATCTGAACTTTGAAATCTGAACTCTGAACTCTGAACTCTGAAATCTGAACTCTGATTTCTAAACTCTGTACTCTGAACCCTAAACTTTGAACTCTGAACTCTGAACTCTAAACTTTTAACTCTAAACTCTAAACTCAGAGCTCCGAATTAAAAACTCTGAAATCTTAACTCTGAACTATGCACTCTGAACTCTGAATTCTAAACTCTGAACTCTGAACTCTGAACTCTAAACTTTTTACTCTGAAATCTGAACTGTAAACTCTGAACTCTCAACTCTGAACTTTGAACTCTGAACTCTGAACTCTGAACTCTGAACTCTGATCTCTGAGCTTTGAACTCTAAACTCAGAACTCAGAACTCAAAACTCTTAACTCTGAACTCTCAACTCTGAATTCCGAACTCAGATTTCCAAATTTTGAACTCCGAACTCGAAAGTCTTAAATCTTAACTTTTATTGTTTACAAATGATTCTATTGAGTTATTATAGTTACAAAGTTTAAAAGTACCAGGATTAAATCTGAACTCTGAGCTCTGAGTTTTCAGTTATGAGCTCTGACATTTGTTATCTGAACAAAAACTTTGGAATCCGAACTCTGAACTCTGAACTCTGAACTCATTCCGAACTCTCTGGACTCTTTATTCTGAACGCTGAATTCTGAACTCTGAACTCTAAACTTTGAACTCTGAAATATTAACTGTCATGTCTGAACTCTCAACTCTGAACTCTGAACTCTGAACTCTGAACTCTGAACTCTGAACTCTGATCCCTGAACTCTGAACTCTGAATTCTGGACTCTAAACTCAGAACCCAGAACTCAAAACGCTTATCTCTGAATTCCGAACTCAGAACTCCAAATTTCGAAGTCCGAACTTGAAAGTCTTAAATCTGAACTAATATTGTTTACAAATGATTTTTTAAGGCATCATACTTACAAAGTTTTAATGTGCCAGGATTAAATCTGAACTAATATTGTTTTCAAATGATTTTTTAAGGCATCATACTTACAAAGTTTTAATGTGCCAGGATTAAATCTGAACTCTGAGTTCTAAGTTTTCAGTTATGAGCTCTGAAAGTTGTTAACCCTTGACACTGAACTCTGAGCTCCGAATTTTCTCAAAACTCTTAAGTCTGAACTCTGAACTCTGGAAACTGAAGTCTTAACTCAGAAATCTGAAATCTGAACTCTGAACTCTGAACTCTGAACTCTGAACTCTGAACTCTAAACTCTGAACTTTGATCTCTGAACTCTGAACTCTTAACTCTGAACTCAGAACTCAGAACTCTGAACTCTGATCTCAGAACTCTGAACTCTGAACCCTGAACTCTGAACTCTGAGTTCTAAACTCTGAACTCAGAACTCTGAACTCTTAACTCTTAACTCTGAACTCTAAACTCTCCAATCCGAACTCAGAACTCCAAATTTCGATCTCCGAACTCGAAAGTCTTGAATCTGAACAAATGGTTTTATTAAGGTATCATACTTACAATGTTTTTATGGGCCAGGATAAAATCTGAACTCTGAGCTCTTTGTTTCAATAATGAGCTCTGGAATTTGTAATATGAACAAAAACTTGGGAATCTGAACTCGGAACTCTGAATTTTGAACTCTAAACTTTAACGTCTGAACTCTGAACTCTGAATTCTGAACTCTGGACACTGAATTTCAAACTCTGAATTCTGAACTCAAGACTCTGAACTCTGAATTCTGAGCTCTGAAATCTGAACTCTGGACACTGAACTCTGAACTCTGAATTTTCTCAATACTTTTAAGTCTGAGCTTTGAACTCTGGACACTGAACTCTGAACTCTGAACCTTGAAATCTGAACTCTGAACACTGAACCCTGAACTCGGAATTCTGAACTCTGAACTCTGAATTCTGAACTCTGAAATCTGAACTCTGAATTCTTAACTCTGGACACTGAACTCTGAACTCTGAACCCTGAACTCTGAACTCCGAATTTTTAACCCAAAACTCTGAACTCTGAGCCCTGAACTCTGAAATCTAAACTCTGAACTCTGAATTCTGAACTCTGAACTCTGAAATCTGAGCACTGATTCCTAAACTCCGTACTTTGAACCCTGAACTCTGAACTTTGAACTCTGAACTCTGAACTCTGAACTCAGAACTCCGAACTCTGAACTCTGAATTCTGAGCCCTGAGCTTTGAACTCAGAACTCTGAACTCTTAACTCTGAACTCTAAAGTCTGAACTCTATACTCTGAACTCTGAACTCTGGACTCTGAACTCTGAACTCTGAACTCTCAACTCTGAACTCTGAACTCTGAATTCTGAATTCAGAACTCTGAACTCGAAACTCTGAACTCTAAACTCTAAACTTCGAATTCTGTACTCTGAACTCTGAACTCAGAACTCCAAATTTCAAACTCCGTACACGAAAGTCTTTAATCTGAACTTTTATTTTTTACAAATGGTTTTATTAAGGCATTTTACTTATGAAGTTTATATGTACCTGGATTAAATCTGAACTCTGAGCTCTGAGTTTTCAGTTATGAGCTCTGGAATTTGTAATCTGAACAAAGACTTTGGAATCTGAACTCTGAAATCTGAACACTGATCATTCAATTAAGAACACTGAACTTTGAACTCTGAACTCTGAAATCTGAATATAGAGCTCTGAACTCTGAAATCTGAACTCTGAACTGTGAATATTGAACTTTTAACTCTGAACTCTGAACTTTGAACCCTGAACTCTGTACTCAGAACTCAGAACTCTAAACTTTGAACTCCAAACTCTGAACTTTGAACTCTGAACTCTGCACTCTGAACTGTGGTCTCCGAGCCCCAAACTCTGAACTCAGAACTCAGAACTCAGAACACCGAGCTCCGAACTCAGAACTCTAATCTTTTGAAACAAAACTCTGAACTATTAAGTTTGAACTCCGAACTATGATCTCCGAGTTTTTATTGTTGTATTCTTAACTCTGAACTCTGAATTCTAAGCTTTGAACAATGAACCCTGCCTTCAGGATTTTGAACGTTGAACTTTGAAGTTTGACTTTTAATTCCAGTCAATTGATTTAAAAAAAAAAAATACTTCTAAGGATTGGGTATAAACATGACTCCGAGCATATCTGATATATCAGGAAAAATGATTGTCACTCCGCCATCGGGAATGTCTCCAATCTTATCCTACCATCTTCAATTTTTCATCGGCTTTTGATCCGTGTCAAAAGTCCGCGGCAGTAATTAAGCCCGCCGACATTGTCAGCCGGCATGAATCACCCCACCAGCACTATACTACATATTGCACCGATTGATGCGATAGCGCATTGCCATTTCATGTCGTCGGCAGAGGCAGGTGCCTCCAATCATAGTTTCGAGCATCTTTGGAGCCCCCTTTTTCAGGTACAGGTTGGTATTGGAACCGCCCATATTAATCGAAAGCGATGAAAACAGAAAACTTAAATGACTCGCAGAAAGCCGAGAGATCGAAAGACTTCAACGTGCCAAAGTGACAAACCCCTTTGGGATTTCCGCCGTTAGCTTTTTTTAATTCAATTTTTTTTATCTGGGCTCATTGCGGAGGTACATTACCTTGTCGGAAAGATCTTAAGATCGATCAATCTTGAAATTGAATTTGACAACATTACTACGGTGGAATGTTTTCGGTTTCCTGCGGTGAATAAGTCGCTTCTGTTAAGGATGTGCAAATGCTAATAGAATGTGTTTATAAGTACATTTTTCAATATTTGGTTCAACATTATTTCTCTTGGAAGCCAAGTGGTTAATCTCTAACTGAATCTGGTCTGGCAATCAAAACTAAAAAAAAACATTTAAAAAAATCTCCAAAATGCTTTAACTTTCGTTTACTTAAATCGAGTTCTGTGTTACAAAAGATATCAAAGGTCAAACATAAGCAATCATAAACAGAGATTTATGCACTCATCAGTTGCATGTTCCTCTTTGAGCATATGACACATTCCACCGTGACGTGAAATCGCTTTTCCGGACTTTTCTGCACTGTTACCGTTCTAGAAGTCAACCAACTTACTCGAAAATGAAAAAAATTGTAGCAAACGGTCGCAAATTGAATTTCCTTCAAAATGAATATAATTTGGTCGTTTTAAAATTTAAGTTGTTTTTGTTGTGACTAAATACTTTTGTGACGTGAATTCACGCTAGGATTAACCATTTCGGACTTTAGTACATACATCTTTGAATTCCTGTTCTCTCTGTGGAAATAGAATATCGGTGTCTTCAAATGAGTTGTAAAGAAAACAATTACCCACAATTTGATGTACAGAGCTTCTCGATTGAACAACAACGAACGAAGTTATACTGGTTTGAAGTTGTGACGTGAATTCACTCAGTTCAAACAGAACAGGGTAGTTGACTGAATTCACGTCACGAAATATAAAGTTATACTGTGGTTATACTGAACCATTCTTTGGAGTCTTCAAATTTTATGCAGACTTTCAAAAACGATATTTTGTTGTTCCGACTTTTACAATCATAAATTTTTAGTGTCTGCACCTAACTTTTTTCTTATTTTGATTGGAACTTGAATAGCAACATATTGAGGGATCATATGTTAAAATAACTACTGTCTTTATTTAAAGATTCACCAAAAAAAAATTTTTATTTTTTTTAAATCTTTTTGTATTTTTATTTGAAAATAATGAACTTATAAAAAAAATCAACTAAATTATGCTCGATTTGTCAAAATCCGACCATCTGGAGGGTCGAAACAGCTTTCAGAGCACATTTTTCATATAAAATTTAACAAATAATCAAATTTTGTGACGTGAATTCACTCATTTGCGCTGTTGTAACTCAGCTAGATTCCAACCGATCTCTATAAATTTTAGAGTTTTAGAATCGTCTTATCATTTTCAAAGAAAATCTCATTTTTTTATTTAAAAAAATATCAGAGTTTTCTCATAAAATTAAAAACTTCCCTTTTTTGTGACGTGAATTCACTCATTTGCGACTGTTTTTGTTCGCTTTTCAAACCAACTATATTGGATATAAACAAATTCTTTTTTCTACAAAATGAAGCCGTGCTTTTTGGCTTCTGAACATACTTAAAATATTTCCGAAAAAAAATCATCCATATATTAAAATTAATGATTTTGTAAAAGTTGTCAAAAACACCACTTTTTTCAACAAAAAAACTGATTTTAAAAATCATCTAACACATGTGTAAAAAAACTTTTTCTCTTTTTTCCGTTGGTTTTGTGTGATTTGAATTATCAAAATTATAGACAATTTTAAGATTTTTTGATACGCGAACGGATAAAAATCACTTTTGAGCGGTACAAGCGCGTGGAATGTGTCATATGAGGAACATATTCCCACCAAAGTCCGTAAACTAAACAAACCATAATCGGCTTCCGGGTGAGTTACACAAAAAAAAAAATTAAAACACGAGTAGGAACGATTTTTCTGCAATGTGTATCTTACGTTTCGCGTCGGGTTTGTGGACATACTCGACTAGGAAATCAATTCCCAATTCAAACCAAAACGAGGATGATGATCGTATCTCGCAGCTTAGCTGGATTCGGAGACCACCCTGTTGCTTCGGAGTTCGGGGTGAACGAATTTCAATTGACTCGAAAAAAATGGCGGTGTCAAAGTTGAGAGTTGGAATCGTTTTCAGTCGCATAACCGTAAACAAAGCTGAGTATAAATGTAGTATCCTACACTACATATTGTATCACCTTTTCAGGTTACAGTAAGTCGTAAACGCTCTCTATGGGGCAATCACTACGCGACGTGGATGCAAAACAAACAAAACCTCCTAGAACCTGGGTACTTATCTTGGGAAAAGACCCTTCCTGGGAGCCCACAATAATTCAATTCATTTGAATTTCAATTCAGTCGGGCGCGTTTTTTGGACGGAGGTTTTGGAGGGGGTTCAACAGAGTTGATTTTAGGGCCTTTATGATGATTGAATGTTGGAAGTAGAAAACTTTTAATTCGCTAACTTTTGGTTTGCAAATAAAATCTCTATAATTATTAGCTCCACTAGTTAAAGACCCCGTTTTTATTAAAGGTCATGATTTATGAAGAAAATTTCATTTTCTTAAATTAAATTACTTCATTTTGGGCGAGTTGCAGGTTCTGTTTTCAGGTAATTTTTTCCCTACATTTATTTACTCAAACCAAGCATTTCTCTTTCGTAAATGACAGAAAAGATAAAAAAAATGAAGCAGTAAAAATAGAAAACTTTGCACTGATTAACATTGAAAAATCACGAAAATTTAAATAAATCATTGTGTTATTTTTCATACCGGGTGTCTGTCTCCCTTAGTGCAAGGAAAATACACCCACATTCAGCCTTTACATCAATCATGAAATGTGAACACCAGCGGCGATGATTCGATTTGAGACCTTTAAAGTCCATGTCTCATAAATCCCAAATTATGAAGATTTGCAATCTTTTTTTATGGAAGATCCTTTATATAAGTCAGATTTTTGCTTCCATGAACGATTTTTTTTTGCTATTGGTAATGGAACACATAGAAAATAACTGAATACGACATTTTCCATTTCAAGGGTGCATGAAATTCACCGGAATTTAGCCCATGTTGGTTTTATCGTAGTTCAAAATATTTCAAAATTCAAAACACAAAGCTTCATGCAACTTTTTTAATGAGATTTTAAATTCAAAATCTTTTTTAAAGAATAAAACTAATTAGTTCAAGAAGAAATATTAACTTGATTTCGGTTTTTGTTTTACCACAGTTGTCTTTTTTCGAAAATTTTCATTCCTGTGGTGTGAAAATGACTCTCTGTTGATTGCTTATATCTCAGCGCTAAAAAACGAAATTGAGCATGCTTAATGGATGCTTAGAATATAATTCCCTTGCATTTGAATATAAAATGGTAGTGACGTCTTTTGACGCAAATTTGTTCTGACTAGCTGTTGAGCAATTTTTGTTGATGAAACTTACAAAAATAATGGTAAATACCTAGGTAGCAGTAAGGACAAAAAATGATTTTTTCTCGCTCAACAAATACAACACGACACGCATTGAGTTGAAATCTTCAACTTTTAGAACAACGAATTTGAACTTGTTGCAAAACTTGTCAAAAGTAAGCAAAAATTTCAAAAATAAGATTTTGATTTTTCGTGCATTCTTCATCCACCAAATTTGAACAAATCTGGTGCGTACAAAAGCCTAACCTCGTCTTTAAAATGGGTTTTGATAAGGAATTGTAATTAAACAAGTTTAGAGTTTCAAACCAACTATTTCTTAAAAATTAAATCATCGAATTCTCAATTTATACATTATCAAGTTAAAGGCCATGTTACAGGTGTTTACCACTAACGATGATCATCAGAATCAGCAAAACAAAAATCTAACACCTGGTATTCTCTTCTTTGATACTTAAAATTTTGATAAAAAAAATCGTTTATGACATTACAAATATTATGCCCAATGAAATATTCTTCAAAAATAATCAATTTTAGTTTGAATTTTATTCTGTGTTTCTTATTTATTGAATGCTCAACATAACTTTCAAAACGGTTTTGATAAGTTACTCAAGGCCACAAAATTACCAATCTTCCGAGGTGCAAAAATTGAAAGCAAATTTTGATTCATTTGGGTGCCTTGAATTTAAATATGCAATTTTTCTATTAGATTTGTTATTGAAATAACTTTAAAAATAATGATATAATTTTTAATGAAATTCCTGCAATTTTTTAAAATAAAATTGAAAAATAAAATTTTAAACAATAACATAACAATTTAAAATATTAAATTTCAGTTATAAATTAAATAAATTTAATCATTTTTTTTAAGTTTCTGCAGTAATGTCAGAAATGCTTGTAATGATTTCTATCCAAATTTGTAAAAACTGTAGAATTTAACTTTATATTTTAATTATCATCAGCAAAATATTTTTTCTCAATTGAATGAATAATAAACAAATTCGGAATCAGATTTTTCCATAAATGTAGATTTGTTAATCAATCAGTTATCAATGATTGATTTCACGTTAAACTTACACATTTTAAAACTTATAAACTTCAGATCACCAAAATTAAAAGTGGTAGACCAAATTTGATAAAAAATACGAAAACAATTGACATTGAAGTTTGACGTGTTTATTGAAAAATTCAAATTTTTTTTCTTCATTTTTGTTGAGTAATTGCTGGGTTTCGACCAAATTTGTTCGAATATCGCCTGAATTTTCGGTCGACAATTTTTAAAATCAAATACCCAGATTTTGACAGTTTTTTATGTAAAACTAGCTGACCCGGTGCGCTTTGCTACACCTCCTAAAAATTAATGAAATTTGTAAAAATTATTTAAATTTTGATTTTTTTTGCTAGGCAAAATTTTAAATAATTTTCAGTATAAATCAGAAGCAACTATTTAAAATGATTAATAATTGGATCAGATTCTTTACCCTCTCCCTCTTTCAAAGTGGAGAGGGTTCACGAACTACCATAAAACATTGTTTTAACGTCACATACCACATTTGACTCTAATTTTTTGAAAAGTTTTCGAGTAAAAAAATGAAAAAAATGTTTCCTTTCCGACTTTGTCCTGAAAAAGGGAAGGGTCTCAAATTATTCGTACGCAAACAGCGTCTCTGATAAAAGATGATCCCTTTCGATTGATAAGTGCTCGATTTATGCAAAAAAAAGTTGTATGTGAGCCCCCTCTTTTCTTTTCCCATCCACCACTACTTAAAGGAGGTATGCGTTTCCTGTAATCATACCCATTTTTTCATATCCAAAGCCCTCAAAAATCAAATCTGGTTTCATTGGTTGATAAGTTCTTAAGCGAAGCAACCAAATGATATAAAACACCTCCTTCTCTCGTCTAACCTCTCTGCAAGGTGGAAGGGTTTATAACGATCATAAAAACATATGTTGTACTCAAATACCTTCCCATGCCATATTTGGTTCCATTCGCTTGAATAATTTCCAAATTATACCAACTTAATTGTATAAGGGCCCCTTTCCCTTTCTATGAACTCACTGAAAGAAGGGTGGTGTCTCAAAAAATAATGCAATTATTTTTCCATGTAATTTTTTTTTATGGGAGCCTCCTTCCTCCCTTCCTATATCCCCAATGGAAGAATAGAGGGGTTCCAAACAATCATATTAGCATTTCTCATATCCCATTACAAATTTGGTTCCATTTGTTTGATTAGTTCTCAAGTTATGCTAAAAATTATAAAGGAGCCCCTTTCTCCTTTCCTATTTTCCCACTGGAAGGAGGGAATGGTACCAAATATCAATAGAAACCTTTTTTGTTATCGAGATATGCAATAAAAATTTTATGGAAGCCTCACCCCTCCTATCCCAACTTTCCAATGGTAGAAGAGAGGAGTAAAAAATAATCATAAATTGTAAAGGAGCATCCCTCCCTTCTCCTTTCACCCCACTGGATGGAAGTAGAGGTACCAAATATTCAGGGAAACGCTTATCGTACCCTTTTATTCTCCCATGCCAAATTTGGTTCCATTTGCTTGATTTTTTCTTCAGTTATATACAAAATTGTATGGAAACCCCCCTTCCGCTTTCCTAGTTCGCCATTTGAAAGAGTGAGAGGTCTCAGATTATCATAAAAACATTTTTCGAAGCCAAATACTCTTCCATGCCAAATTTGGTTCCGTTTGTTCAGTTATGTAAAAAATTATAAGGGAGCCCCCTCCCCTCTTCCTAATTCCCCACTGGAAGAAAAGACGGGTACCAAATATTTATAGACCCTTTTCTCGAACTCTAATACCATTCCGTGCCAAATTTGGTTCCATTTGCTTAATTAGTTTTTGAGTTATGTTAAAAATTGTAAGAGTGTTCCCCTCCCCTTTCTTATCTCCCTTCTGGAAAAAAGGGTGGGTCTCAAATTATCATTGTCTTATTTTTAGTACTTAAATACCCTCCCATGCCGAATTTTGTACCATTTGCTTGATCGGTTCTCGGGTTATGCAAACATTTGTCTTTTGTTTGTCAGCCCCCCCCCCTAATAGGAACCTTCCCCGGCCTCCAATACCCCTATTTGCCTTTTCAAGCAAATCGGTTCTGTAGTTTTCGAGTCTATAGAGAACAGACAGACAGAAACCCATTTTTATATGTATAGATAGCCCGGAAGTTTTCGAATATCAACGATCCAAATGCAGGATATGATCTGAATAAAATATTGTTTGTCGATCGGTTGTTTAATCCATGGAAAAATTTCAGCCAAATGTGGATATATTTTTTCAGATAGATGAAACAAAGACATGATGATCACATGAGGCGAGATGGACAATTTCACTTTTGGCGAAACTGTGTGTTTTAGAGTCTTTTTTTTGAAACGCGCCCTTTTTAAGAGTTAATTTATTGCCATATATAATATATGTTTTTTTTTTTGTTGATTCATGTTTTTGAGAAACAAACATTAAGTATGCATGTAGTGAAGAAAATTAAACTTTGAAGCTACTCCAAAAAAGGTTTCTCAAGTATAAAAAAATTGAAACATTTTGTTAAACATTTTGTTGTACAACCACAACTTTTTATGATCGGTAGTATTCACACCTGATACAAGAAGCCTCGAAAGCTGAAATGGACACTTTTGGGCAAAAAAAAAACATCAATCAAATGAAGAGAACTTCGGAATAATCACACTCCGTCACGGTGTCTCTGATAGAACGATTTTATTTATCGAAAATTAGCATCGCTAATTTTTGCACCATTCGAAAGCTGGGACTCTCCCCTTTCATTTGAGCCCAAATTTGAAATAATCCACCGGGGGTCTAGAACATTTTATTTTTTTGAAGATTTTTGAACTTTTTTAATGGTTTTTTTCAAAAACAAAATCATACTAATCGTGAAAATGCTCGTCTTACCTTTAGCGTTAATCCAACATCATATGTTAATAACATGATTTAATAGGAAATTTTCCTGGCTACAATTTTGTAGAAGACATCAAAGTGATACAAATCGAAAGAAAAGAGTTGAAATGTCACAAACGGAGTGATTATTAAAAATCTAATAAAGCTTCTCATAACTGATTGTACTCAGACCAGAAAAAGTATTCTACGACCTTAGTTATTGATTGTAGAGTGTATAAATGTTCAAAATGGTTTATTTTCATAAAAAATTCAATCTTTTACATAAAATTTGTCAGGATTACCACAATTATGAACATTTTTGGGGTATCAGATATCAGATTCTTTTTTTTGTCACTCCGATTTTTCCGAAAATCCCGAAATGGGGAATAAATAAATTTTGAGGTATTTTAAACAGAAACTTGATGCATTCTTCGAAAACTCAAACAGTTGAAAGAGCGAAAGCCAAACAATAGAAGATGGGAGTAATATCACCTGTCTTTTAGAATTTTTTTTTTCAAATGTTTGGTCCTAATTTTCTCGAATGTTTGATTTTGTGCAATATAGATTGTATACAAGTTTGCTGCAAGCCAGCTTTGGTTCATTTTTTTCCAATGTATTGAAAATTTGAATCAATTTTTATTATAAATCAACGAGCCTCCCCCCTCTGCGTGATGTTTCAACTGCAAATGACAAAAGATACATTTGAAATTTGTTCCGGCGATATAAAAAAAATATGGCACTTGCTTGACTTGAAAATTTTGTCACTCATTTCATACTTTGAGCACACATTTTGAAAAAGTGCCGAATCTGGGCAAATACATGTAGAAAAATTATTTTAAGCATTTCAAGCCATTGCACAGTGGTCCAAAATGCGAAAAACGTGATCGTGGCTTATAACTTTTTAAGGTCACATTTTAACATATCGGTGTCTTCGAAGAAGTTTATCTGTAAAATCAGCTCTATAATAAAAAACTGTTATTTTTCTGATTAATTCCCCTACAAGTGAGATAAAATTTCTAACTTTTCTGTTATAGGTTTTAGCTCTTTGATGTCTTCGACAAACTTGTTTAAAATCAAATTTTCCACAACTTTGTCTCAGATGCCAAGTTTCTAAAATAATTATTATCCGAGATATCGGCCAAATAAGAAACTTAACCTCTAAAAATCAGTTTTTTAATAAAAACTTTTTTCAGTAAATTTTAAGTTTAATAAAATGTTCCACAAAGTTGTTTGTCTTACTAAAATACACCACTTTGTTGAACATTTCAAGTTTGTAAAATGTGATACTGTAGAGCTATGTTAAAAATATTACTGAAAATAGGGCTTTTTCACGCCTTATTTTACAAACACCGGGCAACATCGGGCAGCCCGCTTTAGATGCAAAATAAAGTCGAAGATTTTGTCTACAAGATGCAGGTACAATCGTCAGTATCCACTTGTATCCAAGCGAGATACATCAATTTTACTTTTCCATGTTTGCATTAAAAACAACGATTTCTATGAAAGCACATACAGCGCATTCTACTAGATACGTGTGTTTTCTTCTAGCTTTTCCCTGCGCGATGTCAGAAGCAAAGGTTTGGAAGCGCATTTGTATTATTAGCATCTCCAGCTTGTAGAGGATATCTATTTCAATTGAACACACAATAACCTGTACTAATAATACAAATGCGCTTCCAAACCTTTGCTTCTGACATCGCGCAGGGAAAAGCTAGAAGAAAACACACGTATCTAGTAGAATGCGCTGTATGTGCTTTCATAGAAATCGTTGTTTTTAATGCAAACATGGAAAAGTAAAATTGATGTATCTCGCTTGGATACAAGTGGATACTGACGATTGTACCTGCATCTTGTAGACAAAATCTTCGACTTTATTTTGCATCTAAAGCGGGCTGCCCGATGTTGCCCGGTGTTTGTAAAATAAGGCGTGAAAAAGCCCTATTTTCAGTAATATTTTTAACATAGCTCTGCAGTATCACATTTTACAAACTTGAAATGTTCAACAAAGTGGTGTATTTTAGTAAGACAAACAACTTTGTGGAACATATTATTAAACTTAAAATTTACTGAAAAAAGTTTTTATTAAAAAACTGATTTTTAGAGGTTAAGTTTCTTATTTGGCCGATATCTCGGATAATAATTATTTTAGAAACTTGGCATCTGAGACAAAGTTGTGGAAAATTTGATTTTAAACAAGTTTGTTGAAGACATCAAAGAGCTAAAACCTATAACAGAGAAGTTAGAAATTTTATCTCACTTGTAGGGGGATTAATCAGAAAAATAACAGTTTTTTATTATAGAGCTGATTTTACAGATAAACTTCTCCGAAGACACGGATATGTTAAAATGTGACCTTAAAAAGTTATAAGCAACGATCACGTTTTTCGCATTTTGGACCACTGTGCATTGCTTTAAATACCGTTCATGACACGATGTTATATTTTGTTACCATAAAAGTAAGAAAATAAAATTCCAGGGGAAAGCCAAAAATGCAGAAATACACAGACAAATGTTTGCAGTGTTCCATACTATCAGATAAAACTCCATGTTTTTTTTATTTTATCTAGAAAATTTGAAAAAAAAATCATCAATTTGAACAAATGCAACATTTTCAGAAAACGAAATAAATAAACCCCGAAAAATCTGATGACTTCAGATCTGACAGCTTAAAGTGAATTGAGAGTATATTTTCAGATAATAGTAACTAGGTATAACATAAAATCAACCTCTTAAAATTGTTAAAAATAAAGTTGATGTTGAGATTTTTTTTAATCTTCTTTTTCCTTATTATCAAAAAAAAAAAAACGATGAAAGACATTAGGTTCAGTTCGTGTACTTTTGAGAAAAATGAACAATCTAGATTTTTGCTTGAAAACTTAAATTCGATCACATTTTTACATACACGAGTGCCTCTAAAAACACTAATAAATGCAATCAAACATAAACAATTGGTTGATTTTTTTTAAATTTTATATATGTTAATTTATCATGCTTGTGATACCCGTGTCTAGAGTTTTTAATCAATCAAAAGTAAAAAGAATGGAAACTTTCAGAAATCATCAAAAAGGATGAAAGGTTTTCAACAAAGATGTTTGATTTTGAAATCCAGGTGAATTATTTAAAATTTGGGCTTAAATGTAGGAAGTAAATCTTATGTTTTTCCTAGTCTCAAATGTTTGTTCATAAAGTATTCAAACTAACTTAGCTTAAAATTAATATTAATAACTAAATTTTCAAAAAATGCGGGAGACATTTTTTCCAGAATAAAACCTTATAAATGCTCAAAACTTCAGATAATCCTGATCAATATTATGTGAAAGATTGATTTTTCTAATGTAAATAAACCGTTTTGAACATTTATACACTCTACAATCAATAGCTAAGCTCGTAGAATACTTTTTCTGGTCTTAGTACAATCAGTGATGAGAAGTTTTATTAGATTTTTTAAATGAAATAATAATCACTCCGTTTGTGACATTCCAACTCTTTTCTTTCGATTTGTATCACTTTGATGTCTTCTACAAAATTGTAGCCAGGGAAATTTCCTATTAAATCATGTTATTAACATATGATGTTGGATTAACGCTAAAGGTAAGACGAGCATTTTCACAGTGATTAGTATGATTTTGTTTTTGAAAAAAACTATTAAAAAAGTTAAAAAATCTTCAAAAAAATAAAATGTTCTAGACCCCCCGGTGGATTATTTCAAATTTGGGCTCAAATGAAAGGGGAAAGTCCCAGCTTTCGAATGGTGCAAAAATTAGCGATGCTAATTTTCGAAAAATAAAGTTTTCTCCCAGAGACACCGTGCCGTACGTCGGAAAATCATCGGATTTGTTAGTCCTTGCTGTTTACAATTTCTCATCAATTTGACCAGGTCTTTCTGCTACTTTCTGAACTTTTATTTAATTTTTATTCTTAAACCAAGCGTAAGCTTAAGGAGCTCATCCTGCTTTTATTCTCCCTAAATGTCGAATTTATGTTTATTTGTACTTAAAAATTTAATATTTTGAGCTCAAACATTCAGATTAAACGAATTCCAAACTGGAGGATGAAACAGTTTGAAAATAATTTACCTTTAATCAATTAAAACAAGTAATAAAACGTGTTCAAATTTTATTCAATACGACTCTGATTTTCTCTGAAATTATGAGCAACAGGAAAGTTCGTTTTGAATAAATTTGAAAGTAAAATCCATGCACCAGACAGTTTCCCCCTCCAGAGTTGACTTTTCCAATTCAATGGTCCCCAAGCAATTTCGAGCCCAATAAACCACAACGACAGTGCCTCGAGATTCAATGCAACAATGCAAATCATTCACCGATCATCGATGCAGATCATCAATCGATTTATCAAGACACTTTACGAACCCCATCGATGCTAGATTGAAGATAGTTTCGCTATCAACTGTGTCTGTCTTAATGTGTGTGCGTGTTTTCTTCGAAGTATCTCATTTAACTGAATGAAATCGAATCTTTTTCTCGTTTCTGAAAATTGAGAACACCAACATTGCGCGACCCAGGATGGGCCACATTTTTAAGAGGAACACCTGTGCGTCTCTACGACGACGGACGGGCAATAAAATTCTCGGAAACTGCCGTCAATCAATTTGCGTCTTCCGCGCGCAGTTCGAATCAAACCGACAGCAATAACAAATCCAATCGGATCGATTGGTTTGTAAATCTGTTCCGATCTAATTGATAACGATTGATGGCTTTACGATGACGACTTCGATCGAACGGCTTGGCTCCGTGGACTCAAGGTGTGGAAATGAAATTTGATTCCATTGCCAGGTTTCATTGATTGTTTTTTTTTTTATTTTGAATGTCCATTCGGTGGAGCCATTCAATTAAAAAAATTCAATGGGTCAGATTTTTTCTTAAAGTAGTTTTTTGTGACTCCTTCCTGTTTAAGCCGCATCCGGAAGACTAAGGATTTTGCATTCTTAAAAAGTTCATAACAAGGTTTGCAGTTTACCGCCCATCTAAATAGCCGCTTGGAGAGGGCCCATTCGCTTAATCATTCTCCATAATCGCCATAATGAGACAGTTTCTATCACGGGATTTATGATGTTCGCCATAGCGGTTGTCCGCCTGCCGGCAGCCATTCCGGCAGCACGAGCGCTGATCTTTATTCCGTCAGTAGTTGCTTCTTTCATACATGCAACATGTCTTCGGTGAATGTAACCAGATCAATCAGGGTTCCCATTCATTCATTGAAAGTTTACAACTGCAACGCGGAACATGTTCGGCAGCTAACTTAAGGATTGCAATCTTCGAAACCCCTTGAAGTCGCTACTCTCCGGTGACTGATGATCTTCTAATATGGGGAATATAGCACCGCGTTGATGGATACTTGACTAGCCCTCCTCATTCAACTAGCCCTGTTGTTATCTTTCTGTTCTGGGTCAATGGATTTACGTGCGGCATCATCCCACGCACAATTTGATGCCAAACAGAGAATAATGAAACGTATCTTCGCTTCGCCTACAAACAACAACTCGAAGGACCAGTTGCTGATGGCGACAACCGCATTTTAGACTGCAGAAAAGGAGGATCCGTTACCTCAAAAGTTTGATTCTCGGGTGCGTTTGAACGTTATGGATTTATGGATCGGTGATCTGCTGAGATATTGGTGCGGCTCGGGGTTTTCTCAATGGAGGCTCCATGAAGGCGCTTATTTGCTTTCGTTTGATGAAGAGAAAACCCTTCTTGTAAAGTGATGGTGAATTATGATCGGTGCAATTTGCTATCGAACGTTTTTATGCATTTTAGTTCTGCCCCCTGAGTAAGTTGGTGTGTCGGCAGTTGGTTTGAATCTTTCTTTGAGCCTATCAGCAGCGGTGCATGGTAGGATTTTGAACTGGGCACTAGGACTCTAGGACTTCGTTATTTCCTAGGCGAACGGACATTTGTTTAGAGCTTGTCCGACAATTATCGGATCGATGGGTGACAGGTCTCCTTAGTCTAGCTTGAAGATGGATTGAAAGTTTGGTTGATACATATATGTGTTTAAGGGAAATTGAAAACAATTTGTTTAAGGAAATCCAAGGTAAGTATTCACCTTGGAAAAAACTATAGTATCAGTTGATTGAAGATGCAAATCTTCGTTGCAATACCAAAAAGACTTACACTTTTAGTACCGTTAATATTTTTATTCCATGGCAACCGTCAAAAATAGGTAAAGAGCTGCTTCTCTCACTGTATTGTCTTTTTTTGCACTAGCTTCACACAACACTCAAGATCACGTGCATTTGAATAGAGGATTTCGGAAAAAGTTAAAAACATAGAAAGAAACTAATCTGAGATCAGTGGATTTTTAAACTCGCGAGGAGCTGACGAACTTTGGCTTTCAAAAAGCCACAGAATATTGAAAATTTTGAACTTTATTGAAAAATCACGAAAAAGAGGGAAAGGGAGGAGGAACGAAAAATAATGCATAACCCAATTTATAGGAATAAATTGGACATCATAATTGCATTCAATTTCAATTGAACTGAATCCGAAAATCAAGTTATTTTTCTTAAAATACTTAGAAAAACGAATACGAAAGATAAAAAAAAATCCCAGTTTCCACACTTCAGATTTTGCTCATGTAATTGTTTAAATTCGCCGAATTTTGCACAAAATTCTTTAAAATTTATTTATATCCCACTTTGGGGTTTTCGGAAATGTCAGATAAATAGAGATGTAGCACTTAAATTTTAAGCATCGTTTAAATTTCTTTACAGTTCTTAGTGTGAGAAAATACTGGGTTGTATTGTTACGAGAGACTTCTGTAAGTTCTTCATCCAAAGTACTTTCAGTTATAATGGGTTCCAAAACCAACCAATGCTCATCAGAACTGACATTTCTTGACTGTAGTGCTTACAGAAGTCAGGGAATTGGAGATTTAATCCGGTGGACCAGGTTATATGATTAACAGAATAAATCTGATTTCCTAAGTTTGCTTAAAACCCATTTTGAAACAAATAAATTTCCTTTTTTTGGAAAATAAAATCGAAAAAGTGGTCGAATCACGATTTATTCTTATATTCAAATCAGTTATTGAAATACAGATTTTCTTGGGTGTTTGTTTAAAACCATACGATTATAATTTTGACATATTCTTAAAAAAAAAAAATAAAAATGATGCCATGAAAGTCAAAGGAATTTGAGTGGACTTAATATAAACCTTGAGTATAAGCTTAATTTTTTTCATGTTATCAATTTTTTTAATTTATTTTTAAAGTATAACAATTTTCTTTCTGGGTATATTTTCGGATGAGAAATTGTCAGGACATCTTCTTTTGTCAACAACTGGTATACATTGATGCGTTTTCACATTCATTTTCTCTGTGAAGTAGTTTCATCAAAAGGATAGAAATCAAGAGAGAATTCTTTGCATTTGGAGTGGTAATGATCGAAATTTCACAACTGCTTCATAAATTGCAACAATATGCAACAATTTGCACATTTTCACTCTCTCTGAGCACTGGTTTCTCTTATTTGAGCTCAAACCTTCTAATTTTCTTTAACAAATTGACACAAATTGCCACAAATTCAATCATTGGCTGCACAATTTGTGTGATCACTGACGAATTTTCTCCCTTCATTTCAGAAAACCCTTGTAAACGAACGAAGGCCAAAGCCAACCCCAAGTCCAAGCCCAAACTCAACCGGGACAAAAGACAGGGACAAGGGGAGGCGTTGATGGTAAAGGCACCGGAAGGTACCTACTCCGATGTCCTTCGTCAGATGAGGACGAGCGATAGGCTGGTGGGCCTAGAAGGGGGGTCAGGAGAATCTGCCGAACACGTTCCGGCGAGATGATACTCGAACTTCAACGTGGCTCAACGGTGAAAAGAGCGGTGTACATGTGCGCTTACTCAGGAAAGAGTTGGCGAGGCGGGATCCCAAATACGGGACACAGGGGGCGTTCGCGAAACTTCCGGTTTCGGCAGCAAACGCAGCACTTAAGTATGGGCGGCTAAAGGTGGGGCGGTCTATTTGCCAGATAGCCATGCTCCAGCAACCGGAAAGGTGTTTCCGTTGTGTCGAGTACGGGTACAAATCATTCGCCTGCAAGGGCACTGATAGGAGTGGCTTGTGTTGGCGGTGCGGTGAAGCCATCCATCAGGCGGCTTGTTGCACCAAAGATGCAAAATGTCTCCACTGCGGTGGAGGACACAGGGCTGGCAATTCTAGGTGCCCCGCCTTTCAAAAGGCGTCGGCTTCACCTTCGCGGGGATGGACGCGGTCAAGCTCTGCCTCAACCTCAACCACTACCTCTCAGCACATCAGCTGTTGCGGCAGATGGCATTTGAAAAAAGCTGGATGTGGCGTTAGTGGCAGACCCGTATTGCAGAACCTCGGATGGCAGTAATTGGGTAACCGATAAAGCCAAACTGGCCGTGATATGGGTTACAGGAAGGGGTGGTGTCTGCTGGCAAGGAAGGCTTCGTGATAGCCAAGGTCAACGGGATTTTCGTCTGTAGCTGCTACGCCATAGGATTGTGGAACCGTGTGTGACATGTGAGGGCATACGGACACAAGAGGTTTCGGTGGGTGTGCCACAGGGGTCCATAATTGGCCCGGTTCTGTGGAACATCACGTACAACGAGGTCCTACGAATGAGCCTCCCATGGTAAGCTGAACTCGTAGGATTTGCGGATAAATTAGTCCTCTTGGCGAGAGGCTCCTACCGATAGAAGCTATCTAGGCAGTGGAAAGCTGGATGCACTCCAAATGCCTGCGTCTAGCCCACCACAAAACCGAGATGGTGCTGATCACCCACCTAATCTTTCCCCAAACAGGTACCATTTCAGTTGGAACGTGTGATATCGTGCATGTCCAAACGCACAATTAAGAACCTAGGGATGATGATCGATGACAGACTCAGGTTTACGAGTCATGTCGACTGCTTGTGTAAGAGAGTGGCAATGGCCACAGCCACACTCAAACGAATGTTGAGACCTCCTGGCAGAGGAGCAAGACGAGGATACTGTCCAGCGTGACCACGTCAATCTTGCGGTACGGAGAGGTCGGCCTGGGAAGAAAGTGTAACCTACCGAGACTGAGCAGCGTTCAATGGCTCATGAGCCTGCGGGTTATCAGTAGTGGATACCGGACCATCTCGTTCAAAGCCGTCTACGTAGTGGTGGGCGTCATGCCCTTCTCGATTTTGTTAGAGGAGGATGTCTTTTTTTACGACAATAAAGACACGCCCAACGTACGAGATCTCGCCAATGAGGATTCAATGTCCATCTAGCAGCAGCTGTGGAACAGCTCAGCGACAGGAAAGGTTTTTCCCGCACATCGGGAGCTGGATCTGAAGAAGTGGGCTTCTATATGACGCAATTCATGACTGGTCATGGATGCTTCATGAAGTACCACTACCGGTTTGGACATGTGGCTTTGCCATATTGCCCAGATTGTGGTGACGAAGAGGAGACACCCGAACACATGGTGTTTGCCTATCCGAGGTTTGCGGTGGTATGTACCAACATACTTGCCGTCTTTGGGCCCTACCTGTTGTAGACAATGTGGTGCAGCGATGGATTCACCAGATCATGACTGCCCTGCAGAGGAGCTGGAGTCAACGTCAGTTCGCGAACGGTGTACGATGACTCCATCGCCGGGGAGCATCCGAGTAGTGTGCGTTCGGTCCCTTGATCGAAGATACAACGATTAGGCATCATTTTCTGCGTAGTAGCGGTCATGGGTGCGCCGCGAACGTGTGTAGGATACACCACCGCCGTGGAGTATCCGAGTAGTGCCACTTCCTATGGAGGAAACTGCGGGGATAAAACAATACCTTCCTCGTAGCGAACCTCGCAGGAAAGGGATAAACCACTGTCGGGGGATCCCCACGGGTAGAGGGTTCTCGAAGCTGGGCGATTCTCTCGGTTTGGTGTAGGATGTCGTCACTGTCGGAAAACATCCGAGTGGTAGCGTTCAAACTACCAAATGTGTGGCGTGACAGATGCGAGTTCAGGAGAAACTGCTCTCGATTTGGCACACGACGGGCACATAAGCCGTGGTCCTAAAATCCTAAGGTTGCCAGCCAAAGGGATACGAGAAGACCGGACAACGGTTGGAGTAGACTGACGGGGAGGTAGTAAAGTGCTTTTGACCCCATGGTTTGAAGCTACGAAGATATAGAAACATCTTTTGCATAGCGGACCCCATGGGAACGCCGCGTTCGTGCGTACGATGCTCCACCTTCGGGAAGTATCTGATTAGTGCGGTTCCCAACGTCCGAAGCTGCGGGGATAAGACTTGACCTTCTTCGCAGTGGAAATCGTTGGGAAAGGGTTATTCCACGATCTGGGGATACCTACGGATAGAGCGGCTTTCAACGCTGGGTAAGCCATTCGAGTCGGAGTAGGATCACGTCTTCATCGGGAGTCTTCCGAGAAGTCGCATGAGCTGTGACAGACGCGAGTCTAGGATAAGCAGCTCTCGATTGGCACACTACGGGCAAAAAGGTTGCAAACCTCGAATCCTGGGGTAAGAGGTCGGGCTTTGAGTCCTTAGAGGAGAGGTCAGGCCTAGAGTCTTCAGGAGGAGAGGTTTGTGTGGTCAACCCCGAGTCTTTACGATAAGAGGTCGGGTCTCGAGTCGCGAGAGGAGAGATCATGCCTTTAATCAACGAGAGGAGGGTTAGATGTGGTTACCTTGAGTCATTAAGAGGAGTGGTAAGATCGTATAGGAGGTAAGTCGTTAGAGGAGAGATCGGGGCTTGAGTCTTACAGAGGAGAGTTATGTGTACGTCAACCTCGAGTCGATGCGAGGAGTGATTGGATCTTGAGTCGTAAGAGGAGAGATCAGGCCTCGAGTCGCGAAGAGAAGAGGTTTATGTTAGAATTTTGAGTCATTGTGAGGAGATGTCGATTCTCAAGTCGTTAGAGGAGAGTTCAGACTTCGAGTCGTAAGAATGAGAGGTTTTGCTGGAAGTGATCTCGTCTGTGGGCATTGCCTTAGAGCGCACTAACGCGAATAAACCTCCCACTATTGAAGCATAGTGGGTTAAACAGTTCAAGGTGGAAGCTAGGTCTGCGGCCCCAGGTGGAGTTTAGGGAGTAGGAGGTATACACGGAGTATATCACGAGTCTTCCCATTGTACCCATGGACCCAGATTAACAAACTGGGGCGACGCGGTGGCTCGCCGTGCCTTGGCGGGCCGTGCCGGAATTTACAATTTTATTGAGGGGAGTAATTGCAAACACACCGGGCAGCTAGTCGTCTAATAATGATCGATTTCTTCTAGTTGACGCTTCAAAGTTCCTCAAACGCAAGTCACAGATACTTATTTCCAGGAAATTACCAAATAAACTATTCTTTAAACGCCATTACCTCAGTTTTAGGCTCCGAAGCAATATTTAAGTTACATGATAACGAGTTGTGAGCTGTACTGGAAAGCGTCCTCCATAAAGATTAAAATTTAGGAATACGTCAAGTGAGCATTACTTTTCCATTATGAACTGACAAGTCAAAAATTTTGGGTTAGAGTTTGTTTTTGTTTATAAAACTTATCTTATACCGTTCTCCGAAACGTTCGCAGATAACAACCCACTTTCTTAAACGCGTCTTCCTGAGTCAAACCTGACTCTCTAACCCATATAGTCGCGAATCTCCCGAGACGTTTAAACGCGTCAACTTCACAGCAAATCAGCCACGGCCCTACCGAGTCCGGTAATGCACCGGAACGCATTCATAATTTTATTTTATTATCCCATTTGCCGCCCGCTCGCTGTGACTTGCCGGAGCCACGCAAGCGCACGCCAAACCAATTTGTCCAGGTCAATTTCATTCATTCACAAAAATAATGCACTTTGTCCGGCGGACCATTAAGATTATGGCCGACAAACGAGATTCCAGTTATAAATGGTTCGGCTGGGTTCCTCCAAAACGACAACAACCGGCCCCTCGCTCAACGTTTTTCCTGGCTGGCGACTAAATGAAGCCATTAACTGCTATCTCAAACAGCCTTTATTCCTTCACACCTACGGGTCGTTTTTTGGGGGGAATTCGATTTTATTATTTTTGTGGGTTATTTTTCATATTTTTGTCGGTTCGTTTTCGCCTGCGCTCATGAACAGAAACTTTCGTTTCCTCTTGACACCGCGATCAATAAATCATTTCTCGTTTTACGCACCCATTTTGACGTACTTAAGGTACGCTTTAAAATTCAGAATTTCCGCTCTCCTTTCATTAGATAAAAGGTAGCTGGAGCTGAACTATTCTCGAGTTGAATGGGAACAGGCCGCTCTAATCATATCTAGCAGCCTCAGCACTCAAAGTTAATTGCTTGTCGTAAATATATGATGAACCGGTAAGGACGCTGCCAAAATAGGCGGGGACACAGTCGTTTGATTCTTGTTTTTTTTTTTAAACAAGACACGAGACACGGTATCGCCACATACCCGGTAATGTTCAGGTATCATAATGACTTCAATCACCAGTTTGCCAAAATTCAGAGGCCCAATGATCTATGGTTGAAGAACTGTCACCGTGCGGAAAGGTCAGCGCCAAATTTAGTGGTGCCCGGCTAGGACTTGCCGAGTCCGTTTCAGAAAGCTGTAATCCACGCGCATGAATTGAGGCCACCGCAGATAAATTCGGACGGCAGTCGCGTTGATTTGAACGATATCCATCACTTGAACGAAAATTTGTCATCCGACGAAATAGTTGCATCGATTGTCGTAATTTGGTTTCGATGACCTTTCGAGAGCAAAATGCAGCCACTACCGAATCGAATTTTCTATACACAATAATCGGCGAAAACCCGCAAGAAGTAAATAGTCGCGCTCGGACTTTATAAAAACTAGGACTTTTACCAGGTGATCCGTAGCAGTCCCTCGGTTGCCGCAAAAAGGTCAACGTAATTTAGTGACGGATTAGTAGCACGTCACTTGCGCGCTGCCATTTGGGAATAATTAAAAGCGATTTGGAAAGATCAACACCATCATCATATCATCGGGCGACGATTGTGGAACAAATATATCGGACAAACCACTTCCTAGATTGTCCCAGTTGAATTTTGGCAGCACCGTTTTGTGTATTGCAAAACGAATAATTATGGGATATGAAGGGATAGGAATATGAATTTCTATTTGACCTTTTTATCTGAGATATTGATTGTTAGCTGGCTGGGAAAGTAGGTGACATTTATCTATTTTTTTTTTTTGCGTGCTTATAGGTCAACATTCAATATTCATATTATGGTGAAATATTACTAGGCATTTCTACCATTCAACAACACCTGCTGCTTTGACATTACTAGTAGCTGGATTCAAAACATTTTCAGGAGAGAGCAACAAGATAAGACATATATACTTTTTAAATAGGTACTTTTTAAAAATAAGTTTTCATGAGAAACTCTTCTGTGGCATGTATTTTTTTAAATGAAAACGTTAACGGTATGTATTTGAAAAAAAAAACAACTTGAATCTCAAGTGACAAATATATTGTAATTTTCTTGCTCTTAACTTTTATGGTCGACTTATCAACATGATGTACACATTGTTTTTCTAGTTTTCCCTCCAATGAAGTTTTAATTTTCACTTGAATTTGTGTTGACCCCGGTTTAAACTTTTTTAACTCACATAGTAGGGGCAAAGTCAGCACCTCGAGTCGGGTTTAGTCGGGCACCCTCTGTTGCATAAAGGGTGATACGGTCAAAATTTGGTCAAGGGAATCAGTGAAATCGTTTATTTAAAAAATATGCTGCTCGTCCTCAGCAGTTTTTTTGGTCTTCTTTAGGACCCGCTTGACAATAGCCCAGTATTTTTCAATTGAGTGGAGCTCTGGCGTGTTGGGAGGGTTCTTGTTCTTTGAAAAGGCAGCAGACGTTTATTTAAACACTCTTTCACGTAAATTTCTTGGTTGATAGTCCCGGAAAGCTATGAAAATGCTGCTTTCCAAGCCACAGGTACAGATGGCTTGCCAAAACAGATATTTCTTGGCGAACTTTGAAAGTTTCATGTGCTTGAAAATATCTGCTACCTTTCCCCTTCCTTTTGCCGTATAAAACTCCTGTCCCGGAAGCTGCTTGTAGTCGGCTTTGACGTAGGTTTCGTCGTCCATTACCACGCAGTCAAACTTCGTCAGCATCGTCGTGTACAGCCTCCGGGATCGCGCTTTGGCCGTCGTATTTTGTTTATCATTGCGATTTGGAGTCACTACCTTCTTGTAAGTCGATAGTCCGGTTCGTTTTTTGACTCGATGCACAGTTGTAGACGATACACCCAGCTTATTTGCGTCATCTCGGAGAGAAAGGGTAGGGTTTCGCTTGGAACTACCGGCAACTCTCTTTGTCGTCTCAGCGGCTTCCGGTTTAACGGAAAATGTAAGTTAAACTCACTTTTGTATGTACATCTTACCATTTGAACAATATTTTTCTTCCTTATCTTTTAAATGCTTACCTGTAAAAAAGAAAGAAAAAAAAAGAATTAGAACTCAGTTGAAATGAGATAACTAAATTTTACTCCAAAACATGTTTTAGTTCTTTGAAAAGATTCATTTGAATAAACCTCAAATCTTTAGCAGTTTTATGCAACTCTTACTTGTCAATTTGTTATCAATTTAAGGTTTTAAGCTTTTGAATACAATTAACGATTTAATGTCTACTGTTTTTGGAAAGGATAATCTTAAATTAATATGTCAATAAGACAGCCTTGTTCGAAATGAATGAAGAGTCTCTTAATCTTCCATATTAATGTACTTTTTGCCGAAAGTCTAACTTTCTCGTTCAAGTTTTGTAACGGGTTCCAATCTTTACTGCAAATCTGTTAAAAAAAAATCAATGTTTTTTCCTCCCGTGGCTGTTTTTTTCAAATTATTTTCATTCAAGCAGACGGAGTTTTAATTTGACGTTACTGAGAAAGTAATTAATGCGCTGAGTATCATTCCATTCGCTTCAACTTTTTTCCCTCTGTTTGTTGTACTCAACCCTGCCTTACATCACAGTACAGTGGCGATCGTGATAAAACAATTAGCCTGAACCTAACGACCACGTAATGAACATTTCTCCTTAAAAAACATTGAAAGGAAAACGATAAGAACACAACTTAAAAGTTGTTTTATTATGGTTTTGGAAATAAACTTTAATGTTGCTACCGTCGTGCGCGCCATTGAGGATCTCAAGCCCGCAAGTGCTTAGCTTGCTTCCCCCTTGAGCCTTCCTGGTCTTCCTCCATTAGGCCCACAGCATCCGGACATTTCATTCATCTCACCATTCGCAAACTTCTGAACTCACTCACGCACCCTAGTCAGCGTCCATTTGGTCGGTCATTCGGCTTATGTAGGGACGTTTAAACATGAAACCTATTATAAAAACATCAACCTCTTGACCGACGAATTCATGATTCGTTTCATGAATAATAAAAGCAAACATCGGGGCAGCTTTTGCTGTCCGCTCGCTGACTCTTGGCGATTCATGAGAAAATTAAAGATGCTTATCACTCGGTCCCGATCGGTCGAGATCGACGAGAGCATCTTTTACGATATGGCCGATCCCCTTCAGATAGGGCCTTGGGTTGTTTCCTCTCGAAAGCCTAAGCCAGAAGGCGAAGACGACGACACGGAGGCGTATGGAGGTCTTGTTTTTCGTTGACAGTTAACCTGATTTTCGATGTAAGCTTCCTGGTTTCGCACTCGCTCGGCAGGTTGAATGAGGTTGAGAAAAAGGCGATTTTTTCTTTGTTTTTCTGGGATTTTAACACTCTCGTGTTATTCATCCCCTTAGAAAAAGGCGATGGCTTCGAGCATCATTGCAGGAAAAGCGATTTTTGGGAGAGCTCTCCCATCTCGTGCGATATATGAGGTTCGCATTTGCTGTGATATTTGGGCGCTTCAAATTAACGGCACAGTAGCATTGCTATACCTTCATATCGAAAAAAAAAACACAGAATAAACTCAGATTTATGAACTTTCGAAATGCTCTGGGTGCTTGAATCGTTTTAGCATATAGAAAAAAAACTTAGGTGCTATCAAACTTCGCTAAGCAACCATCCACTGTTCATAAGTGCCTATTTGGATTATATACACTGCCGGCCATAAGTTTGAGATCACCTCCTTAGAGATATGTAAATTTTATTTGGCCATATCTCAACCTTATTACGACATATTGCATATCTTTCAATCTCATTCGAAAGATCGTAAGCCAAACTTTCCTCGGATGCAATTGGCAGAATGTACATGTTTGACCGAAATTTGGCTTAAAGTTGAATTTTTTTTTCCAAAAACCGCACTTAAAATTCAAACCCGATCATGAGTGGGATTGACCAAATTTTGAAATTCGAATTGCAATTGAAACTTATTTCTTATAGAACACATTTGCAGTATACTTCAAATAAATCAAATAGCTTTTTAGGTTGTCGACTTAAAGTTTGAGATCACCCCACAGTATGGTGTATCGGTTGAAAGTTTTGGATCAGTCTTCTAAAACATACAATTTTGTTCGAGAAAGAATGGCCTTTATGGGTTAAATTCCTATAAAAAAGAAAATAAAATACAATTTTGTTTCGTGGGTATCTCTGCTGTCATAGATCCATGGGGATTAAATTTAAAATCATCATACCATTTAAAAGGTTTATAAAGTTCTGAATTTGCTTATAAAATTGTTTATAGTAGTTACTTAAATGGAAACGATAAGTCTAATCTTTGGCAGAAGTTCTCGCCTAGTAGTACTGGCAAAGTACTACTTTGTTTGGAAAGCGTGATTTTTTATTGAATGAAACATTTTCATTATCTCCGATCATCATCATCTGAGTAACATACAGCTCAACAAAGAACAACCACCTCAATTAAAATTCATCATGGTTTACAAGAGCTTTCATTTAGTGATTTAAAAACTATTCTTGTTTGAGATAACCATTATTTCAAAATAACGAAGGTTTGCATGATTAAATCAATTCTCTAATGGTAAAAATAAAGTGTTCATTCATATGAGTCAAGTTTGAAGAAAATACCTGATATATTTATGTTTACAAATTTTATAGAAAACATCTTTCCCCATCTGGATGAATATCTCTTGACAAATGTTATAGATGTGTCATATTTAATAAGAATTTTTTGTAAAGAGACCCTCTCTTTATAACCAATGCACAATTGGAAAAAGTCTATAAACGGCGAAGAAATTCAATATCTTCCCTCCTACATGAACCAAATCTATAGAAATACACATTCCTAAGTGAGAATCGATAAGACATAGTTTCAAACGCCGCACTAACGGCTATATCTCCGGCCTTTTTAACCCCTTATTTCCCTGAAATAGAATTTTTTTTACAAAAAAATCCTTTCTTGTGTGTGTTTTTTTTGAAGAATCGAATGAAGATTGTTTGGGCTACCATACGCTTCCGAAAATTGAGTTATAGCTGATTTTACCCTCGACACCCCTATATTTTTCTATTAATTTTGAGAAAAGTAAGTTCGTACATCAACATTTTAAACCAAATGAGACTTATCTTGTGCGATTTTTTTCAACAAATCGAATGAAGGCTGTATTAATTACCGCACGCATTGTTAAATGTAGTTATGGCCGATTCCCTCCACATTATTAAATTTATTCAGATAAACGCATGATCGGACTTAAAAACTGGACTTACCGGAGTTATGGCTGTTTTACTACAACATATCCCAACATTTTAAGTACAGTTCAGAAAAAGCATGTTCGCAAGCATCAAATGAAACCTATCTAATATGATTTTTTTTTTCTGAGGAATGAATTAAGGCTATTTGAGCCACCGCACGCAACGGAAAATGGAGTTATGGCCATTTCACCTTCAATTCTCCTTCATTTTTCCAGATATTTCAGAAATGCATGTTTGGATTTGTAAATGTTAAACCAAATGAAACTTATAATATGTAATTTTTTTAAGAGTCGAATGAAGATTGTTTAAACCACCGAATGTTTCTGAAAATGGAGTTATTGCTGATTTTACCCTCGATTCCCCTGAAAACAGTGAGTTCGGAATTGATAAATTTGAACCAAGCGAGACTAATCTTATGTGATTAGTCTAGTAGAAGCAAAACGACTGAAAAAACATAACGGCCCAAGCCGTATTCAAACCGACAACCTACGATTCTTTACACTGGCGAGTCAACCATTTCTACAACAATCTTTGTTACGATAACCGTTTTTAAAGTTTTTTTTCCGTATCTTAATAATCAAATAAGCTCAAATCCGCAATGTATTTCTCATCGACTAATTCTTCAATCTTAAATTGAACGGAATTAAAGAGAGGTCGACAGGATAGTTTGATGCGTTTGTTATTCGGCAGTTCAGTCAAAAAAAATTCGAAAACGATTTTTCGATTATTCCGACGTTTCGATGCTGTTTAGCTACCATATTGGTAGCCATTTTTAAAATTATACCGCTTCGATCAGACCTTGTTGATCTGCAACACAAAAAAATAGGGAAATCAAGGGAGATACGGTCAAAATTTGGTCAATATCAACTTGACGTATTTATTTCAATTTTGCATTTAATAAACCTGAACACCCCTCATTTTGAAGGTGTGTGTGTAAAATGTTGCGCCTATTTTGATTTTGGAATTCACTCTTTAGTTGTCAAAATGCCGTCCAAAGAAAAAGAGCAGCGTATCAAAATTTTGCTCGCACATCGCGAAACTCCGAGCTACTCGCACGCAAAGCTGGCAAAATCGCTAAAAGTTGCCAAATCAACCGTTACAAATGTAATTAAGTGTTTGTGTTATCTTATTTTAATCGCCGCTGGGATATATTCTTATTTAATTTTTGGCATTTCGGCGAGTTGTGAAAATTCAAGGTAGAATATTTAGAAAGAACATGAAAGTGTTTGGGAAACGTTTGTCGACAGCCAGGAAGTCTGGATCGGGGGGAAATCGAAAACTGGAAGCCGCTGAGGCGACAAAGAGAGTTGCCGATAGTTTCGAGGGAAACCCTAACCTCTCTCTCCGAGATGCCGCAAATAAGCTGGGTGTATCGTCTACAACCGTGCATTGAGCCAAAAAACGAGCCGGACTATCGACACGACGATGCTGACGAAGTTTGACTGCATGGTAATGGACGACGAAACCTACGCCAAAGCCGACTACAAGCAGCTTTCGGGACAGGTGTTTTATACGGCAAAAGGAAGGGGAAAGCTAGCAGATATTTTAAAGCACATGAAACTGTCAAAGTTCGCGAAGAAATATCTGGTTTGGCAAGCCATCTGTACCTGTGGCTTGAAAAGCAGCATTTTCATAGGTTCCGGGACTGTCAACCAAGAAATTTACGTGAAAGAGTGTTTAAATAAACGTCTGCTGCCTTTTCTGAAGAAACACGGTTGTTTCGTACTGTTTTGGCCGGATTTGGCATCTTGCCATTACGGTAAAAAGGCCATGGAGTGGTACGCCGCCAACAACGTGCAGGTGGTTCCCAAGGACAAGAACCCTCCCAACACGCCAGAGCTCCGCCCAATTGAGAAGTTCTGGGCTATTGTCAAGCGGAACCTAAAGAAGACCAAAAACTGCTAAGGACGAGCAGCAGTTCAAGGCAAACTGGCTTTCTGCGGCGAAGAAGGTGGACAAGGGGGCTGTACAAAATCTGATGGCAGGGGTTAAGCGTAAGGCCTGGCAATTCGGATTTGGAAAAGCGGAAGCCTAACTGAATATTTTTCCTGAATTTTATACTAATTAAACTTGAAAAAGAAATTTGATTTGATTTTTTAAATACACGATTTCACCGATTTATCCGCGTTTTCCCTTGACCAAATTTTGACCGTATCACCCTTTAGGGCAAAAAAAAAGTGGACAATAAGCTTTACATAAGCAATCAATTTTAACGTGATACGATCCGATTAATTCCCTGAAGATGATGCTAAACAGCATCGAAACGTCGGAATAATCGAAAAATCGTTTTTGAATTTTTTAGACTGAGCTGCCGAATAACAAACATACTTAAATTGAACTTTAAGCTTAAATTTGTGTTGAATGAAACTAGCACCGATCACTTTGAGTTATGATAGTGATCTTGATAACCAGTTTTAAGGTAGCTCAGCAGATCCGAAAACAGAGAAAGATCATCGGTAGGAGAAGGAGGAGCCACCGTAATAAAATATCGCGGTAATTAAGCAATAATATTTTAATTTAAGCCTTAAATTATGATTATTTTCCAATATCTGCGGGCAACGTTCGTGTTCCTTCAGTCAGATGAGATTCAGATGAGCGAGAAAGATCTCCTTCCCATGGCTGGCGGAGGCGAAGAGAAGAAGCAAAACTTGGGCACTTTAAATTGTAGGCTGTAATGCAATTTCATGTAGAACATGAAAATGGGTTTATTCGTGGTGTCGTTGAACGTTTAGTTAAGCGTTGATTAAAAAATTAATTGCATTTTTTCCTGCTTTTCACCAGATCGGGATGATGGTATCAGTGTGGGAATCGATGGAGTGATTAATTGATACATTGATCAAAAATAAGGCACCGATCTAGGTTGATTACTATTTACCTGGTAGCATCATGAATTTCAGGAAAACAGAACCGTTTGGCTGCTCATATATTTAGTAAAAATTTTTTTTATTTTTTAAATAAATTCAAGATTTAAAACAAACGTTCAAACAAGAGAAACTAGACACTCCTTCGCTTTGATAAGACCGAGCAGCATAAACAAAAATATTTGTGTCTGCTCGAGCAATATAATGACTCAACCGTTTTTGCTCCATCAAAGCTCGATTCCATCCGTTTTTTTCAATTCCTCGGAGCAATTTCTTCGAAAATGACGACGCGCTCCGCACTCGTCAATAAATTTAATTATACGATCACGAAACGATCTGTTTGTTGCACCTCCTGGTTGGGCCCATTTTGGAACCCTATAGAATCCCCAACATCTCTTTTTTTCTCAATCGAACACGGACTGCGAGACCTCAAGCAGTGTCTTGAGCTCAGAGCTGGTGGACCAGAGGGATGGATCTCTAATGCGGCACCCAAGAGCAGTGCGCGATGCAGAAAAAAAAAGTGAAATGAAATTCCCTTCGTCTCTCATTAAAACGACATAAAAGGAGGAAAATGACCCCCTTTTCTCTCTCTCTCTCTCTCGCTCGCTCGCTCGCTTTACGTTTGGGACCCCAACAGGGCTCTGGGGCATCGATGTCTGTCCCAAGTTACCAAGTCTCGTAAGGAGTCTCGTTAGACGTCCGACACCCGGAGCCCCCAGAGGTGTTGAAAAATATGAGTAAGCAAAGCGTGCACGATTTACCAGGGACTCCGTTACTCAATTTTTGAGCAGCCACCCATTTCTGTGTGAGCGCCCCTCGAAAAAAAAAAGAAAGAAAATGTGGGGCTGTTACAGCAAAAGAGGTAATGTTAAACAAATTGAAGCGGCCCGATCGTAATTTATGGATATGCCGTTAATTGAGGATATCCCTTATCGGTTGGCTATAATCGGGCCTCATCGTTAGGAGTGCCAAACTGTATTATTATACTCAACAACAACAACAATAACAACTGACATGGGCTGTGCGATGTGCAATATTATTCTATTCTCACGATCGGTGGGCGAGTAACATCTCTGTTTTGCTCTATAATATCTAGCAATTTGTTTCGCGCCATAAGCAGTTCCCCGAACTGTTTTGCTCTAACGAGGCTTTTTACCGGAGATGGTTTTATAATGTTTTTGAGCGTGATAGAAAATTTTCAAAAATGTTGTGATTTTTGGAAATACTACCTTAAAATTGTTTTTTTCTTTTCATTATTAGGCTATTTGAATTATAGAACACTTTTAAAATCTAAACGATTACTTTTACAGTACAACACAAAAAAGGAAAAAAATCACTCAGAAACCACAGAGCAACTAAATCTTGTACATTTAAAGTTCACTTTTGGCTGAATAAAAGGTACTCGAGAATTATTTTTTTTATCCTTAAGTGCTTGATTTGGACTTCTGAATTAACAAAAAAAGTCTAAACAAGAAGCATTGAACATTTTTGTGCGTTCCAAGTACCTTGCAAAATCTGGACCTCAATTTGGCATGTCGGGCTTTGAACTTTTTACGATTTTTTGGTTCCATGCAGATCTTCTATGAAACTTCAAATTTGTCAAAAATGTCATATGATTGGTTTACTTTGTCTAAGAAAATTTTCCAAAGACGGTATTCATTTAAGAACAAAAAAAATGCATTATTTACAAAATAAAGTTTTTTTACTATCTTCGGTGATGGTTGGTACAAAAATGAGTCGAGAAAAAAGAAAATTGGGATGGAAAAGTCCAGGCACAAAAGTTAATAAAACTTAGCGAATACTTTACTAAATTAAAATATGTTTCTGCACTATAGCTTTCACAAATCCTAATTTGGAACAATAATAATCCCAAGTTTAGTTTTCAAGCCAAACAAACAAAAAATTCAAACTTTGTAAAATTGTTCAATTATTATATCTATTCACACCGAAACACATTTCCTCATTTACATTCCAAAAGAATCTAAAATTTTAAAAAATATCGTTGGTGGTACAATACAACAAAACTCATTTGAAAAACCGTACTCGTTCACGAGCTTAATTTGGCTTTCCATTTGCTGTAGCAGAAAATTTAAACTTGAAAGAGATCTCGCATCACTTCACTATCGGATTGCTGAAAAAATACATTGTAGAGCAATCGTTTGGGGTTCGTCACTAATCACTAATCACTAATCTTACTTCCATAGCCAGAACTTATGTCTGAGTCCCAAAGAATAATATAATTGTCTTATTATTCTTCTTGTCTTTGTTCATGTCTTTAATAATTTTAACATAAAAACATTAAAATTATCAAAAACACAAAGTGGTGGGGCCTACCATGGAGCAGAGAACGCAGAGACATCTGGAACACAGGAACAGAAGAAACGTGGACCACCAGTACCATACGTTTCAAATGGGCAATGTCGTTGGAAGCATGCTAAGAAAAATGCTCCTTGATGAAGTAACCATGCGTAATGTGAAAAATCTTCGTCGATCACTTTATAGGACCATTCTAGAAGAGCTGGAAATGATAAATTTTGTACACAGAAATCCTAAACCTCAGATTAAAAGAATTTTGAAGCACTTAATGTTACAACAAAAAGCATTCCTACGTTTAAACTTTTATTTTCATTGTTAAACTGTTGAGGATTTCAGTGTACAATCATTTCTGGTCATCGACCAAGGATAAAGCGCCTTTACTCGCTCTTGAAAATAGATAAGAGAAACGGAAAATATCAGTAGATCATGAAACCTTTCGAAGTCTGTTTAGAGCTCGAAAGGTTTTTTCATAAAAGTTATTCCCCCTTCACATTTATTCTGCATGGAATATGCACAAAAAGTAGAAAAATCCTGAAAATGTACACCGCATGCCTTATGAATAACAGAAATTTAAATATTATAATGCAATCTTCTTGTACATACAGTAAGCATAGAACGGGCTCACCAATTACCAAACGCTTCATGTACAATAACTATATAAAAATCATATAATGCAGGAGATTAAAATCGTAATAAGGTTGGATCTCACCAAATAGGTCAACAGCAAACATTCTTCACTGATTTGGAAAAATACATAAGCCACGATTTTCCAAATAGTTTTCTATTATCCGGTGATCGCTCATGCAACATATTAGGAAAAATCACATCACATTTTAGAAATCATGTTTTTTTACTGTCATATGAACCGAAAACACTTTCTTTGAAACTCAGCTAATATTCCACGTTGATTTTTCTTCTTATGATTTCTGCGCTTTGCTTTTATAAAGAAAAAACCTAAGCAAGCCACAAAAAAACCACTCCTCCCCGGCGCTGATTTTTATTTTTTCCACTTAAACATGTTTCTTCCTGTCACATAACCCGAATCAAAGAACATTGGAAAAATTATTAGAAGTTTTCCCCTTTCCCTTTTTCATCACTATCACAAAACAAAAAATTTAGCTGGATTCGTGGATTCCAATCAACCAAAATTTCTTTATTTTTCACATTTGAGGCACGTGGTTTTTCTTCCCAGATCTACACAAATGCAAGTGGGAATCCAGTTTTGACCGTCATAGCCGTGAACCGTCAAAGAATATCAACATTGAATAAACATTCCAATTATAACTCGATTGAGATAAACGAATTCACTGCACTGATAAACTTATCAAAACTTGGTCAAATAAATTTCGAAGAATCACGACGAAAAACGCGACCGTGGAAAAAATGCGACCGCATTCAAGCAAGGCCAACTATGCTCTCCCCCTAAAAATAAAAGTAAGGCACATATATCCAAAAAAGCCAAACCAAACATAAAAAAATTTACGTTAAAATAGGAACTCTGCGAGTCCGGTTAGAAAATAATTGATGCATCATTTGATGAATGCAAATGTTTACATTTTAAATATTTAAATAGCCTTCACTGAAAAGGTGCTAAACTTGGTTAACTTTAATAGATGTTCAAAATAACGTCTATCTAAGTATTGGTTATGGTACAGAGGTAGCGTGTTCAGTTTTCACCAAAAAAAAAACATTCAAATCTTAATGAATTTTTTTCAAGTAAGTATAAAATTCATTAAGAATAACGGGGATAGTATATTTTAAATAAAATGTATGAAATTTCAATAAGAGAGTCAAGTGAATACTCCTACAATCCTTTTAAAAAAATTCTTTTTATTCAAAGTCTCGTGCAATGGCTGAATAGTCTTCTTATCAGCTTCGATTATAGAACTTGAAAGTATCGATAAAAACTTAAATTTTAAACTGAGTAGAATGCTATACAGCCCTGTTTTACGGCTGAGTAAGCTTTAAAGAGACCTTTCTATGGAACTTCTGGTTACTTGTATAGCATTCAAGTTAGCTTCCAATTTGAGTTCTTATCAATTCTTTCAAACTCTATAGTAGAAGCTAAGTAGAAGGCTATTAAGCATTCACATGAGACCTTGAATAAATAAAAAGAAATATAAATGTAATTTTAGTCATCTATTTGAAATCTTGGAATTTTCACCTTTCCAAAATAGGCAAAACTGAAAAATGTTGTATTTATCAAATGATGCATTAACTTTTTCCAAAGCAGACTCAAAGAAATCTAAATTAAAGGTGAGCAAAATTAGTTTGGTGTTGATTTTCTGTGACCTTACTTTTTGTTTCAAATTTTAGGTTTAAAAAGAGAGAGCTTCCAAGCGGTTGATCATCGAGGTTTTTTTTCTAAGCATTCCGAAAATGAAAACTTGGGGAGCTGTTTTTCTATTGCAAATGGAATGATAAACTCTTGGGCGATCAAAAAAATAAAGTCGTTTTTCTAATTATTTTCTTTTGTTTCACCTAATGTGAATTTTGAAAATTTTAGACTCTTGTGTTAAGCGCAGTTAATCATACAGGGTCTAAAAAGCATCGTAAAGACTGCATTATTTTTTGAAAATTCCCAGCGAAAGCAAATATTTTGGAGTTCGGTTAATATTGACGAATTAATTGTTTTTGGTTGCAGAAGCTAACGTCGATGCCAGCCGGTTGCTCTAGATTGCTTTAGATCAAGGTTGCCTGAATTTTTTCAGCACGTATCAGGGCCGGAAAAATCCGTTCCAATTTTATCTATAAACCTGGCAGAATCCGAGCTTTTTATTTCGAAATCGTCGATCAAAAATCCGGGCAATATCCGTCAAATTTGGTCAAAATCCAAGAATTACTCGATGCCGTAAAAAACTTTACCTCGTATGACGGATTGGGTTTATGATATCAACTACAAACTTTATATTGCTTTCATTATCCAATATCAACACTGTTTGTGGATAAATATTTTTCGGACAAACATCAATTTTTTTTAAATAAATATTTTTATAATTCAGTTAGCTGACTGGGGCAAAATGCAAAAAAATACAAATCAGAACTAAATCTCATAAAACGCGTTTCCATATGCTGGGATATGATTGTTTTGCATTATGCGTCTGTTAACATAAAAGTTTCATCCATCCGAAGATTTATTTACATGATTTGAGATAATAGAATATGTACTATGTAGTATTTTTTACCCCTAAATGTATGCAGCAGATTAACACTTTTTTCTTAAAAACATTTTTGATAGAAAAAAAAATGTAAAATTTTATTCAAACAAATCCAAAAATTACTGCAATTGGTGCTTTATGCGTTATAATATCACAAATGTAGCAAAAACTTTAAATTTTCAAACATTTTCATATGATTTTTCATTTATTACAGAGTTTGTTGCAACTTACCCCTTTTTCTTAGCAGGGTGAAAATCGCATGTTTTTGTAAATTTAAAAATAACTGGTAAAACCAATAATTTTTCTGACTACGTCAGTTTGGTGTCCCATCAACCTTAAAACTTTTGATGTACAAAAGATATGATTATCTGTAAGCATTAAGATTTAAGAAGCCATTGAAGTTGAAAAGTGTTGCATGTTGCCCCAGTTGACGGTAGTATTTTGAAATCAGCCTTTTGGTTTTTCTTCATCTTTTCATTTCAATAAAATAATTGTTTGTGATTTGAATTCGCTGTTCTCTTGTTCGCAGCTCAAATATTTTATTATTTAATCTGGAGCAAAATCATAACATATAGTTACAGATGTGATAATTGCATAACGCACCTTACCTTTACATTGCAATTTTTCTTCTTCCACCCATTTTTGTTCACATCACCATCGACTGATAGATAAATGTATTTTTTTTGTTAATAATTTATCATGTTCATTGTTATCAATTTAAATCCGGATAAATATGATAGACTGAACTATGACCAATTAAGAAAGTCTTTCAAAAAATTTCTGAGTAAATGTGATAAATTATGTAAAAACTTTTGACACAATTTAAACAACTAGCATGTTCCTTAGAAGTTCCGCATGGGACTAAAAATTTCGTAAAATGTTCCGTTTTGAACTTAAAGCTTCGTTAGAAGTTCCTCAAGAATCTAAAAATTTTGTTAGAAGTTCCGTATGGAACTTCAAAGTTCGTAAGAAGTTCCTCAAGAAATTAAAAAGTTCGTTAGAAGTTGATTGTTCTAATCGCGATAGTTAAATATGATTTTTTAATTTTTTAAGAAACCTGAAACGCACAAAAAGGTTCCATGATACTTTTAAAGACTTTTCATGTTCGCTTATAAGTCAAAATTGAGCACTTTCCAAAAATAGTCTCAAGTACCTTTTATTCAGCCAAATGTGAACTTTGAATGCACACGATGAAGTAACTATGCGACTTCTGGTTACATGGGTTATCTTCATGTTAAAACAAAAAAAAATCCAACTGAACACCAAAATTGTTAAATACTTATATTCGTCAGTGTACATTAGACCGCTGAAAGCTTTGCATGGAAATTTCTAATACCTATATTTTTACACATGCCAGGAATGTCAGAAATAGAATTCAAAAATTTGAAAGCGATCCATCCAATCCTGAATTAGCGCAACAATTTTGAATTTAGTAAGGAACTTTTTAAGGGAAAAAAATTTACTAAATATTTACATATTTTTTAAAATATTACTTTGGATGAATAATATTCCTTAATTATTTCAGTACAATTCATGTGAACAAATCCTAAACCTTGTATTCCAGAAAAAATATTCAATGTTATACTATTTTTGTTTTTAAATTTTAATGAAATTATTTTATCGACTTTATCGGTGAAATGTTATATTCTTTGAGAAAGAATATATAAGAATTGAAAGATTATAGTAGATTAGAATAAGATAATGTTGAAAATGAGCTGAAGGATAATTTTAATTTCAAAACCTTTTCATCACATTTCGTCTCTTTGTTCTTCACGAGCCTAATAATAAAGAGATGGAATGTAATGAAAAGTTTTTCAAATTAAAATTACCCTTCAGCTCATTTTATACATCATCTTATTCTAATCTTTTATCCGTCTATAACCTTTCAATTCTTAAATATTCTTTCTCAAATAGTATAACATTTCACCGATAAAGCCGATAAAATAATTTTATAAAAATAAATTAACGGTGATTAACTCTTCGTTTCATAATATTTTTTTTTATAATTTTAGCGTTTTTGATTCCATGGACAAGTTTCCAAGTGTAAACGTAGGATGGAAAAAAAATTAAAAAAAAACTGCTTCACATAGCCAGGAAATTAATTGATTTATACCACCTTTGCAAAAAAAAATTTATAAAATTACTAACAGCTCTAGCAAACAAAGTCTACCATTTTTGAATATTTTTTAATGGAATCAGATTTTTTATTTTGAAATGGTTAAAACTTTTTTCATGAAATGCTTAGCTACGTATGATAAGTTAAGATTAAAAATCAAAGACCAACTTAATGTCAAGTTTATTTATTTTCCTGGATGATTTAATGTGGAAAAATCTCTAATTCTTCTTTGCATTAACTCAGGAATCAATCAAATCATCTCAAATTTTTTAAAACATGTCGGAGCAAAAAGTCATTTTTTACAGCGACCTAGTGTAGATATTTATAAAAACAAATCTCGCCTCCACAGGTTTTTTTTTAATCACATCAATAATCAAAAGTTATTGTTTCCTTCGAAAATTTACATTGATACAACAGAAAATTTACATTTATACCTACATTGTAATCAAATGTTAAGATTTCATTTATGAACTATGTGTTCATATCGCCAGCAAATTTGTAGAAATGAATCTTAATATTGAATTATGGAATTCAAAAATTTAAAAACTTAATCTTGTTACAATTATTTCGCACACAAGTGATTTTGATTCGTTAGCGAATAAAACAATTCTCAAACTCGTCAAGTTTTTCGAAAATTCAAATCACAAATACCAACAAAAAAAGAGAATTTTTTTAACATATCTAATATATACAGATGAGTTGGACTATATATGTTTGTATGCACCTTATACAAATCCACACCGCTTAACCGATCAGCCTGAAATTTGGTACAGAGATGTAGTTGGACCAGGGTAAGGTTTTAGTAATAGTTCTGAGACCCTCCTACCTTAGAAAAGGGACCCTCCCATACAACTTACGTATTTATTCCGACAAATCAAAAGTCATGGCACCCATTTTTCAGAACCAATTTTATCCCTTTGGCGGGATTGTTTTCACCATCACCATGGGCCGGGCATTAGAAACGAGGAACGACTATCCAGAGTTCACGTGTAATGGAAAGCAAATCAAAGCCTGCTGATGATTAAAAATTTGATAGCAAAATTTTTGGCGGGCTTTTTTATTTCTTCTACTATTCGTAGCACAGGTTACAAGCATGTGATTCTTGGATGAAATAACAAGTCTACTTTTGGGATAAAAAAATACTCCTAATTTCCTGTTCGAAGTGAATTGATTAAAACAGTAGTGGTTTTCAATGTGATCCCTTGGGGCGTTGAAGATCTATACACGAATATACAGCATGTAAAGTGGATGCAATGATTAATCTTCATAATGAATTGACTTTTTCAGCTGAATGACTATTTGGACTGTTTGCTGAAAACTAATGCTCCAGCTTTTAGGAACCGACCACTTTCATGTTTTTATTTCTTATAGATAAAGAAAAATCAATTAAATGCAGAGATATAAGCTGTAGTCTGCAATTTCAACGCTTCCATATCGGAGTAGGAATTTAAACGGGGGGGGGGGCTAGACAATTAAACGTGCATTTTCTGGAAAAAGTTGAAACCAAATCCATCGCATGAAACATATAAGAAATTTAATCTGGCATTTTAGGTTTGTACAATTAAATTTCAAAGCCCAATTTATAACTTTTGAGTTATTGTTGATCATCAATGCGGTAAGTTCTACCATCCAATTATGAGAAAAATCAAACCGTTTAGTACTGCGAATTCAAAAAAAAGATTTCTAATGATTTTTACATTGATCACTTATGATAATTTGTGGGATAGTTGTTTAAAAGAATAGAAAAATTGAAAAATAACTTTAATAACATCTTTTCCATAACATTATAAAATGGGTGATTTCGGTTCCGTAATGAAGTGTGTTTTGATATCTGCGAAAAATTATTTGTAGAACTTTCAACATGTAAATAAACTACTCATTAAACAGTGTGAAATTAAACAGCGAAAAAAGCACAAAAAATTGAAAACATACAGAGTAAGTTTTCAACAAAGTTTCAGCTGAAGTTTGTTTAGGAATTTCTAAGTAAATAAAACTTGAATATACTATTCTACAGGCAGATTATCCATCTTGAAAAGTGGTTTAATCTTCAATAGAGGTCGTTCGCATATGTCTACAAGCTTGAGATACTGGATTTCCATTAGATAGTACATGGAAAAGATAATAAAAAACACCGTTATCATTTGGAGATAAAATAAAATAAGGTTCAATCAATTCAAGCTTCCTAAAACATTTTGATTTTCAAATTTTTTCGTCATAGGATGAATAAGCATAAGAAAGAAATTATTCTAAATTTCTGTTAGCAGATTTAAGTTTTTGAATAATATAAAAACGATATACTTTGTAAACTTTGTAAGACCGAAAAAAAACTAACAAAACTTACAAACTTCGCATAGCCCAACATCTGCAAAATCCTCAGCAACGAGTCATCGAAAGAAACAGCAATTATGTAATGAATCGAAAAAAATGAAATGTGGAACAAAATTTGAATAAGGTCAAGCTATTTTTAAATATTTTCGAACATGAATGCCATATTCATGGAAAAAGGCCTCTAATAAAATAAATAATAATAATTTCGAGGCTAAATCAGGGCAAAATTTTTAATAAAGATGAATACAAAGCTTCCAAAATTTCCAGAAGTCAAGTGATTCTTATTTATTGATATTTAAACTGGACCCGAGCAAGGCCGGGTAAAATAAGCTAGTTTTATATAATTTTTAATCTCACATTCATTGATGCAAAAAGTGTAAATTTTGCAAAAGAATTAATTTGAATTGTTTGGATAAGTTTTTTCACAATCTTTATAATACGTTTTGAAGCCAACAAATACTGCTTTATTGTGTAGAAAAGCGATCAAAAACAGTCTCAAACGAGTGAATTCACGTCTCAAAAAATATAGTTTTTGTATTTTACGAGAAAAAGAGACAATTTGGAATACAGCTGAGTCACAACAGCACGAAAGATCACGTCACAAAGTTCATTTGTTAAAATTGTACAGGAAATATGTTTTCAACCCTTGAGATGGTAGGACATTTACAAATCGAACTTTTTTATTTCAAAGGAAATTCAGTTTGTTCGACTTTTAGGATGAAAACGATTAAGAAAAGTCCGGAAATGTGTATTCACATTACTGGGGAATGTGTCTTATGCACCTGCTTAAATTATAATTTTTTTTTCATTAATAAGGCTGGATCCCTCACGATGTCCCAACTCCGAGTGACAAAAGAAGGATTTGAAATTTGTTCCGGCCTTATTTGGAAAAATAATTGGAAAAATGGATCATTACAGAAAATATTAACTACTAAAACATCGATCAAAGCAGATATTTGAGCCCTGAATTAAACTTTTGGTGGAAGAATATAGGGCTTTGAAGATTTTTTTGTATATTTTTTTTCCAACACATGCTGGTGATCGAAGAGTGAAAATATTAAAAAATGTTCAATTTTCTTAACTTCCAAATTGTTTTTTTTATTAAGAAATTCCGTCATTTTTTAGAGTGGTTTTTAATTCGACATCATAAACTCGATGAATTTAAAAAAACGGCAGTCAAATGTTTCCAAAAGAAAAAAAAAGCTTTATAAGAAAAACAGTTTTGATAGAATATAGCATTCCCTCATTCATTCATCTGGACTATATCTTATCGTCAGTTATGATAAATAGGCATATGGTATACTCCTGACATTATTAATCTTTATTGCATAGATAATTATAATTGTAATCCTATAGGATTTATTCGACACAATAACCTTGCAACGATTTATTGCAAAAAAAAACTTCTTATGCAACACAAGGGATAACAAATTATGCGAACTCATCAAGTACCTTGAAGCGAATTAAACCAAACAACTTTCGGACCCTCAAAGTGCGAATCCATTCACCCCTCCGGAGCGCAAGATTTCTCACTGTCACAACACTTTTTATTTTTTGGGGTGGATTGCCGTTGGAACTGTTAAATTTTAAACTTACAATTTTGCGGTCAAAACCCGTCCTTAATCGATTTACCTGCCCATCCAGATCGAAAAATCTGCCAAAACCAGAGACGAGCACAACGGCGAAACCGCATATCAATCAAAACAAATGACACCCCATGGCAAATCAGATGCCACTTCATGCAAGGACCTGCCGTGAAAACTTTCATTATCCCAAAAAGCACCTTCCTCTTCCAACAGTCGACGATGGACTTGGGGCACTTGAGTAGTGTGCAGTTTTTTTTTTGATTAAGCATGGTTTTTAGGATTATTCGAATGAAATGAATCTGTTTAATTTGCCCCATCGCTGTCGCCCTCCCGAAGCGCAACCAGGACTGGACACATCAAAGACGGATCGCGATAAACAACGAGAGTCACAACAGATCTTAATCAAAAAGATCAAATTTCGGCCTTCGGCGCTGCCCAGCTCCAGTCTGAAATTGATGGCAACCCTTCGAATCTGGTCCAATTATCACAATCGTTATCGATCGTGAAGATGTATAAAAAGCTAAGAAAACAAGGAATGACAAGTCGTCACCAAATTAATAAAAAAAAATCATTGCCATCCATCCGCGACATATCAAGCAATCTTCACAGCCTTCGGTAATCCCTTTACTTTTCGTCCACTTTCTCAAGACATCCCACGCAGCTACTGCTGCTGCTGCCGCCAAGAAGAAAAGTGACATTGCGAACGTGCAAAATCAGACAAGTAACAAATCAATTAATGCGCGAAATAATATACCCCGGGTTCCAAGACAATCCATGGGAAATCGGGGAGGGGCTGTCAGTCCGAACGTCTGTCACCCTTGCGGCTAAATTCGTTATAATTCCTACTTGGTTTTATTTACATATGGGCTTACAGCGCGTTTCGAGCACTCCCCGATATGATTAACTTTTAATCCGGGGCCTAATTGTTCCGGAATTATGCTGCACTGAGGCTGGGTTCGTCGCTGAGAAGTTAATTCGCTCGTTGAAGTCACTCGTTATTTCAGTCCAGTATCCCTCGGTATCTGGCAAGAATTAAATTGAATCGTTGAAACCGATAATGGAATGGGTTAAATTTCGGTCCGGACCATTCAATTTGCAGTATTTTACTTGCGCGGTAGGTTTCTTAATGTTTATGCGCTCGGCATTGGAAATTCAGGGCCAAAACTTCGATACTGCACTTTTATTTTATGAACGACCTCGAACGGGACCAAATCGGGCTAAACTTGAACATGACGCAATAATTGGTTAATTTGAGTCAGTTTTTATTTTGATTTTTTGAGAATTTGTCCCACCCGTGGCGATATTCTGTTTTGAATCAGAGGATTTTATGAAAAAGACTATTTTCAGCGGAAAAATGAAAGCAAGATCTTAGAAGTATCCTGAAAAACCTTTGCTTTGGCTGGTGGGGCAATATATGGGCTGGATGGGAAAAAATTATCATTGAACTGAAAAAACCGACCATATACATTTTATTAATGACCTTAAAAACTAACCTATGTAAAATTTTATCCAAATCGGACTTTATTTAGGAGTGCATCGAAGCGTTCAACCTTCGATTTTTTACTCTAAAAAAGTAGTGAGTGTGAATAGATGAAATCTGAAATTATTTTTTTGTACTAATGACTTAGAAATGCATAAAATCTAGAGATCACTTTAATTTCAAAAACATTTTTTAGCTGAAAATTAATATTCTGAGACTTACTGTTTTATAAATACGGAAGGATTTCTCTGAAATGTTTGAAAACTAGCATGTGAAATAAATATCGTGCCTTGCCATACCTCATGAATAACATTTAAATATTTCAAAGGTAACTAAGACTTCATTTTTCGCTAGGGAGGTTCTCAAACAAGTTAAACTTTCAGAAAAAAAAATTAAAAACTAATATTATCGGACAAATTATACCGAGTTTAATTAAAATTTCCATAAATTACGAAAAAGAAAACAAGAATGTCAGAAACGACGAAAAATCTATCTTTTCTTAATTTTTTCAATTTCAATATTTTTCCATTTTCATCGGGAGTTTTTATCAATAATAAACCCAGAAATCATTTTTGTAGGTTTTTTTTATGCTGTATGCTGTATACCTACATTATAGAAAGAGCGTAGAAAAGTTGTTGATAATCCCGAGAAAAAGAAAAAAAGAAAAAGTTTGAAAGATGAAAAAACAGCATTTACCTACCAAATTGGAGGCAATATACATGTATAAATTTCATTTCTTTCTTAAGCGGCGAAAACTACACAAATAGGGTGTTATTCGATACCTTATTAGAGCGCAAGATTTCGCTTTAATAGCCTTCAAATCGTTGTCAGCGACAATATTTTCTAGTTCTCTCATTGGTCAATATAACTCAATTCCCATCTGATTATCAGCCATCTGGATGCACTGCTGGTTGTGGAGAGAACATGACGATGATATTCTCACTTTAAGCCCGCGCGGGAGCTAAATCATTTCAAAATTTACAAACAAGGCGGACTTTCGATCATATCCGATTTGAACTGATTTCAGACGACATTCTCTACGATCTTTTCGCTATGCAGATGAAATTGCGATTCGCAATATCATTTTAAATTACCTAAGTTATAATTTTTGATACGATTTCATGATTTGTTCATTTCATGTTCACTGTTTTCAAGTTATTGACGTTATCATACAAATGTTTTGAATAGAAAACATCGCACAAGGGAGTTTTGAGGGACTTAAAATTGGTTACAGTTACCGAAAGAGGTCGTTCACATTAAAAATTCAGAGTATTGTGCAATAATTTTGTGGGAGGTTGATTGATCCTTGGCATCCAATTTTAGTGTTAAGGTCAAGCAGATGAGTCCTGCAGATAAACAAATAGTTAATGTTTGTGTCATAACGTCGTGATTTTGCAACCGATCGAAAAGATAATATTCTCAAATAAACTTTAATAAAATACCAAGCAATTTTTTAATTTGCATTTCAGGTTGAAGGGCAAGTAAAATTGACGACTTTAAACTTAAAATATTGTCGAAAAATGCACCGGATTAAATATTCTAAACTCATCTTGACGTATTAATAACTAAGCGAAACGATGTTTGTACAGAATGAGCAAGTGTTTTAATCAATCAAATTTTCCCGAGTTTTGACAGTTTAAAAAAGAGTAAATTTTCTTGGATTTTAAAATGTGTGACCAAAAATGATCAGTAACATGCAAAGTTTCCCCCAAAATATTCAATGCAAAGTGGTTTCATCCTGAAGAAATCTTTTGAAAAAGAGTTTTGAAGACATGTTGAAACATTTTAAAAAACAAATCTCTTTTTCGCAGTATTCAACTATCTGTTGATTCCCAGAGAGATAACCGTTGAGAAACCAAAAAAAATGCTAAATTTAGTTCACAAAATGGGACTTAGTTCTTTGCTATCCTCAAACTGAGTTTTGAGTTGAATTTTTCGATCGTGCAGCCACACGAAAAATTTCGCCACACCCCGTTTCTTGTTCGTAAAATTTTGTAAACAGGACGTGCGAACTGTCACCACAAAAGGGAGCAATGTCATCGTCAGGGATGCCAGGTGTTGAGGAGTAAAAATTTGGGCAATTTTGAAAAAAAAGTCTGTGTGTGTGTATAGGGGAGATCACAAATTTGGTACTTAACAAGAAATTTGACGATGCATGTGAGCGGGGGAGGGGAGGGGGGGTATCCTGTTGTTTTTTGGGAACTTATTTAAAAAAAAGCAATAGTTTAATGAATGACTGGTCAAACACCCATGAATACAAGCGAGATTTGAGTTCAGTCTAATCTGACACTTACGGATCAAATCCGATGCCTGAATATTGATTTCATCACTCAATTTTGAAAGTCTGTAAAATCTGGGCGTTCTCAGCAAAAATCTGGGCAAAATCTGTGTCTGACAAATATCTGGACGAAGGGTCAAAAGTCTTGGTTTTACAGACAAATCTGAGCACCTGGCAACCCAGGTCATCGTGAATCGACCCATTGGAAGGTAAAATTTTTAGAATGCAACTTGAAGAAAACGTTTAAAATCTCATAAAGAATAAATCATTTAAATAGAATTATGAAGAAATTGTTCATTGTTTAACAGATGTCCAAAAAAAAAAGATGTTGCTTATTCGATGGTTATTTAACGATGATAACTTTTGATCAGCTGGCAAATAAAATTATCGCGCCAGCACTTAATTTAACTTTGGAAGTCTGGACTTTCGACTTCCCACAGGCTCCCGACAAAGGAAAATGAAATACTAGATCGTCGAAAGTCTGTGTTCAGCTGTCAGTTCACCAGCAATGTTTCTACAAATTTGATTTGACACAAATGCCAAAGCGTTGGTAAAGTGTCACAAATAAACAAAAAAAAAATTATAAAAATTTTATATCAACTCAGAATAACTCATACATGTTACGTTATACTAACCATCAACAGTACAGATTGTACCTGAGTTCGTATATCTCGAATTTTTCCGAAAGCGTTTTCATAAACGTTATGCGATGCCTTTTTCTATCAAATTTTTAGGAAGCAATGTTGCCTCTATACTTTGGTATGAATCTTTAGTGCTATGGCTGTAGGCATCCTTCTTCATAAAATGCTCAAATATGAGACGATCGTATATCACGTAACTTTAGTCATAATAAAACATTTCTACCATGAGATCACTGCAATTCGTGAGATAGTTATGGTTCAAATTGAAAAGATTTCAACTTATCCAACCAATGAAATGCTGATGCTCTCTCAGCAGATGCTCTGTTATGCCGAAGGAATCCGGTGTGATTACACGAGGTAGGTATTCCAAAATTTCCTAACCCATAAACGCAGATAATCACGATCTTATGACCTCGGTAAGACGAACGACGGCGTTCCAGGGAGCGGAACGGTTATCCAAACTGCGATCCGGTGAGGAGGAACCTCCCAGTCCGTGTAGGTTTCCAAACAGTGTTGATTGCATTTCAAACACCACCGAGGTGGCTTTGTGCTATGGCTGTATAAACTGGGTGTTTACACTGAAAACACCGAGGACGAAAGGCGAAAAGAAGCCGACGACGAGACGACGGATGATCGCAAGTAGATCAAAATCAGTTGATAACGCCTCCCGTTGAAATCGATCCATCCACCAAGCCAAGCGCCCCAAAAGTCTGTCCGCGTAAACACGCACACGCCATAACAATCATAGAAGCGACCCGGTCCTCTGACGCTTGTTGTTCGAATCAGGCGCAGTACCGTTTCCAGGCTCGCGTGATCATCGTGATCATCGCCCATTTGGTTGACCCAACGCGAGGTAGGTACGCATCTTTTCGGCCCTAAATCGGCTGCATCGATTCGGTTCGTTGATCGTCATCGCGCCGCGCTGCGCGTGAACGCAAACAACCGACCATGGTGCAGAGAAGCGTCACGGAGGCTTGAAGAAAAATGACTGGCGAGTGGCAAGCGGTGTCAACTTCTGCCCCAATAAAAGGAAGTGCCGATGATTGGGGAGAGGAAAATTAAATTCAAATTTGCTTCCCCACTTGGCCGTAGCATCGTGTACACAGATCGTTTGATCGAGTTCACCAAACGTCATTCGTTGGCGAGATGAGATGATGTCAGCAGCACAGGCACGACGATCATCGATCGCGGAGCAAAGTCATCGGCTTTCGATGGGGGCGCTTGGCTCGGGGTATATGAAATCGGAGCATGGGAACCAAAATCGATCTAACAAAACCAACAGAAGAAGAGAAAAACAAAAAAAAAACTAATCGGGTAGCGATTGAATTCAGCGATCGATGAGACGATGCAGGGTCGTTCGACTTAGTCCTAGGTGGGTATGATTGAACTCTGATGCTGGTTGGGAGATATCGAACTCTCGTCGGGGGTTTTAACCACGAGGCAGATCACACAAACATATATTTGTACGGACGGATTTCGGATCAACTCAGCTGATGATGGGTGCAGTTTGAAGGTCGACTTTTGGGGTTAGGTAAGGTAAATTAAGCTCCAGTAAACTCTTTCGCGGCAGGGGTAGTTGGTATTTGCACTTATGATTTATCGATGACAGTTGGATCAAATGGGTTATCTTGAATTTGGTTAATTTATAGACGCGCTTAATAGTACCAAAACAGCCTTTGCCGTGACTTATCTATGATTATGTATGTTTAAGAAAAATGAATCGAAAAGAGAAGAAAACGATATGAGATAAAGTTTTTTCTTCTTATTTTACACATTTAAATTAAATTTAGAATATCCTTCCCAATATGTCAATAGTTGAGAAGTTAAATGAACTTTATAATACCATATTTTAGATGCAATTTAAAATGGAGGCTACAACTTCAGTTTTGAATCTCAATTTGTCAATATGAAGAAGATAGAATATCTCTATATTCCTGTAATTTATATCATGTTTGGGACAACGTTTCGATTTCAAGAAAGAATCATCTAAATAGATAAAAACTTGTAGGCGTTCCAATTTTTTTTAGAAAATTTTCGAAATTGTTCGAGTTGACACTTTTTGTTTAAAGTGGGAGGGGGCTTAAAATAATCTTGTTATGCGTATTATTTTGGATGAAATTTGATGAAAATCTTTTGATAATTGTACGGATTGTGATGTATTTTAAATTGTTTCTGAACTGGATATTCCCGTTAAAATCATCTATTTATACGGAATTAAATGGAATTTTAACTCGACACTTGTAGGTATTTGATAGTATTTCATATTTATTTTATATTGAAACTTTCATAAAGGGTTTTCCATTATGTCTAAGCACGATTTGAAATGAACAGTATAAACACAAATAATTAATCGTAGGCCAGTGATTGAATTTTGGATCGAAGACTGTTGATTAGCTTCAGCACCCCTATTGCTTTGCGCGAATTTTGACATCTTTGTTTCACTCTTTTGAGATGTTTTCTATAGAACCTGCAGGCTTTGCATGTTTTCTCAAACACGATTTGGTTTGGGCCCAAATAGTTTTAATCGATCTCGCTTGAAGACAATTTGCAAATTAATCTACTTCGGTACACAGCAAAAAAAAAATAAAAAAATACGTTTTATTCATTATTTTTTTGTGTAATCATTCAAAATCACGATGTACTTTATATGAGCATTCCTTTTGTGTAATATCTCATCCTGTTATGTAGTATCACACCGAAGTAGCCACTGGTTGTTTTGTTGATATTCATAATATTTTAAATTAAGAAATGTTCAAAAGGTTTTGAAAAGCTCTCACCGATTATTCACCTTATTTAAAACGTAAGATGAAAATCATCGACGAAGACAAATGCGATTTATATCTCTCACCAGAAGCTAGTGAACACCTCCTCCTGTACTGTTCAAAATTCAAGGCACTTCGAGCTACATTCAGGTATCAGAATGGGGGTAGGCTTAATAGCGGCACGTTATCCAAACATACGGGAAAATTGTGCCTAGCCTTTTTTTATCCAAGATTTCATCATTTACCTGAGAAACCTGAAAAACCTATAAAAGGAAGAAATAAATTCAATCTATTTAAGATGGCATAAAGCCTTTCCACTAGGGATTATTAGCATTAAAGCTCTTTTCTACATTCGGTAAGGAATGATAGAATGTTTTTTAAGTTTAATTTCTTAAACTCAGATTCGCTTAAAGCGTAAGATCCCAGAGTACGAAAACGTAGTCTGGCAAATGAGGGACAGTTACATATAAGATGGAAGGGATCTTCCACATCTGATTCACAACTAACACATACTGGAGATTCAGCACGCTGAATGTTGTGCATGTGATAGTTGAGTTTACAATGACCGGAGAGTGCTCTGATCAAGATGCTGCAATGAGATTTATTTAAAGTTAATAAGTAACTCGATATGATTGGAGATGGTTTTTCTAAAAATAATTTAGTTTGACGACAAGTGTCCAACTCTTCCCAGTATCGTTCATGCTGGTTAGAGGACCAAGTTTGAATTTGGTTTCTGAACCAACATGGTGATATTGGGACAGCCGGCTCTGGTCCGTAAAATTCCTTTTCCGACCCAGCTCTAGCGAGTTCGTCGGCGCATTCGTTTCCAAAAATTCCCTTATGTCCGGGTACCCATAGAAGGTTTAATCCATTGCCTTCAGCAAGTTCTTCGATTGCTTTCCGGCATGCGATTACCAGTTTTGATCTAGAACTGGAAGCACTGAGTGATTTGATAGCTGCTTGGCTATCTGAACAGAAATAAATTGTTCTGAACATAATCTTCTTTTGAAGTGCAATTTGCACTCCATACATAATAGCATATAGCTCAGCCTGAAAGACTGTACAATATTTTCCTAGAGGTTGAGCATATTCTATGTTCAACTCGTGACAGTAAATTCCTGCACCTGCACGGCCGTTTGATAATGAACCGTCAGTATAGAATACAATATGAGAGGACATTTGGTCCTCTACGAAACCTGATAACCATTCTTGAGGAGAAGGAAATTTGACTTTAAACCCCATGTAGGGAAAACTACTCGAGAGTGTTAAATCGTTTGGCGCTAGATTAAACTTGTTTAATCTAACTAATTCAGGCCACACATTTGTATGACTCGATGATCTTTCGATCAACTTGGACAACAAATTTCAAAACCTTGTCAAGTTTTTTAACTCCAAAAACATCGACTACTTCAAGGAACTTTGCAGATTCGAAAAAGACGCCAAATGGAATCTCTGAAAGCCGCAAAAGCGCTTACAACCATAAGGGATCGGGACGAATAAGCCATTGCTGCTTAAAATCCCTTGAGAAAAAAATTACTACCATTGGGCATATAGTCAAGACACTGGCACTCCCATAGGCGTACCCAGCTCCGAACAGAAAGAAGAAGAAGAAGCAGAAGAAGCTCTCAAAGATTTGTTTTGCTTCTAAGTGCTTTTATTTTTCCCAGAAAACTTAAACAGAAGCGTTTATATGTTTTTTTTTATAATTTTTCTATTTTATGAACCTTTACAAATGGAATTTTGAAGCCTTTTGATTAGCAACTGGATCTCCAGGTAAGTTTTTATGTTCGATCACATCAAAACGATGTGAAATTTAAAAGAAGTATGTTATGTGATATGGTTCCCGTTCAGATATTTTTTGTCCACAATGCTTCTTTCTACTTCATACTTCCAAATCGAATTTCGGACCGCTACAATGCTTGCTTCTTCTATTTTCGCCAACTGATTCAGCGAAATGTGAGGGATTTGTGAACGATAGATTAGCGCTTTAGCTACTGTAAACAACAATCACCAGCAGAAATCAGTTATTTAAACGTCATCCAGAAATAGCAGGGTTGCATCCAAATCGTTCTTAGACTAAATGGGACGTGGGGCACCCTATAATTTGAATATTGGAAGGAAAATAAATCATCTAGTTCAGTAGACTTGTACCTAGTAGTACCTGTCTTTTCAAAGCTAGAAAAAATCTTTCAGTGCCAGAATAAACAATCTTTTAATATAAAAACTCTTTGATGTTAAACTTTTTGGATCAAATATTTTAACAATTGTGTCGTGTTTTAACTAATTTCGAATAAGACTTTCTTGTTTTGAAAAAAGTATGAAATTGAAACATTTCTTTTTTTGTGTCAGAAATCACGTTTCGGTATACTTTCAATGAAAATAGCCTGATTATTTAAACTGAGTCGTATTTTATATCGATTCTGTATAGGCCCTTTCTGTTTTTTAAAGGATAGAATCATTCAGTAAAATAAATATGTCAAAACTTTTGTGTGTTTAAGTTTGATAAAAGTTGATTGAAAATGGGAGTCTCTTGTATTGTTAGCCGTAGGATTTATTCGGAGAAACTTGTTACTCTTAGATTTGCTTGTGCTCCAAATTTGATGAAAAATATATACGGGACATTCCCGTTGAAAAAGAGGATCCTTTGGTAGGGTAAATCATCATTTTTATGTCAATACTTGTTCGTGAGTCAAATTTGATTAAAAATTTCTTGAAAATTATTATTTTTGTAGATTTTGAAAAAATTGATTGAAATGATTAATCCTTAAATTATTTATTTTTCGAATTCCATATTAAATTTGATTGGGAACCCCCCTTCTTTATAAAGGTGCCAGAATTATTAAAGTAAAATATGTAGGGGGAAGTCGTCTATGGCCGGACAACATAGATTTTTCGAAAACACAATATCCTAATAATGTTTTAACGCCATGAAAATAAAGTAAATGGTAGCCTGATATGGTGTTAGAAATATGGTAATCCAATCTGAAAAGGTAAACCAATGATAGGCATCTAAAGCTTTTGCCTAGTAGTACGGAGAGGATCGCCTAAACTTTGCATTTGTATTGAGGTCAGTTTTTTCGGCTTGTAAAATTTGAACTGCACATGAACGACATCGTTGATTGGTTATCTTTCGACCACAGTAGATATAAGATAACAAAACGGAAGTTCTAACGAAATATTAGGATAATGAAAAAAAGTGCGATTTCTCTATGACCGGACACCAAATTGTTGTCTATGACCGGACAAGAAAATATTGAAAATGATAGATGTTTTTAACTTGAAACTTTCATATTTTCATCTCTATAGCACCCCCAAATGGTTAGCAGAAGATAAGGGATCAATAACGAAACTATTTTGGTCCTCTGAGAAACTTAAGATTTTGCTGTCCAGTCATAAACAATTTTTCTCTTGTTTTTTCGAAACAAATGTTTCATTCTGGTTTGTCAAAAAAACTTTTATGACTGGCTTCATAGAACGTTAAGTATTGGAAAACATATATTCACAAGACATGTGCAAGTGAATTCAGTCATTTTGCTACGTTTTTGTGCCATTGGTGACAACTTTGGTGAAGTAATTTGTAGTGTCCGGCCATAGACAACACTTTTGGAAATGAGTGAAAATTAACATGAAATGATTTCTCTTACCGCATGAATATGTTGTAAATTAATTTTTTTCTAATATAGTTAAGTGATCATAATATTGATACTCTTCAAATCAGTAGAGGAACCAATATTTACAAAAATCTATTTTTGAAGTTATTGCTTAAACCCCTTAAGTGTCCGGTAGTAGACGACTTCCCCCTACAGTTGCGTTCAAAAAAGAATGAAATCGCGTGAAGCTGCGCATCCACTTCCAACTTTGACAAGCTACCATTTCTCTCTCTGTTTATATTTTTTCATGAAAATTTCACACAATCTAGTACAACTATCCAACTAACACTCCACAAAATTTGAAGTCTTTATAATGTCGAGAAACAAAGATACAGCTTCTCGCGTAAAAAAGGGAAATTTGGAATTGCTTCACTAAATTTGCTGTATCTCTGACAATTTTCATTGAAAAATCTTTAAATTGGGTCTAAACATGTAAAAATGTTTGATCTAATACCAGGCCAAGTTTCGTCAAAATCGATGAACGTGATCAAAAATGGTGCCGGGTTGAAAATGAGGTTTATTATCGCCTAGCAGACGATTTCATTCTTTTTTGGACGGATGTTTGTATGGAAAACATCATAATCTATGTATTCTTGGTTTTTTCTTTCACAAAACCAACATTTATTACAAAGAATGTTGTAAATTGACATCTTCATCCTTGCTTTGTTCAGAAATAGAAATTGTTCCAACAAAGCTGGTATTGAAACAAAAGAGCGAATAGGATATTCGCTTTAATTGTTGATCAAATTTGTTTATCCGTATAATTAGCAGGTCATTTCTGCAACTCTGTTTTTCTTAATTCGAACCCTGTTGAAACATTTTCTTTTTAGAAACAAAGTACGAATGAAGTTTTGAGCAATTTACAACATTATTTTTGATAACTTTTGGTTTTGTAAAAGAAAAAACCAAGAATACATGGATTACGATGTTTTCCATACAAACATCCGTCCAAAAAAGAATGAAATAGTCTGCTGGGCGATAATGAACCTCATTTTCAATCCGGCATCATTTTTGATCACGTTCATCGATTTTGACGAAATAAATACATCGATTTTGACGAAACTTGACCTGGTATTAGATCAAACATTTTTACATTTTTTGACCAAATTTCAAGATTTTTCAATGAAAATTGTCAAAGATACAGTAAATTTAGTGAAGCAATTCCAAATTTCCCTTTTTTACGGGAAACGCTGTATCTTTGTTTCCCGTCATTGAAAAGACTTCAAATTTTGTGGAGTGTTAGTTGGGTAGTTGAACTAGATTGTGTGAAATTTTCATGAAAAAAAAATAAACCGAGAGAGAAATGGCAGCTTGTCAAAGTTGGAAGTGGGTGCGCAGCTTCACGCGATTTCATTATTTTTTGAACGCAACTGTACATATATGATTTGTTTATGTCAATGGGTGTTTTAATTGTTTGTTGAAATATACCTACTCGTTTAACAATTATGAAAATCCCCGAAAATTGGTCGAGTGTTTAGTATTGAAATTGATGTAATCAGTTATAACCAAACATATATTTGATGACAGTACACTTTTACAAAAATAGAAGAGATCTTTAAAAACATTGAAAAATCATTAATTTTAAAACTCGATGTAAAACAACATGTTACAGGTATTTAATGTTCATTCTGGATGAATGCTCCGAGTACAAGCATTAAAAAGATTAATGAATAGTGAAGATCATTATTTTTCATCAATATCATAAGTGTATCAGTTTTGGCAAAACAAACTTTAAACATTCACCCAGTTCTGTTTTATTTTAAATTGATTTTTTTTTTGTTGAGACTCTCCATTTTCAAAGAGGAAGCGATATTTCTTTATTTATCTGCAATAAGGCCGGAACAAACGTCAAATCCTTCTTTTGTCACTCGGAGTTGGAACATCGCGAGGGGGGACAATAAAAAATAATGCGAAAAACAAATAAATTCAAATAAATTGCACGAACGCTTGTATGCAACAAAGTTGCATGGAATATCATTGCACAAAACTTGAAAAACAAGTAATTTTTTTTATCGAAAAATTCAATAAAATCAAAAATACAAAAGGTGGAATAACTTATATTTTTGAAAAAATTCGAAGGGAGGGGGGAGGGGGGTAGGGTTTACAAAAGAAGAAATTGATTTTTGTTTCAGCCTAATTTATCTAAAAACATGTGAAGCAAATACACTAAAAACTTGTTCTGGTTATGTCATATTTAATGATTGTTTTGTAAGGAAGCCTCCCCCCCATTTGATCTAGTTGAAAATTAACGGAATTGAATCGGTTGTGCTCTAAGACCATATGCCTGTACCTGAAAGGCGGGTCACATTGCCTTGGATCTAACGATATGATTGTTATTTACTGTAAAACAACCAGTTATGATTGGTTATCATAAAACACTTTTACAGCCAATAAAGGATTGATTTTCTAAGTTACTTACAGGATCCCAACCACCGCGGTAAACTATCGATCTTCTAATGGCAACGATGGCAATAAACAGTTCCAGACGTAACATTTCGCAATCAACGGCAAATTCTTGCAATTGCAACGCCCCAAACAACCTTCAACCCCCGCCTCGATTCTAACGATGACGCGAGACGCGACTAGTAGGTTAGTCTCCAATGGGAACAAAAAATTGGGGCTTGGAGCACGCGTTCGCTACTTAGGCTGAAGGATAATAACCAGGGCAGAACCCTTGTAGCACCCCACCATTAACCTTCCCAGGGCTGACTCACAAGAAAACGAAATTACTGCAACAACGCCAAAAGTCGGGCCGACAGTCGGAAAGTGTTTGCATGTTTATTAGCTTATTACCGATTTCCAGCAGCAAAATTAAATTGAATCGTGATGAATGGTTGGAGGAAGCTTTGAAAAATTACCGAGTAGAGTGCGGGCGCGCGCGCTTCTCAAAGACGAAGATTGAGATTTTTCTTTCGATTTTTTCCCCACTCTGCTAGGTCGCTAGAGGCTGCTTCGGTAAGTTCCCAAGCGTGCCCGAAACCTTGATCCGAGGAGTGGAAGGAACCAAAACAAAAGCTTAATTTCTGGCGTCAAAAAGCGGTAGTTACGTGGGTGTTTAGCCGAAGGAGCACACAGTGGTAAATAGGTATAATTGTTTGTCTGGCTACCGATGCCTGCAAAGGATAAGGGTTGCCAGAAATTTGAATTTTGCATTAGAAACCATCTGTGTGTCAAATGTGCTCAATGGTTTCGGTTTAGATGAATCGATAAATTTCAGACAGAACCCAGTCTGAGGGCGAAAGTTGAAGGTCTCTTCGGTGAATAGCGTTCAGTAGCTGACGATGGATTTAGTGTAGTCTGGTACGAAGAAGTTAAGACACGGTACGTCATCGTCTCTTTACAATTCAGAGGACAGGGAACCAGGATGAATGTTAAAGAAGGAGGGAGGAAATTTAATTTACTATGATTAATTGCAGCCACATCCCACTGCTGGTTTCAGTTTCGCGTGGACCTCGCTAAACTAGGGTTACCAGATCCCGCAACACCAAAAAGAGTACATTGAGATCATTTCCACAAAAAGTCAGGAGAAACGATATAACTTCGATTTTCTGAACTCTCAGCCATCAGCTTCGTGTAAGATCTATTTAATTATCGAGCTTTGCGCCTGGATAGTATGCTGAACAGAAGAAATGGATGTTAATATTTTATCAGAGGAGGCCCCTATTCGAATAAGCGGAGTTCTCTTGCAATTGTAAACCGAGATATTTTAGTTCAATCAAATACTGTCAATTTGTTGAGGTTATGAAAAAATTGGATTATGCTGAGAAACCACAAAAAAATTAAAAAAAAAAACAATCCACTTACGTTTCCATTTTTCTTTTTTATAGACGCGTACATATCGTTTACAATCATTATTTGAGATTTGTGCGCATCCAAGCATATTACCTAAATTGTGTACATATTGATTACTTTTTGCATTCTCAAAGGCGCTTATCACGCTCACTTTATTAAGACTAAAAATGCAAGTAAATAAAAATGAGATGTTTAAGTAATTTGTTGTAAGCAGTATTCTATCCGTAGTTTTTGCATAAGATGCGAAACAACCTCATAGAATAGAAGAAATTCATCGGTTTTTCAGATCAAATTTCTTCCAACAAAAAAAAGTGTACATTTGGTAAAAATTCACAAAAAGAAGAGTACGCCCGTTTCTCTATGGAAAAAGAGTACATGTACTCTTAAAAGAGTACGTATGGTAACCCTACGCTAAACCTCAACTGAGCGGTGTTTTTTTTTGCATTTCCACGAGGCGCGAGACAGTTGAACAGAAACAGTTCGTCAATCTGCTGACATCGTTCCGCTTTTGACACTTGTCCCCAAAAAAGGGTTTTCAGGTTTTGTAAGCCTTAAAAGGGTATCGTTTCATCAGTTTGTGTGTAAATAAAGAATACATTTTTGAGATGTTTTTGATATAAAATTGATTCCAAATGACATTTTGCAACAAAAGGAAACAATGAGAATTGAAAAAAGTGAATTGATAACTTTAGGCCATTTTCCGGCCAATGTTTACGTTTTGCGTACTTCTCGAATAAAGTTGAAAAATTAAGTTTGAATACTTCCAAAAAAAATCCTTCACTGATTTTTTTTTTTTTTACTTTTTTGTTGAAAGTTGATTTAACACATTTATCTAATTTTTAGTTCATGATGAAAGCCACTCGAATATCTGTTCGTCGATTTATTCAAAAGAGCTGCCCTGGAAAAATGCTTTTTTTTGGCCCGCCACACTCCCCCACACCAAAAAACTCAACTGAGTTCCCTGGTAATGGACACTTCAGTTCTCAACATGTCTGACAGCAAAAATTTACAAATGAACGCGAGCAAAAAATTTAAGCATGTTGAGAACACAAATATATTTAATGCGAGGAAATGTTTATTATGATTAAAGTATTATTCTTGAGAAGGGTTCTCAGTGGAAAAAGGTTTCCTTTTAAGAGATCCTTCTTGCTTACTTAGTAATAATAACAAATAACAGAAAAAGTATATTTAAGAACATTACACTACTGCTTAATTATTAGGTTCAAAAAATTACAAATTAAAATGAGAAATGCAAATTAAAAACATTGAAAATAAAAAAAAACTGGCATGATGATTGGTTGTTATAGGTTCAGCGTTTCTTTAAGATGTTGTGTTAGTTTCGTTTTAAATATGTTACGGTTTTGAGAATTTTTTATTTCCCGTGGTTAAGAATTATATTTAGTAGGTCGGGTAAAAGATATGCTTAAACAAATGTGGTACAACATACTCCGGCTTACGGACTACAACGGGGTTTTTGAACGGGAGTTTAGAAAAGTTATAAAAACAACGAAATTTGTTTTTTTTTGTAATTCATATGTTGATCGAAACAAATGCATTGAAATAAAAACTATTTTTATTGGTTTATCTATTTCCGTAGCCTAGTCAAGCCCTGAGCATTGAAAATAATAGCACGATTATTTAGACAAAAAGGAAATTAGAGTATTTGTTGAAACCATGGAAATGGTTTTTTAAAATTAAGACAAATTTCTTTAGAGATTGATACTAAACACATCGGTTGAGTTTCAAGTACGTTTCTGTTATCTGAAGTTGACAGAACTTCAGGCAGATTTGGAAATACATAAAGCTTAGTTCATTTAGAAATGAGACAGTTATGAATTCGTGTATCTCAAAATCCATTCGATTGATCGAAATACTTTCTATGAAGGAAATGAAGGTAATCGTATGATAATTCTTGATAAAAAATTTAATTTTTTATCGTTTTTTTTGTTTAAAAAAAGTTTCTACTTTATTCGTTGTATTTTTTATCGGCCCTTGCACTTTTTTTTTCAGTCATGATATTGTTCAGTTTATCCAACTTATACTTCGTCTAATCTGTATTTTAGGTGGTTGCATCCTCCTCCTTCAATTCTTGCAATTTTTCGGTTTTATACTTTCCTTTAAAAAGAATGTTTTTTCGAAATTGATAAAACTTTATTATTTTTGAACCACTTAATAGCATTTTTAATGGAATTTCTGCTTGCAAAAATAGACAATAACAAAGTTTACCATTACGAGTTTGATTTACTCGGCTAGTAAAGATCGCAGATTGCAAAAGGTTCATACAAGATTACTCTTTTTTAAACTTTAAAAACCGCGAAAACCTGTTTTCGTTTTGAAAACTGTATTTTATTTTCACAGGAGCAGAATCTTGGCAAATATTTATATTTTTTACAAAACAACCAGCAAACAATAATATGCTAGAGACCTTGTCGCAATCAGAAATGTTATAGGCTTCAACCGCTGGAATTGGTTTGAAATAGGGTTTTCCATAAGTTTTTACGTCCATCAGAAATCACCTGTCTCATTGCCTAGATAACGACTTTATAGCTTACGAGCTCTGGAACTTGCAAAAATTTGTTATTTGAGTTTAGTTTTGAATAACTCATAGCTAGGCAAAACTTATCGGAGAAATTATTTGTTGGATATCTCAGCAATCTACACTAAGTTTTTCGCAAATTCGAAATATAAAACTTTAGTATGAGACTTGACTTCACTGATGACCCTTAACCGAAGTTTCCGATAATGTGCTTCACTCCAATGCTTGATTTGATCTTTATGGATATTTTTGACAGTGTTTGCATACTTTACATACTCACAATAATTCTTTGAATAATCAATGGTTTTGTCAGCTATCAATTTGATAATTGTTGATTTTGAAGGAAACTGTGAAAATGTTTTTTTCTTTCTTTTGTTCTTGCATCGTAAATATCTACAAAACGCGTAAATTTTTAATTTTGAAAAAAAATAGGTCGGATAGTACTTTTTACAGGCAGCAAAATGCTGTCAAAATCTTGAATATCCAAATACTAGTGAATGAGTTTTCAGCAAAAGAATTTATCCCATTTCTGAAAAAACTAAGCTTTAATAGGGTGGCAATCGATGTGATGGAAAAATATCACGATTGAATTTCGAAATCACCCATTTACATTTTGTAGATTTGGCCAAAAAAACCTTTGCAGAATTTCAACTCAATTGGACTTGATTTAGGGGAAAGAGCTCATAGTTTCAGTTTCTTTACCTTCAAAAATCACCCAAATGAGAACCAAAGGAAAACAGAGAAATCGAAATTTACATTTTTATGCCAAATGTTATAGAAATTTTTTTTTGACGAATATCGACTCAAAAATTTTCAAAAATTACCAAATGGGTAACAAAAGGAAACTCGGAAAATTTTTTTTTGAGTCATTTGCCATCAAAATTAAAATTTTGATTTTTCTAATTTTCTTTGGTTTTGGGGATTGTTGAGGGTAAAAAAAACTTTGAGTGCTTTGAGACATCCCTTAATCAAGTTCGATTGAGCTGAAATTTTACACGGATCAGTTTGTTGTGCCAATGGTACTCTGTGATAAAACCTTACTAATTGAAAGCTACATTTTGTTTGGTGCAAAGGGGTATAAATAAGTGCAGCACATATACGCCTTTGCCTCCAAAGTACCTCCAAGTGGTGTACTTATAGCCCTTGGCCTCCAACCCTATCGATATTTCCAAAAAGTAGTGTTTTTTCATCGGGACCATAAAAGATTTAAAAAGATTGTTATTTAGTTTTCTTCTGAATTGCTGATGATGCTTAAAAATTTATCATCAACTTTGATTCATCTGATTGCATTTTGTGACATTTAGTGACATTTCTAGTGGACAAAATATTAATAAGTTTAATCATTGTTTCTATTTAAACCTGTTGCCCAGCTGATCAGGACATGTCGCACAAAAAATGCAGTGGTGGAAATATAGTGAAAAATGCTTTACATGAATTACTTTAAAATTGGCCCCGATCTAAAATTGTTGTTTGGAAAGGTTGACTTAAAGTTGACATGATCAGGTCGATCTTCAGACATAAAATTTCTTAACTTACTGTACCAGAGTACATTTCCCATCAAAACAGCAAAACAAAATTAATCTATATATATAAAAAGCAATTATCTGTATGTTTGTTTGTTTGTTTGTTTGTTTGTCCTCTATAGACTCAGCCGTCTTAAGAGCTAGAGATCTGAAATTTGGCATGGATGCTCATTAGGACCAGGAATGATGAAAAATGTTATAGATTTTTGGATGACCCCTTCCGAAGGGGGTCGTCCATACAAGACAAATATTGTTTTCGCGTTATTGACATTATTTTCCGTCGGATTGTGATGAAAATTTGCACAGGAGTGTTTTGAGAGACGAACAATCGATTACAGTTATCAAATTTTGGGTCAGGGGTCGGCCAAAGGAATCGTCCATATCCACTGATTAATGTTTTTGCGATATTGGCGTTATTATAGATCGCATTGTGATGAAAATTTGCACATGAGCGTTTTGAGAGACAAGCAATCGATTACAGTTATCAAATTTAGGGTCAGGGGTCGGGAAAAGGGGTCGTCCATATCCACTGATTAATGTTTTTGCGATATTGGCGTTATTTTACATTGATTTGTGATGAAAATTTGCACATGAATGTTTTAAGAGACGAACAATCGATTACAGTTATCAAATTTTGGGTCAGGGGTCAGCCAAAGGGGTCGTCCATATCCACTGATTAATGTTTTTGCGATATTGGCTTTATTTTACATTGGTTTGTGATGAACATTTGCACATGAGTTTTTTGAGAGACGAACAATCGATTACAGTTATCAAATTTAGGGTCAGGGGTCGGCCAAAGGGGTCGTCCATATTCACTGATTAATGTTTTTGCGATTTTGTAGTTATTATTCACCGGATTGTGATGAAAATTTGCACATGAGTCTTTTGTGAGACGAACAATCGGTTACAGTTATCAAATTTAGGGTCAGGGGTCGGCCAAAGGGGTCGTCCATATTCATTGATTAATGTTTTTGCGATATTGGCGTTATTATACATCGCATTGTGATGAAAATTTGCACATGAGTGTTTTGAGAGACGAGCAATCGATTACAGTTATCAAATTTTGGGTCAGGGGTCGGCCAAAGGGGTCGTCCATATCCACTGATTAATGTTTTTGCGATATTGGCTTTATTTTACATTGATTTGTGATGAAAATTAGCACATGAGTGTTTTGAGAGACGAGCAATCGATTACAGTTATCAAATTTAGGGTCAGGGATCAGCCAAAGGGGTCGTCCATATTCACTGATTAATGTTTGTGTGATATTGGCGTTATTATACACCGGATTGTGATGAAAATTTGCACAGGAGTGTTTTGAGAGACGAACAATCGATCACAGTTATCAAATTTAGGGTCAGGGGTCGGCCAAAGGGGTCGTCCATATTCACTGATTGATGTTTTTGCGATATTGGCGTTATTATACATCGGATTGTGATGAAAATTTGCACATGAGTGTTTTGAGAGACGAGCAATCGATTATAGTTGTCAAATTTAGGGTTAGGGGTCGGCAAAAGAGGTTGTTCATATCCACTGATTAATGTTTTTGGGATATTGGCGTTATTATAGATCGTATTGTGATGAAAATTAGCACATGAGTGTTTTTAGGGACGAGCAATCGATTTCAAGTTTCGAATTGCGGATCAAAAGTCGGCTGAAGAAGTCGTCCATACCCAACTTTAATGGTTTTGCGATTTTGACGTTAGTCTACATTGGATTGAGATGAAAATTTCTGCATAGGAGTTTTGAGGGACGCTCTTTTGCTTTCAGGTTTCAAATCTTGACTCAGGAGTCGGCAAAAGGGGTTATTATCTGTTCACTGTTTTGACGATATTCTCTTGATTGAGCATAGAATTGTAATGAAAATTGACACATGGGAGTTTAACAGAAAAGGTAATTGATTTCAGGTGTCAAGTTTTGAATCGTGGTCAAAAAAAAGGCCGTCCATGTTAATTGCTCACTGTTCTTGCGATATTGTCGTGATCATGCATCGGATTGAGATGAAAATGTTCAGATGAGGTTTATAAACTATGAGCAATTGACTCCAGGTAGCATGTTCCGTGTCAAGGGTCGGCGAAAGGGGCGTCTATATTCACTGTTCACTGTTTTCAAGTTGCTGACGTTATTTTACATATCATTTGAAAAGAAAAAATGCCACAAGGGAGTTTTGAGGAACGTAAAATTGGTTTCAATTATCGAATTTCGGGCCATGGGATAGAAAAAGAGGGTTTCATTGAAAGTTCAGTGTTTTGTGCAATAATTTTCCTAATTGATACCAATTTAAGTGTGAAGGTCAAGAAAAAGAGTCGTGCACATAAACAAATAGTACATGTTTCTGCCATAATGTCTAGATTTTGCAACCGATCGAGAAGAAAACACTTTCACATAAATTTTAATAAAAAGTCAATCAACCGTTTAATTTGAATTCCAAGCAAAAGTAATAGTAGCGACTTTAAACACTGTTGATTTTTTTCCCCAAAATTGTCGAAAGAATGTTTCGAATTCATTTTCTAAACTCATTTTGACGCACCAATGATTTAAAACGAAACGAAGTTCGTACGGGATCAGCTAGTTTAATATATATTTATAGTAGGGACATTTCGGCTAGTGAAGTAGACAATGTGCAACTCGAGACCCCATACACCCAACCCTCGGGTAGTGGTCATATCACCTCTTGTCTGCAACTCCGATTCTCTACCTCCCCGTGGTACTAGCTGGGGTGCGAGCAACCTTAGCGGAGATCGGGTACCCAACCCCGGTGGATGCTTTGGTCGCATGCAGAATGAGTTAGGGGGCTTCGTACGCGTCTGTTCTCCATGTTAGGGGCGGCGTGCGGAGTGCAAGCGTGGACATTTCCATACCCCCCTCTAAGTTGCCCACGTGGTATGTGAATGGCCCCTAAATATAAAAGTTTGTGTATCTAAAATTCGATAAGGTATCGGATGAGGTTAATTTTTCTTATATATAAAAATGGAGGCGTTTTCTTTGTAACACCATCCTGTATAAACGGACGATCGGAATGAACTGAAATTTGGTATCCGAGGGTTTTTCGGGTCACAGATGGTTTGTATAATAGTTTCGAGAATCTTGCTTTTTATGAAAAGGGTGCCTCCAATAGAAAATCGTCTCCTTTTACTATCTTATATACCTATAAAAATGGAGGCGTTTTCTTTGTAAGACCATCACGCCGTAATCGTAACGGACGGTCGGAATGAAATAATCCCACTTCTTATGAAAAGGAGGCTGATTCACGAGCACGAAGAGGTTAATGTCGTGTAATTGGAGTTAAATATTAATTTATAACGATTTGCTAATTTAAAGTGAAAACGAAGTTCACCGAGTCAGCTAGATTGAAGAAATTTTCTCAATAAGTATCAACCAAAATAGCGATATAACGTCTGCCAATGTGCCTACAACCCAACAATAACCGATCTTAAACATTGTAACCGAACAATTTGCCAGCATCTGAAGACAGTCCACTAGCATCTGTTTTGCTGCCCATAACCAAAAAGCAAACTTAATCCAAAAGCAGGCAATAATGCAAATTTATGCATTCTGAAAGTATTTTTGAACCCTGTTGACCATGCATTCTCACCTGCGAGCCGTTGTTGTACAAGCATTCTCCTCATGCCCTCACTACCTTTGTACGTGTATGGGTTAAAGGGTGATAACTTAATGGATCAATTGGATTACGATGGGTCGATTGGAAGAAACGATACTCATATGAGATTGCCTGTTCGAAAACAAGTGTCGCGTCGGTAGCAATCTGTTTTAACTGTGAAATATGTATCTTCAGGATTCTGAGTGATTGTGCCATGTGCGAGCAGAAATTGTGTCAAGCAATAACCTTCGCAGCTCGTCAATTGGGGTAATTGACCCGGAATCGATGATAAGACTCTTTTTCGCACACCAAACCAACAAATAGCATTTCAACACCCTATAAAAAAAGACCCAACCGGCAACCATGCGACGACAACTCGTAAAAATACTACAAATTATACGGCTCCGGTGAGGGTATGTGACCAATTTGTAATAACCCACCCGTGTAACCCCCGTTTAAGCGATGGGCTTCGAAAGTCTCAATTTAGGTGCCATTCTTAGTGTGGCTGGTTGACCCACCGCAACGAGATGTCTGAAGCCGAAATCATTTCTTTGAGGTCTCTGAGGTGCCACGTTACAATTGTCAATGGCTGTTCCCAAATGGCCCGAGGAGTTGCGTTTACTGCAATTTTTCGTGTGTGTAGTTTTTTTTTATCTGGTTGGTGTCGCTTAAATCCAGGCTCGTTTTATGTGAGGTCCCAGTCAGACCCCCGCCAACGACGACGTTGAACCGTGAAGCGCAACTAAAATTACTAGGATATAAATAATAATCACGCGTACCACCGTAAATACTCCATCATCCTCTCAGACGACACAATGTGAGAGATGTGTCTGTTTGGGGCGATTCATTTGGGCTGCTGAAGACGATGGCGACAATTTATAGAATTGTGGTCACGATGACGAATGTTGCCAATGTTGACTGCTGCAGGTCAATTCGTTTCGGGGTTCCTCTTGCCCGACTGAAGACGGCTGGGGCTGAACAATCATCATTGCCGGGCAACTACTTATTATGGGTCCCGATTTGGGGAGGTCGCGGTTGAACGCACTCGCTCACTCACTAGTAAGTAAGTAGCTATTACACGATCGATTTAACGATTACACGGTCGGTAATGTTGATGGGAAATTATGCTTCACCATATGATTTTTCAAATGATGATTGGGTTATCCAGATTAGTGATGCTGGGAAACGCTTTTGGTGCCTTGGCTGCTGCTTGGTTGGAAATCTTAGGTGTTTAACGTGTTCATGGTTTATGGCGAAACACACCGACAAGAATTGATGTTTAAACCATACAAACATTTTTAGACGTGATATTTTTTTTCTGATTTTTTTATTTACCATAAATATTGTACATTTTATGATTCATATTGCCTTCAAATTAAATATCAAAAAAATTTCTTATGAAAAATTTGTGAATCAAACTTTAAATTCCAAGGACGTGAAATTGATCGAATTCAATTTCTTTAAATGCAACGTAATATTTTACTAGATGTACAACAATGTTACCGAAATGATGCCACGCACCGGATTCCAAATTTTACAATTTGCGGTTTGCTGAGACTTGTTCAATTTACTGCTCGATTTCTTCTTTCTTACATTTCCTACATATACCGCATCAGAATGGTTCCTCAAGTAATCAAATTTCTCATTGAAAAAATCTGCCCCGGTTTGGGAATCGTACTTTTAGAGTACTTTTGTGCAATTTTGTATCCTTTCTGTGACTTAAGTCCCTTACAACCTACATACAAATCATTTTTGCAACTTTCAAGTTCATTAAAGAGTACATACATAAAATAAACTCATGAGAATTTGGCAAAATAAGTCACCTATAACGTACATATTAATCACTTTTTTGTTGCGCTTTGCCAGACACTTTGTAACTTTCAAAGCCTTCATCTACGTAAATATGTAACTTTTGGTCGCCGTCTTCGATAACATTGTTCAGTTTTACGAGGCACAAATTTTAACGTGAAAAATACAGTCGAAGAATCCACCAACAGCGAGATGAAAATGCTTACTTTTTTGTTAAGCATTTTTGGACTTTAATTTCTTCGACAAAGTTGTTTATATCAACAAAAAATATAACTTTGCTGAAGATGTCAAAGCATTACATCTTCATCCTGGGGAGATACGATATTTCCTTGAAAAAAAAGTTTTTTAATTTGGAAAAATTCAGTTAACAAAACGATTTGCAGTCTTCGATACAAAGTTGACACAAGCCAACTACTTATGCCTTGTACATTTTGATGTGTTTGAAAATTGCTGAAGCTTTGTAAAGGAGGAATTAAGTATAATTTTAAACGATTTTAATTGATCATTTTTTGTAAAAATTGTGATTTTTTGCTATCTTTGCAATAAAACCATGACATGACGACGGAACGAAATCCTTTTTCAAAGATTTCTACGTCCCGTCACGGTTTCGTTCCAGTTTTTTTATACCTTTTTGATTTTTTTTAAAATTAAAACAATACAAGAGAAGTTTTGCTACATATCTTAAGAACATAGCTTTTTAGCTAAAACGTAAGGGAAATTCGGGTTCTGCACTTTTTTTTTTTGAAAAGTCATCTTCTCGCCAATCGTCACGTCACATTAGTTTTTCTTGAATAACTTCAAAACCGCAATTCGAAAAAATACTACAATGAGCTCGTTGGATAGGGAATTTAATTATCTTTAGAGATATGTTTAGTTTGTTATGGTTCTTTGGCTAAAAAAAATGAGAAAATTGACAGATTTTGCAAAAACAAAAACAATTAAAAAGTCGTCATGTCAAGCTGGAATGTGTCATAAGGGGTCTTTTCATTATCCGAGAATTTGAATCGGGGCACAGTGGTTCAAATCCCCAAAAAGCTGGAAAAAGTCAAGTTTTCAAGTCAGTGACAATATTTTTTTTTTATGCAGGGTTGGAATCTTTAATATTCAAGGAACGTTTTGATGAAGTTCGATATTTTATAGGAATTTTTATGCATCTTCCATGGAACAAACTTGAACGACAACTGAAACACAAATTTAAAAATGTCTATACCGAAGTGATTTATTTTAATCTTTTTTACAGCTTTGAGATGAAAAACATCCTCAATATCATGAACTTATCAAGTTGCACTTAATTAGTTGAGAATCCAAAATTAGATTTTTCGGAAGCAAACAAAATCAATAAAAACATATCTTAAAATCAGCTGCTAGTTTTTGCTATATTTTGAATACGATAGCTTTGAGTGGAACGCTGTTTGGTTTAAAAATGGAATTGTTTAAGTATTTATACAGAGTAAATCGAAAATCAATTTCTTATTCTTAAACTTTCCGCATACAAACTTCAACTAAACTGTTTTTTAATAATTTTTGGCCTAATTAGATTTTGAAAAATTGTGGCGGGGGTTTTAGATCTTCCCCAAAATTGAAAAAATTGGTTAATCAAACGACTTAAAAACATATGTTTTTTTTTTTTAGATTTCTAAAATTTTAATCAGTCGAATTTGATTCGGTTAGAGTTTTTTGTAAATAAAATCAAACCATATTTCAAAGCTACATAATTCTGTCATTTTTCAACGGAAACAATAAAATAGCACACCGAAATGCATTGAAGTTTTATCAGCATTTCATCTTAGAACTTTGAAACAGCATTCTTTAGAGTATCAATTTAAATCTCTTAAAAGGAAACTTATTTTCAACTGAAATCCTTTCTTCGGAATAATACTTTAATCTTAATATCTTAATATATATAATTTGTGTTCTCAACTTGCTTAATTTTTGTTCACGTTCAATTGTAAGTTTTTTGTTGCGAGACATGTTGAGAACTGAAGTGTCCATTACCAGGGGACCCAGATGAGTTTTTTGGTGTGGGGGAGAGTAGCGGATCAAAACATTTTTTTTATCTTTCAAAAAAAACTTGAATACACCATAATACAGGGAACCATCTTGAAAATTAAGAGATTTCTATTAGATGGGAGGTAGGAAAAATAAATAAAAATTAAGTTATTTGAGGATAAAAAACATAAGACGAAATAAAAGGAATAAACGCAGTGAAAACGATAAACAAAGTGAATAATCTCAATAAAAACTTTAAAAAGACTAACAAATTTCTCATAATGATGAATATAAAGCTTCCAAAATCCAATTTGAACATTTCAAGCGACTCATTTTGATTTATATGAACTCGACCAAGGCCTGGTAAAATTAGCTAGTTACTAAAAAAAAATGTATAGAAAATGTCATTGCTATTTTTTGTAACACTGATCGTTTTTTAACTTTTTTTATATCAAAACATCGAACTTAAAAAAAATTGTAAAAATCTTTGAATCATTTTGACTTTCGCTTTAGAAATAATTATCTGTCGATTTTGTTCGACATTTTTTTAATTTCCTGAAACCTTAGATATGTTTTTAATAGATTTCTACCTATAACAAAAATTAACTCTTGGTTAGAAAACTAGTGCTGCTAAATTTATATCTACTTATTTGACACATTTAACCGTAACGTGAATCAACTTTTCCGGACATTTCTGAACTGTTATCATTCTAGAAGTCAACCAATTAACTGTAGAGTGAAAAAGTAGCAAACGAACGCAAATTAAATTTTCTTCGAAATGAGAATGGTTTAGTCACTAAATAAAAATTTAAGGTGTATGTTTGGTGCTCGATTCCAGTTTTGTGACTTGAACTTGAAGAATTGATCATATTTTACTTCTGTACATAACACCAAAATTTCCTGTTCTTCCTGAGGAAATAGAATATCAATGACTTTGAACAAGTTATAAACGAATAAATTACCCACAATTTGATATATGTAGCTTTCTGATCAACAACAACAAAAAAAGTAATGTCTCTTTAAATTTGTGACGTGAATTCACTCAGTTTAAACACAACAGGGATATAAACTGAACACACGTAATGGAATTTCAAGCTATTTTGGAGCTTTCTTTACAGACTTCAAATTTTGTGTAATCTTTTCAATGTGATATTCTGTTTTTTTGACTTACTCGATTTTAAATTTTCAGTATCGTTTTCTTACTTCATCCTTATTTTATTGTATTTCCCTTATAATTTTTAACGAAAAATCAAAATCGTGACATGGATTTCATCTGATTTCTATAAAATTTAGTGTTTCGGAAAAGTCTCGTCATTTTCAAAGAAGACCTTAATTCTTTTTGTTAGAAAATGTGAAGTTTTCTCGTAAAATTGAAAAGTGTTTTTTTGTGACGTAGATTTACTCATTGGGGACTGATTTGAAAGCTTTTTTAAACAACTCCTAAACCAATTTTCTTTTTCTACAAAATGTACAGCATTTGTTGGTTTCAAAACGCATAATGCGTAAATTGCGAAAAAATCAATTCGTATATTTGTAATCCATTATTTTGTGAAAATTGACAAAATTCACACTTTAGAGGAGAGTGGGGATACTTGGCTTCTTTTTTTATTTTTATTTTATCTTTTTTTTAAAAATTGCAACTCGTCGTTTTTTGCATTTTCTGACAGCTTGTAACTTCAAGTTTATATGCTCCAAAAGTTAGTACGATATATGAGTCCATAGATGAACAAAGAGCATTTTCGTGGGAGGGAAAAAAAATTGTGACTGTTTTTAAAGTTAAAGAAGCCTCTATTGAAGGATTCTAAAAAAGGATTTAAAATAAAAGATAAAAGGTTCCATTGACTATTTTGGCCATGTAAGTTTACATTTCACAGTTTGTAAGAGTCTGAGAATTCTAAAAGTTTTTCTTTTACCCTTGAGTCATGGCATACTTTCAGGTGCAATCTTTAAGTTTTTAGATAAAAACAATTTTTTGAGTGCTTTTTATCAGGTAATTACTGGATTCATGTAAGTTTTTGGCCAAATATTAGTTATTTTGTTCTAAGCAATTATCCCGATCCACTCATGAGAAAAATATATCTTTTTGAACTCTGAGGATCTATTGAACCCATAACATACATTTTGGAAACTTTTCTTAAAAAATACTGAGGCTTGAATATTGATTTGAAAGTATGGCATTGTGAAAATCATATTACACTATAATGGGGAATCAATTATTTTAAGATAGTTTTGTCATGTGAGAAACATTTTAAATTGTTTAAAAGTAGATCTTTAAGTCACATGTTGTAGAATTTTTCGAGCAATGTTCAATTTCTCAAAAAAAAAAAACAAATTTTTAAATTTGTTGAAAGAACAGCATTTTTGTTATGTTTTATTAGGCACATGTTTATACAATATTTGATGTTTGTAAGACATTCCGGGTTCGAAATATAGCGAAGGAATAAAGTATCCCCAGGAATCAAGTATCCTTATACTTTCCTATCCATAAAAAAAATTAGATGTTCAAATTTATATGACACAAGTTAAAAAAAAATCCGATAGTTTTTTTTTATGATTTGAGTTATCTAAATTGTTGACGATTTTGAGATTTTTCGATTAGAGAACTAAAATCATTTTTTGTTCATTCAAGCTGAAAATTTTATTCTTTCTATAGCCTTCATGAGCATCTTACAAAAATGTGTTCTCAAGTTTTTTTTTAAGTAAACGTTGTTTTGAAACAACATCCTGTGTCATTATTGAAAACTCAAAAAAAATCTGATTAATTGAAGAATACATAGGCTGGAACAAAAGAAGGATTTGAAATTTGTTCCGGCCTTATTGAAATTTTACACCATTTAAACGGCCTGTTTCGAAAATATAACCGGATTTTGGAAAAAAAATGCCAGGGCCATTTCTAAGAATTTAGTTAAAAAATAATAAAAAAATTATACTTTTTACTCATACCGTTCTAGTAAATTCAAAGCCTTCCGTCAGTTCTACTTTCATTGCAACAAGTAGATACGTACCTGAAAAGAAAAAGGACATGAATAAATTAGTGAACTTGATCGAAAAACAATATATAAATGGCTGATGAAATTGAAGAAAAAACGTATAATCACTGAACGCATAGCGTACAAGAAAAAGGTTTTAAAAAAAAATTCCTAGACCTTCCGGCGGGTGTTGAACCCTTATCCTCGGTTTGAAACACTGGTGTTTTAACCCTTCTCCCATCGAATCCGAAGATGAACGGATTTAGAACCCATATTATGGTTTCCGGAAATTATTCATCACAAATCCATTGAACAACCATCAGTACCATAATACCCACAAAAATAGAGTTTTTGTATTCAAGTTTCATTGACCCGTTCGCTGCTAGAAATCCACTAACAAGCTCTCATTAACTGGGCCAGCAGCCGGAAGCAACACTGACGGATGATTCGCCTCCTAAAACCTTTTCTCGGAAGCTCCCAATTACTGTTGACACCTCACCTCACACATCATCAGAGGGCAAAGCTAAGCGGGGCGCTCAATCAGATGATCATCTGCAGCGAAGGACGTTTGGCTGCAACACGAAGCTCTTCAATGGTAGTGAACTTTGCCGCTACCGGATTAAGTCGTTTTGGAATTGAACTTTTCATGGGGTCTCGATTCAGCTCTCTTGTTATGGGGTTGTTTTTGTTTCGCCGTTCGGTTGTTTTTTTTTCTGCCTTGCTTTTTATTATGATTATTGTGAGCCGCTGTGTGGATGCAAATAACACAGGGTGGTCACCACAAATCATCGGCCGAACTGCAGCAATAACAACGCTTTTCGGACCAACAGCAGAAGGACCTTCACCGTGGTCGATGTTTGGCCGATTTAGTTCACGATGAGTTTGGCGAGGTTTTATTCGAGAGGGCTTGCTCGCACCATACGACGATTAATGGACTGATTAGGCGAAAAAGAGGCGTTTACTGCCTGAGCTGTTTTCGCAAATGTTAATTAGCCGTTGCGAGCTGCGGCAGGCTTCTAGGGGGCTTATTCAGGGGTCCGAAAAGACACCGGAACGAATCGGCAGGAGCTCGTTTGTATTTCCGCGTGCTAGGGATTTCGGGCTGAAACGCTTGATCTTTTTAGGCCACATTAATTATGTTCGGTGGCCGAAGAACGAAACGCCGAATAAAACATCATATCATTTTTAATTACCATACGTCCGAGAACAGGCTGGTGTCGTGATACAGCGATTCTAGCTAAATAGAGCGTTTCTCACATGTTTTCGGTAGTAAAGCCAATCATAATTGCGGGCATCAGATACAATCTCATTTTACAATATACACCTTAATGTTCAAGTACCTATAGGAGACAATACGATTTTTGGTAGGATATTGAATCTTTCATAACAAACCATTTAATGGACTTTTAGTGGAATACGTATCAAGGAAAGTAAACCAGCAACAATAACAACTTCTTTACAAAAAAAAGAAGTAGGATAATCATTTGAAATGGCAATAAGAACAATTCAATTACAGCATATACTACAACCTAAATACTCCTCATCAGCATACATGATTCTTGTTGAGTAATGTCCCAACATGTCTTTTTTTCAAGACATTTTGAACTTTTGGACCACCCACATTCGTCAATAGCTCGTCAATCGATTTGCAAACCGTCAAAAACGTTTCTAAACCTGGCCGAGCTCGTAATAATCGTAAGATTTAGTGACCGACTTAATCGCGCCGTGAGTTCAAATCAATTAGCATCCATCATCATCGGACGAACATTCGCATTCGCAGTTGACAGGGAACGCTGCTGTCCAAATATACATGGACTAATTGGTGTTCACATCATAAAATCCACAAATTTATTACTCGATTTTTCTTGTGGTTTTTTTGTGGAGCTGCGTCACCGATCGGCGGACAAACATTATCGCGCTTTCTTATCGTCAGTTCGCGAAGCCTTGATATCGGAGAAGCTTTTATAAATATATCAAGTTTCTTCTTGCTTTCAAGCGGTACAATTTGATTTAGTGGTGATACAAATTACGGATTTGGTCTTTAAATCAATGCAACATTGAAATTAAATAAAAAACAGTAATCAGAATTGTATCAAAAGCATGCCTTACCATTTCTGCGACATGCTGAAAGAAATTATGTGTAACATAGTGTTTATACTATATCTGATCCGTGCTATAATCATCATAGAAGTTCTAGTGATATGCTTAAGTTCTACAGTTGACTTTTTGAAGGTTAAAATGTTAACCTTGCACTAAGAAAAATTGTGACTGTTATTAATTTGCAGCTAGAATATTTAATTGATTTTTTTTTACAAATTTGAAATTAAGTTGACATTCGTCAAACCAAACCACATCCACTTTTAAACTTCAACAAGTTCATTGAAATTCCACATGTGACCGAGAAAAATCACTTGGATTTAAGTGAAGTGCAAAATTTCACTAATTTATCTGCGTTTAAGAACTTGGGAAGTTGGTATTTTAAGTTTCATACAGCGCCTAAGTGGATTTTAGTTATAAGCACTCTGGGGAGTAGAGATGCTGCTTTGCTCTATTTGGAGTTGGCAAAGTGTATAATTTTTCATAAAGACTTTAGAAGACTTCCAAGTATCAATGTAGATTGAACTACGAATGTTGAAGAACTCCAATAGAACAGTTATTATTAATTTATTATTTCGACATGTATGGAAATGTAGTATACAAACACTTCGAATTCAGTTAAAATTTGTAGGTATAATAAAACTTGTCGGCACTGTAGCCCAGTTTTATCCGGGTATTTAATACAAAATTTTGGAAAAATCTAGTCTAGCCTGGTTGCCCAGATTTTATTGAAAAAAAGCCCGATTTTTGCCTGGATTTATACAATTTATTCACCAAATTAAACAAAAAAAAAACAAAAAAAATTGTACTGTAAAAATGTTTTATTCATACTTCAAAAACGGTTTTTTTTACCAAGATTTATAAAAATAATCATAAATGGTATTTTGGAAGCCTAATACACAATTTAAAATCTGATGATAAGTATTGATAATTAATTTTTTTTCAAGTATTTTTTTTACTTCATCTTTGTTGAGTAATTCCTGGGTTTTTACCAAATTTGCCCGGATACTGCCTTATTTTTTAATTGACAATTTTGAAATCAAATTGGGGGGGTTGTGTAGGGTTTGTTAAAATAGCCCGAATTTCTCCGGCCCGGATACGTGCTGAAAAAATTCTGGAAATCTTAATTTATTTGGGTTTTACATATAATGTACTTACAATGATGTTTGAAGATTGCATTTAGATTCGGATAACATCTCTCGTAAAAAAACAATCATACGCACAGGATAAGTTTTTCGAATTATTTGTTGTCAATGGTTAAAAAAACTTTAGATTTTTTATTGTTATAATCCATATTTTAGGGATTTTTATTTCAATTAGGATCTTTAACAAATCCATAAAATATATTGAGGAAAATCATCAACCCTTAAAATTTTGTCGTAAAGCCAAAGCGCTATTTTACTTATGTTTAACATAAATGTTACCATTTTTTTCTTCGACATATCTTATATAGTTCCCGATTTAGATTCCGTGGGATTCAAAGTAATTATTTCCAAGGGGTCTCCGATATTCAGCTGCTAAACTCGTTCAATTTTGATTTTGACACTTCTGTTGTTTGAAAATTGGTAATAAGCTTATTGTTTTTTTTTTAACTTTTCGCATAATATATCATGTGTTAATTGTGCAAAAGATCTCCAAAAATCATCAAATACCGGCTAAGACAATATAGTTTGAATAAAATTTAAATATGTTTTTGAAACTTGAATTTAAATAGGAAAACTCAGAATCAGGAATCTGACATATCTTGCGTGAGCGAAAGCTAACGAAAATTATGTCGTATGAAGCAAAATGTTAACAAACAGTTGTATTCTGAAAAAATATGTAATCTGTCACAAACTAGATGCAACGTTTTTCTATTTAGAATATGTGCACCCTGCACAGATAAAAAAATGTAATCCTACGTTACAAGTTATTTTACATTTTTGCATCATCGCGCTGAAAAAATTGAAAAAGAGTATAGCATCTTCGCGTTGGATGAAAAATTACATGAAAATGCATGCTGAAACGCAGTATCAGCATGCGACGTCTGTTATTATTTTACATGGTCGTTGTTTTCTGCTGCTGTTCAGCTCCGTTTTGAATTTAATTGCTGCGCTCAGAAGTTTACAGTAAGGTAAGTTCAAATTTAAGTGTTCAACTACTCTGGAGTTAGCCAATAGTTTTAAATAACAGTGGTGATGATTGATTGAAAGATTTGTTCATTTATATTTTACAGAAATTCAACAGCTGTGATTGGGTGTCATCCTGCAGTATCCTGAGGCCAATCAATCTTACTTCAAATAGGAAGCTGAAAATTCCTACTCACAAGCGACGAATAGTGTTACTTCAATTGTGCGGTGGCAAATTCTCAGCTGACAACAGACGATTCTACAGTCGGGAATATGTGGTTGTGATTATGCGAATAACGTGTGTGAAATTATATGTTAGTTTTCCCATACTATTAAACAGGTCCTCAGATAAAGTGATGAATTTAATAAAAGATCTTTGTCCAAAAAATCTTTGTGTTTTTATATTGATTTTTGAACACTTCTTACCTGAGACTATTATGAAACGAAGCTGGAAATGTAAATCCACAGCAAACAACCAACATGAACGGGGCCGGATATTTACATGCCAAGACCAGTATTCATACATGTAAATACCCGATTCCCTTCTACCCATGCTCTTGCATGTAAAATTCCGTGAATATTTTTAAGTGTGTGGACAACATATTCCATATGTGAAATAAAAAGTTTAAAGTTGTTTTTATACCTTTTGCAGCAGATTTCCATGAATTGTTAAGATGTTTCATACTACTTAATCAAAGCTCACGCGAGATATGTTTTTTTTGTTTAACCGAACCAAATTCATGAGAAGGGATCTAAGCAAGTCTTGGTGGAGTGCGGTCGTGTTTTTTCGCTCGTGTCAATTTTCGTTGCGTTTAAGGAAAGTTATCCGAAAAAGAGATTTTAAATGGATAATTTAGAATTATTTCTGAGTTTTCTTTTCAAACAAAGTGAAGTTAACTTGAAAAAGCATGCAAAACTTAGCATTTATATTGGAAGTTGCTGAAAGTTGTCTTGGGATCTCTGACTACGCCTTCCGGAACAACCCTGGACAAAATTCGTCTGAAATGTAAGCAAAACTGTAGTCCTGACCAGACCCACAATTGGGAATCGAATTTTTTTTCAATCTTGCGTGGTGTGATTTTGGAAACGTATGAATCTAGAAATATCTTCTTTTTTATTGTAAAATTGGTCAACAAGTTGTTTAAAAATTGAATGAGTGATTTTTACTTACTTTGTGATTAATTTTGGTGTAAAGTAAATTTGGTGTTTATATATTTAAGTCTAGTTATTGTCTTTAAGATTCGAAGAAAAATTTCCTTTCTGTAAGTGCCGTCGATACGACGCGTTGTTTTTGTGTATCGAGTGCTTTCAAAAATTGTGCGTTTATCTGCCTTGGTGAAGCCTTGCGTTTGGTGAGTTTTTGTACGGCTTTCGTACGGCAATTCATGGGAGAGGGATCCTAAAAATGTCATAGGGTTAGTTGCCCTACTTTGGACCTATTAAGCGGTGGTTTTTAATTAATCATGTTTTTCTCATTAATGGTTGGGGATTTATATTTTTCAGAAAACTTATTCATAGTTCATGACCTTATCTGCATGTTTCAATGAGAATTTTCAACTGAGGTTTCGCCGTTAATGAAAGATTTGCAAAGATATGGATGATCAGAATTTCCAACTTTGAACCTACTGTTCCTATTTTAGTACTGAACTAGTACCTTCATTGGACCTAGAACTAAAGCATACAATGAAAAGTATGATTTTTCGAAAATAAATAAACAAATTAATTAAAAATGTTATATTTAATCAAATATTATCATAAAAAAGTATTACAGCTTTTTAACGATCAAAAGCACTAGAATTTCTGTTATGAATATTTCATACACTTTCACTCCTTGTCAGCTCTATCAGCAGAACAACAGCTTAAACTTTTTTGTTTATATTTTCTTATAGTTAATTTGCTTAAAGCTGACAAAAATGATAGAAATGCTCAATATTGGTTCTGAATTATGCCTCAATTGCAAATTCGCAGCTTTGATGGTTTGTTGGTGTTAAAACAAAGTCTTGATAATGTCAGGTCTAAAAATGGAACATCAAAGTCGAAAGTCTCCTATTTTTCGACCCCTTACCAATTTTCCGAGTTTTCCATTGATTTTCTTTAATTATAGGAAAAATACATAATATAGTTCATATTCTTCACAGTGGAGGTGATTTCCCTTTAAACTTTGGCTAGGGCAGTAAAAAAAAGTGATTTTTCCTTATTCACTCTAATTATTAAAAACGCACCCCACTAATTGAACAGTCTGATTCACCACTTTTGTGAAGGTACATTTTCAAAATCGTTGAAAACTTTACCAGAAACACTTTTTATGGCAAAAAAGCGGTATGGCAGGGTTCAGGAAGAATAAGAGTTCATGATGTACATTGGAGAATCATTATACTTTGTTAGCAAAGTGAATTATTAACAATTTTCGGCATTTTAGGACTAAAGTAGGCTCTAGGTCCAAAGTAGGAGCACTCACCCTAGCAATCAAAAAAAATTATGAAGAAATTATTGAAAATTATGAAGAAAAATCGTCGTTTTTCCTAGAAAGGCTTTTTGTTGGATTTAGAGGAAAAAACATTCCGTTTTCAATGCCAACGCTTAAAGGAGACGTGCTGTGCAAAGTTAAGTATCCTTAATATTTTTAATCATGCAATTAAGTCTTTTTGAAGGTAAATGGTTATACTCGTAATCAATCAAGATTTACAATTTTTAAAAGGGTTTACTTTTTAAGTGAAATCGTAACTTGTGTTAAATTTTTTCTTTAAATAAAAATTCTTACAAGCATTGTAAAAGCCACACTTCAGTGGCAGTACAATTCAATTATAAAGGTTTTTTTTTATAAAACCTTTCGAGTTCTAAACAGACAGGTTTTATGATCTACTAATATTTTTCGATTCTCTTTTTCATTTTCAAGAGCGAGTAAAGTCGCTTTATCGTTGGTCAATGACCAGAAATGATTGTGCACTGAAATCCAAAACAGTTCAACTTAGGAAAAGTAAACCTTAGAATCTTTAAATCCTTTTATTTATTTCATCAAATTCTTTAAAATACTTCTGTTCAGGTTTTCTGATTTCTGTGTACCAAATTAATCATTTCCAGCCTCTGAAGAATGGTCCCAGTGATTCATGAAGTAACTTCACATAACGTATAGTTTCTTCATCAAGGAGCATTTTTCTTAGCATGCTTCCAACGATATTGCCAATTTGAAACGTATGGTACTGGTGGTCCACGTTTCTTCCTGTTCCTGTGTTCCAGATGTCTCTGCGTTCTCTGCTCCACGGTAGGCCCAACCAATTTATGTTTTTGGTTATTTTAATATTTTTATGTTAAAATAACGGAAAACATGAACAAAGACAAGAAGAATAATAAAACTCTTTTATTATTCTTTGGGATCAGACATAAGTTCTGGCTATGGAAGTACGATTAGTGATTAGTGATTAGTGAACCGAACCAAATTCATGAGAAAAATTTATGAATAAGGTACAGGTTTTTTTTCACTCAAAACTATACATAACTATATAAAAATTATGTTTAGATTATTTAAAAAAATTCTAAAAGAGAGTGCATAATCCTAGAATCCTGCATTTGATATTAAAATGGAAATAAATCAACTGTTATTTACACCGAAAATTTCCAATTAGAGTCCCAATGGAAAATCCACTTATGCATGATAACAGTAGATTTTTCATGTTATCATTGTTCGATTTATTCAATACTCACAAAATTTACGTTAGATTTTGTTACGAAGGTTCTTTCAATTTACTCACTTTTTTTATATATTCTTGAAACAATTCAGAAACCATTTAGATCAGTGGTTTTCAAAGTGGTCCCTACCGCCCCCTTGGGGGCGTTGAGAGCTTCCAAGGGGGCGGTGAGTTCAATTTTGAAATTTGGGGGGCGTTGGATGGGCTCAGGGGGGCGGTTAGGTTGTAACTCACATTTTCACAAACAACAAAACAATGTAGATTTGAAATATAAACGAGTAAGCTCGATGCAAAAAAATGAATTTACGTCACAGAACTAAACATCAGTTTTTATGACTTAAATATCTATAATTTCAATTTTGATCCAGTATCTCAATAAATATTTTTTCTTAAAATTGTGTCTAAAAGGTTCTTTATAAATCATCAAAGATTTTGTATACGCTCGCTCTATATGTTGATCTCGTATTGTAAGAGAATTTTGAGTTATATTCAAAAAGATTTATTTTAGATGGCAATGCAAGATAATCTTTAAAACGTATTGTTTAAAAAAATATGCTTAGCAGATAAAAAACATTCTAAAAAATCTGCGTCAAAAGGCGTCATCTGTGATTAAGTGATAGATTTTTTTGGAAAGGAACTATGAAAGATTTTTTAGAAACTTTTTATAGGTGCTTATTTGTTCATCTTTATTGCAATCCATTCATAAATCAATTGTGTCATATGCCATCGATAGACTTTTAATCTTTTCGCTAATCCTTACATTTTTGGAATTCAGTTATTAGAATCTTATTTAAACTTTAAAGTCCGTGAAGAACTAAGAACAGGACTCAAATTCAGATGTCAAGTAATAATACTGTCTTTTACGTTATTTTACCGGCTTGTAAGTGATTAATTAGTTTTCAATAATCCAAATTACCGATGGACATAGAATTTGATTACCATAATTAAAGATATAAGATACATATAAGATATAAGTGTTTACTGTAGGTTTAAAGCAATATGGCCTTGGAGCCAGAAGAGCATAAGTTAAGGTTGCCGGATTGCCCGGATATTTCACAAAATAATTGAGAAAAGTCCGGTCCGGACTGGTTACCGGATTTCGTTTAGGTGATTAGGATTAGATTAGATTCCTTAGTATTATTAACACTTTTTATATTAACGTCCAATAAGAATTTTTTTATGGCATTATCCTAATGATCATGACTTGTGTTTTGGAAGCCTAAAATACGATTTAAAATTTTCCGATTGGATTTGATGAGAAAAAAATATTTGATAAGTATTCTTTTTGATTTTTACTAAATTATCCCGTGATTATGACCAAATAAACCCGAAATTACACAGATTTTGGGTTAAACATTTTGAAATCAAATTCTTGGATTCGTCCGGTCCGAAACGTCCGAGAAAAATTCTGGCAAACTTAGTATAAGTGCATCAAAGCTTATTTAGAGGAAAACACGCTTTTAAAGTTGTTATGTTCGCTCATCTTCCATTTCGAAAATTTGCATTTTTCTATTGAACGAAATAGTATGTATAATAATAAAATTTAAAAATTCTGAAAAATCACGAAATATATTTGAAATATGAAGAATCGATAGACATTATAAAATTGAAATCAACCTTTTTTACACTTATGATACCCCCTACATCTCTGGCTCTGAGAACACTTACAAATTTGACTGAATTTTGAGTTGATTCTTACAACAACATTAAGCTATAGCAAATGGTTTTTCGATAATCCAGATTATCGTTTTATTTTAAATTATCTTAAAATTTTCCCAGGGGGCGTTGAGCTCGAAAATTTAGCAAAAGGGGGCGGTGAGTGAAAAAGTTTGAAAACCACTGATTTAGATTATCTTAAAATTAATTAAAGACGTAGAGCATGTTTTTTTTTTATTTTTAATGGTATGATATATGAACATTCTTTTAGAAAACACATGGAAATAATTCTAAACGAAAAAAAAATGTAAAAGAAAAATATGTACAAAATTAGCAAGCCGGGGATAAGTTTAAATTACGGTGCAGTAAAGTAAAAAAAATTATAGTAGGTACATCTTCATGTCGAACGGAAGTCGTTTGTATCGAATTTGTATAGAGGAAAAGAATTAGCAATAAATTAGCGAAAAAAATTAATATTATAGTCATAGTATGCTTTGAAAATAAAAATCAGATTTAAGACATGTGTTAAAGCGAATGGAAGTGTTTTTTTACGTTTTTTTTGTAAATGAATTGTTTTTATTTCAACTGAATATATCTTTATAGTGTGAAGATAATAAATTTAAAATAAACATATTCGCATCAGTTTAAAGTTGGCTATGAAACAAGAGACAGTTTTTTGATGTCCTTTACGTTGAATTTCGGCATAGTAAATCAGCATGTGAAACTTTAATGGATTTAACACTATTTGTTTTATTTTTACAGGCTTTAGCTTAAGTGAACATTGTTTTGAGCATTTCCTTTTTCCAAAGCATGTAATAGGGATTATTTTTTCTTAGACATTAAATAACGCAAAACTGAAGTTTTGTAGCTGATTATTGTATGAAAACATATTTCAGCTACATTACAAGTTTTCTTTAACTATAAATTTTGTACAAAGTTGATAGACAAGAGAAGTTGAGAAACAAGAGAGTTATAGCGATTTTACTCGAAAGGTGTCAAAATGACACTCAAGATTTATTAGGAAGTATTTTCGTCTGGGCGTCCTTCGAAACAGAAAGAGGCAAAATGCAAGATTCCATGGTCATGGTCATTGAGGGTCCCAGAAGATTTTTCTTTATTTGAATGCGGCTGAATAATGCTACAAGCCGCCAAATTTCCAATAGTGTCTTTTTATTTGACTTGACTCTCAAAAGCGGATAAAGTTAATCAACCTTGTCCAGATGTCATTTCAAATGTGTTTTCAAACATCAAAAGTCTCTAGGCAATAAAAAATTACCGAATGTCATTTTTCCCATTTTCGTCTAGTATTTTGTGTTATTTTCGTGTTATTTCCATTGTTTTATTTATGTCATTCTCATGGAATGTGATTATGAATATTTGAGACAAATTTATTTTAATTTGGAAGACCTGTTTAAAATCAAAAGACTCAAATTCTAAATACACCATACTGCTCTGATATGACATTACAAATTGCTAGCTCGCTTGAATGAAAATCTCCCATAGTGCACCGGAGGTTCTTTCTGGTTCTGAATAAACGTTGATGACTAATTAACTCCTCTTTAAAGTTATTCCCAAGACACCTTGATTCACATCTATGACACAAAGACAAAAAACGTGTATTTTGACAGACTTACCGGTCCAAATTCGGTTAAGGAATTCAGAGATAGAGGTAATTCAACTACAAATTACAAAATTAGTAGCGATCGTTCAAAACGACTTCATTGCTGCGAACCGATCCATTGCAACAATGTAGTTAAGCTCGTTTCAACTTTTTCTCCGGGTTAATCAATTACGGATGATACTCCCATAAATGTGATAATTTCTCGAATCTAATGGCCTTCCATATTTCTTTGCTTTGTTGGTTTTTTCTCCGAAGGGGAGGGTGGGTGTGCACACGATTCCCGTACCAGACAGCATTCTCCCATTACCAGATGGGGGGTCCATTTCCCAACTTCGGTATCAGATTCTGTGCCGGCACATCGAGTTGTCACCGGTCTTGTTATTCTACCCCCTTGTAGTAAGGCTGAAACATCTTTCAGCAAAACATTTTGCACAACAACACATGGACCGGTACTAGTCAGTGGCAGTTAGAAGTCCATGCTCAGGTGTCGCCAGCTAATCAAACTAAAAAGCCTTTCAATCAAGCTGAAACTATTAAGAAGCTTCTGCCGCAGATTCTCTACCTTCTACTGCACTGGAGACTCTCGGTCAGTTTGCTTCCCTCTCGTGAGAAAACGAGCCCATTCGGCAGTTCGCGGTGAGGATTACTCGTCCTATTAATTATTTCGAAAAATCAAATAAATTCAGCTTTATTAGTATTATTTTAATGCAGTTTTAGTAATGGTGTTCCCCCGTGGCCACTTCCCATCCCTTATTTCATCCGATAGCGCAGTGGCTGCGTGAATCTTCCAAAGCGTGAATTAATACACTAGAGTCGGCTGCTGAGTGGATTTGCGCGTCAAGAACTCAAAGAACCGCGACCGCGCGCGCAAACTTACCGCGCTAAGCTAGTTATGGCGGCAAGGAATCGGTGGCGCGGTGGCCTTCAATGTTCCATTAATCCGATGTCGCCAATAGGCAGTCGCGAAAAGCTCAAACACCATTTAGTCAGCAGGACCACGGCAGTAAACAGCATTCAGCATTAGCTTGGCGCGAAATGGAACGAACGAGTATTTCCCCTTTGGGGGAAATGTAATTGACGGAGCAGACAAGGCTTCCGAATAGTAAATATATGTCCCCGGTGGTGTCGGTCTCAGATGTTCCCTGTGGCCTCGTGGGCCAGTTTTAGCCAGTGACGAAGATGATGGTCTTCTTTCATTCCTAAAATGGGACCGTTTGGTCGAGTCTCATTGAACTCTTGGCTCTAGGAGTTTTAGGGGTACCTACTTTTTTATGAACCTAAGAAGTGATGCTGATGCTGCTTAGCAGTGAGATGATACCCCGTTAGTTCCTCGTTAAATTTCGTCGCCTAAGCGCTGTTGTTTAACAAGCTCTAACCAGGACATTTAGGAGCCATAAAACTCTAGCAAGCAAAAGTGTCGTCGAGGTAAATTGTCTGCGCTGGCATTGTCGATCTTTGTTTGGATGAGCATTCGCTAGAGTAAAGCCAAGGAAGTGTTGGAAACGGCTTCGGAAGTTTAGGCATAGATAGTTGTGCTAGATTTACAATGAAATTTTTTTTTTCTCTGAGGAAAATCGCTTGAAAAAAACAAAAAAAATAAAAATTGCATCACCCCTAATGCGTGAAACAAACATGATAGGTATTCAAATCCAGCATCTTACATGATTGCTTGAGTGTTTTGTAATGTAAATCTTGATGTCCACAATTCTACCACAGTTTTTCAGAAGAAAAACTCTCACTTGTTGATAGAAATTGAACAAGATAAGACTAAGCTTGCCAGATGGCCCAAATGATGCCTGATTTTGTTCATTTTATTAGTAAAAATCAGACGAAAATCCGAATAGGTTCATCTATATATATAAAAAGCAATTTCTGTGGGTTTGTTTGTTTGTTTGTTTGTCCTCTATAGACTCAGCCTTCTTAAGAGCTAGAGAGCTGAAATTTGGCATGGATGCTCATTAGGACCAGGAATGATGAAAAACGTTTTCAGATTTTTGGATGACCCCTTCTGAAGGGGGTCGTCCATACAAGACAAATATTGTTTTCGCGATATGGACGTTATTTTTCGTCGGATTGTGATGAAAATTTACACAGGAGTGTTTTGAGAGACAAGCAATCGATTCCTGATATCAAAGTTAGGAACAGGGGTCGGCCAAAGGGGTCGTCCATATCAACTGTTCAATGTTTCAGCGATATTGACGTTATTGTACACTGAATTGAGATCAAAATTTCTACAAAGCAGTTTTAGGTGACGTGCAATCGATTTCAGGTATCAAATTTTGAGTAATGGGTCGGAATAAGGGGTCGTCCATACAACACAAGTAATGTTTTGGCTATATTGGCGTTATTATAGATGGGTTTGCGATGAAAATTGGCACATGAGTGTTTTGAAGGACGAGCAATCGATTTCAGTTATCTAATTTTGGGTGAGGGGTCGGCCGAAGGGGTCGTCCATATGAACTATTCACTGTTCCTGCGATATTGACGCTAATATACATTGGATTGTGATGAAAATTTGCACATGGGAGTTTTAAGGGAGGAGTAATTAATTTCAGGTGTCAAATTTTGGATCGTGGGTCGGCAAAAGGGGTCGTCCATATTAACTGATTACTGTTTTTGCTATTTTGTAGTGATTATGCATCCGATTCAGATCAAATTTCGCACATGGTAGGTTTAAGAGAAGGGCAATTGATTTCAGGTGCCTACTATTGAATCAGGGGTCGGAAAAGAGGGTCATCGGAAAATCAGAATCGAAATTATTACTATTTTCGCAATATTGTCGTGATTGAACATCTAATTGTAATTTTTTTTTGTTTCGATTATAGTCGTTTTACCATCTTTATGGCATTCGCGACTTTATCAACGGTGCAGTTGGCGGATCGTTATTGAAAAACTTATCCGGTACAACTGTGTTCGATGTTTGCTCTTGGGCTCGAACTCACGGACATCGGCTCAGGAGACAACAGACTTGCCAACTGAGCTATATCACAAGCCCATCTAATTGTAATGAAAATGAGTAGATACATGGGAGGTTTACAGCATGGACAAATGATTTCAGGAGTCACATTTTAGGCAGAGGTCAGCAAAGGGAATCGTCCCTATTAATTGTACAATGTTTTTGCAATAATTAAATTACTATGCATTGCATCGAGACAGAAATTTATGCACGCAAGTTTAAAAAAATGGACAATCGATTCCTGGATTCAAATTTTGAATCAAATGAAAAAAAAAGGGATTATCCATATAATTTCCATATAATAATTCTGTTGTTGAGTATTCATACACGGATGTTTCACAGCACGGATGATCATTCCTGATTAAAAATTTTGTATCAAAGGACAGAAAAAGGGATCGTCCTTTTTAAAACTTTTGCAGTAATTTCTTTTTTAGGCATCGGATCGAGACAAAAATTTATTCTTGAGAGTTTTACAGAACGGGTAAACAAATCCTGATTTCATATCAACTGCTTCAAATATTTGCAATGATTGCGTGATTATGTATCCGATCAAGATTAGAATTCATACACAGGTGTTCTTTTCGACAGTCAATATCAGTTTGATAGACAATTAAAAGGGTGTGTTAAAAAATACTGTTTTATATTTTATTCAATATTATCGTAAAAATGCATACCAATTATCTTTCACACACATGCTTATCACATATTAGAAGTTGAAAGCGAAACGGAGTTCGTACGGGATCAGCTAGTTAGAAATATAAAGTTTTATTTTGCGTACGATTTCTTTTAAGCAAATTTTATCAAAATTTACTTGAACGATTTTTTAGAAATCAAAAATATGACTTGAAAATGATTGAGTTTTTTTCATTCTTGAAATCCAGTTTTCATCATCATTGGGAAAAGAATCACGATTCGAATCTTGGTTCAGAGTTGTTAGCGAACCGGGAATACCGGAAAAAACTTTGGAATTTCGTCACGTCACCGGGAAAACGGGAAATATCGAGAATTTCGGCTGCTCACCGGAAAAAATGTCATGTTTGAAAATTTTTCACGGAATTTCAAATGATTTTAAAAATTGTTTCTTTGTTTAAGAAAAATTTTTGATAGTCTCGATATAGACTTATCTCATAAACGTTTGTTTTCGTTCATTAGTAAACAAACGAAATTTGAATCGCTTTTTTTAACTTATTACAAAGCAATGAGAAATATCTCATTTTTTCCAAGTATAACTCAAATGTTATAAATTTAATAATGAAACTATTATCGACAAAACTATACACAACACTAACCAAAATCGGACCTGAATAAGTGAAAGTCCAAAGCACTGAACTTTTTTTTCTCGCTTAAAGAGGTTTCTTAACTTAACTTAACTTATTGGTCGGCAACATACAAATGCATTAAAGTGATTTATGAATGCAACTATTTAATGTCTATTTGATAAAAATCCCCTGACACCAGTTGATGCATCAGTTCGAAGTTTTTTTCGAGTAAGTTTCAATATGGAACTATGGATATTTGTTCTTTGGTAACCCAATATCAATTTGGTACCAAAACCTTAATAGAAAAGTGATATTTTCTCTAATTTCCTTGGTCTAATCAGGAAAACGACTCCAGCTTATAGAGGTTCTACACTCTCACTTAGAGAGGTTTTGTGTTTTAAAAGCTTGGGACTTGGTGTTTTCTCTAACTAATAGATGTTTCTCGCATATCCATGTTCGACTGTACCAGTATTAGTTTCGACGTCAAATGATTTAGTGTTCGATATATGTAAATATTTCATAA